>NW_022111368.1:37781094-37835218 GCF_000313985.2 Echinops telfairi
GATCATTATATAACTTGAGAATATTGCAAAAGGCAAACTTCACCTAGTTCTATATGCATATATATTAAGTCACCATGGATTATTTACAAATACTGGTCTCCAAAAACTCAGTCAAGAGGTCAAAAGATGAATTGATTAGGTAAACCTGCTGGTCAAGACCAATTCAGAGTATTTTCTCTATTTAGCATGATGCTATCTATTGGTCCAGTTGTGAGGATTCTTGTCTTTTTCACACTAAGGGAACACTGTAACTATTTTTATAAAATTAATCATTTTATTGAAAGTTCTTACAGATACATTAAAAGTCCATAATTTAATTAGATCAAGTATAATTTTACAAGGTCTACCACCATCAGTTTCAAAATATTTTCTTTCCTCTTGAGCTCTTTGATATCAGCTCCCCTTTACCCCCTCCCTCCCTCACCCTATCCCCCAGGAACCCTTGCTATTATGTTATGCTATGTTATGTTATATTGTATTATATCATATCATATTGATTTATTTTTGCTGTGTTTTACAGCACCAATTTGTCTGCTCACCTACAATTGTGTTGTTTGTTACCTCCCAGTGGAGTTATACAGTCATCATTTCTCTCAGCTCCCCTTACTCCCCCTTCACCTCCTCTCTTCCCATACCTTTAAGGAATCATTACTCCCATTACTGTTTCTGAAGGTTTAGCTATCTTGGTGGTCATGCATTGAACTTTCTTAATAATACAAATTAATATACACAGGTCTAACAAAATTAATGAGGTAAAACAAAGACCATAATAGTAAGGGGTGGGAATATTAAAGAACTGGAGCATAGTTAAAGTTTTCATCAGTGATATACTGCATCCTAGATTTATAATCCCTTTTGTGTGGCCCTTCTGTGAGGGACTGTCCAATTACACATGTGAGCTTTGAGTCTCCACTTTGTCAATGTACCTTCATGTTAATTTGGTTGCTTATTTTTGAACTTCTGATACCTGTTCTTGTTGATACATCATGAGCCCACAGGTTGGTGTGTTTCTTCCCTGTGGGCTTTGTTGCTTCCCTGCTTGATGGCTGCTTGTTTAACTTCAAGTCTTTAAGACTCCAGATGCTATATCTTTTTCAGCTTTCTTCACCACATTTGCTTATGCACCCATTTTGTCTTCAGTAATTGTGTCAGGAAGGTGGGTATCATACAGTGCCACATTATTAGAAAACCATTCTTGAACTGAGGGAAGATTTAATGGAGGCCCAAAGTCCACTTCCTTCCTTGTTGTATTAGACATATAGACATATATAGACAAATATACCTATCTTTATATATTTACTTCTTTTTTATGTTTACTTGCATTTTATTGACTATACAAAGGCATTTAAATATGTGGATTAAACAAATTACAAAAAGTATTGTAAAGAATGAGAATTCCAGAACACTTAATTGTGCTCATGGGGACCCTGTACACAGATCAAGAGGCACTGAGAAGCTGGACTAAGGCATCAGAATTGGAGGCACTTCTATACATATCTATATTTATACCTATATATAATATTTACTTTCTTCTTCTTTCCTCTTTTTCTTTCCTCCTATCCCACTATCATTTTTACCCATCATTCATCAGTAATTCTTCTCTGATACATTTCAATTGATCAAACACGAACGTGAATGCTATACCCTCTTCTCTGTCAATTTGAGAACCCTTGATATTCCCTTGTCTCTGTCATTATTGGCTCACTGCTCACCTCCCCTGCCTCATCCTCTCCCATCTGCCACACACCTTCCAACCAGCAGTCCTGTTGCTGTCTCCTTGAAGATTAATTCTTCATCTTCATCAGTAATGCCTCAAGTTATTCTCACTTTCTGAAAACTAGGTTGTATCATCTGCATATCTCAGGTTGTTAATAAACCTTCCCCAATACTGATGCTGCATTCTTCTCCATATAATCCCAGCTTCATTATTCACTCAGCATGCAGATTTAATGGGTATGCTGGGAGGATACCACCCTGTCTCACACCTTTCCAGATTTTTGACCAGCAGTATATTTTCTTCTTGTGTTTGCCCAGCTGCCTCTTGATTCATATACCTGTTCCATATGAGCCCAAAGAAGTGTCTTTGAATTCCCCTTTTTTCTCAAGGTTATCCATAATCTGTCATGGTTCACACAGACAGTTGCCTTCACATAGTCAGTTCAACACAAGTAAGCATTTCTTTTGGTATTCTTTGCTTTCAGCGAAGATCCATTTGATATCAGCCATGATAGTCATTAATTCGTGTCCTCTTCTTAATTAGTCTGAACTTCTGGCATCTCCCTGTCAATGTACTACTGAAATCATTGTGGGATAATCTTCAGCAAAACTTTACTTGTATGCAATAGCAATGATATTGTTCTATAATTTAAGCATTCTGTTGGATCACCTTTTTTGGAATGGGTAAAATATGGATCCTTTCTAATCACCTGGCCAAGTAGCTGTCTTCTAAATTCCCTGCTTGGATGAATAAGTACTTCCATGGCTTCATTAGTTTGTTGGAACATTTCAATTGGTATCCTATCAACTTCTGGACACTTGTTTTTGGCTAATACTTTCAGTGCAGCTTGAATTTCTCCCTTCAGCACTATTGACTCTTGCTCATATACTGCCTCTTGAAATGGTTGAATGTTAACTAGTTCTCGTTGGTATTTTCCTATAATCTAACCACCACCTGTTCTTCTCTCTCTCGTTCAATTCTATTGTAACTAATTTAGTGCACATGCAATATTTCATTTGAGTTTGATTTGCATTTTGCTAATGACTAATGAAGTTGACTCATGGCAACTCTATAGAGCACAGTTGAGTTGTTCCTGTGGGTTTCTCAGACTGTAACTCTTTACCGAAATGGAAACCTTCATCTTTCTCCCCTAGAAGGGCTGATCGATTTTAATTGATGACCTCACTGTTAGAAGACCAAAGTGTAACCACTACATCACCAGGGCTCAGCATAGTCAGACTTGACTTGACTCTGACAGCAATGAGGATGAGGGTGAGTACCTTTTCATGTGTATATGAATTTCTAATTTAATATTGTGTCTACTTGAGACCCTTTTGAGTGGGTCACTTATCTTTTTAGTTATTAAGTTGTAGTTCTTTATTTAATTTAGACAATAAAGGCTAATTTCCCCCAAATTATAGTCTTTTCATCTTGTTTAGAAAGTTTCAATTAACAGATTTTAATATTGATGATATAATGCTTATTTTCAAACTACCCTTAGTAAGTTTTTCTTTTTTTAATTAGAAAGTTAAACACTGTGATTCTCAGTGTTTCTAATGGCTTAAAGGACAGTGTTCAAATATGCAGTACTAGCTTGACTAATTTTTATTTTACTCTGTATTTATAAATGACATTACAGAACCTTTTAATGTTTTAACAAGGGATTTTCAAAGTCATTCCAATAATGAGCACATTCCCTATAGATTCCTAAGATCCCTTTGTGTGGTTTTGTTGGCATAGTTAGTTTATAGTTCCAAAAGGATATGCCAGTTGAAGTATGCATGTAATTAAAATATTGGGAAACATAAAAAAGAACTTTTGCCTTGGCTTCATGTGTTAAATAAATGAGGTGACTAACTCTAGAGGACCTATTTTTTTTACAATCTGGGGGTACTGAGAAATTCAGATATCTATCTGATTAATTTCACATGCATCATATCTCATGATTATCAAATAATTTAATGGAGACAGATATTCAAATGTAATTTTTAATTTTTTACATAAAATAATTATATAGCTTTGAAATAGAGTAATAAACACACTTTTATGGGTGAGTTTGGTCATTTCTACAACAGTGCTTCTGATAGCCAGCCATCAATCTTCTACCAACCCATCTATCCATGAGTGCAATTGAATTAACAATAAGGTCAAAAGCCACATAGGTAGTCATATATTTGAAGGCTTAGGGTCTTATACAAAACCCACTGATGTGGACTATGTCATTTGCTTTACTCCAAGCTAATAGATGTAATAATTTATTCAGATATTCCAGGAAAGCAACAACTGAAGCAATGAGTCACATACCTGCTCACTTTCTGGTAGCTTTTTGTTGATTCTCCAATTCATGTGTAGAGATAGTGCTTTCCCTGTCTCTCCACCTTTGACTATCTTTTTCTGTGTCTGGTTCTCTGAGTTTACTTTGATACCTGGGTTCCAGCAGGGTTTGCATAATCTTTTATAAAAGGCATGACAAAAGAGGTTAAATTCTACATGACTTTTTGTTAGTGCTATCATAAGCACATTTATGTTACTTACATTCTAGGGCTACCAGAATAATCCCAGAGGTAATTTGATTTAGGACAGGCTTCTTAAAATTTGGATAGGTATAGAAAACACTAATTCATAACTTTTATCATAACCTTTAATTAAGTCAAGATAGATGGCCCGAGCAATGAACAACTCCCAAATTTAAATGACTTAATAAAAGAAAATATTTTCCACTAAATGTAGAGTGCAATAAGGTCTAAGAGCTTGGGGGGATCTGGGAGGGTTGCTCTAACAATTAGTCATTGAATGTACTAGAATTCATCAGGTTAAAGAAGCATTCTTCTGGGTGGCTCAAGGAAAACGGAAACCTTGGCTCAAGGAAAAGGGCAGGCACATCTGTTATTCAAGGTATGGCCACAAAGGGACCTACCTCACTTCCACTGAAGTTGATGCAAATGAATCACGTGTCTATCCAAAGCTGTGATAAAAGAATTAGAATACAATCTCCTGATAGGTCCAGAGAAAAGAGGAAACACATACTCTTGTCCACTAACATCTTTCCATATAACTTTATTTAGACTCCAGAAAGTTAGGAAAAAATCACATACTTAGAGATAGCTATATAATTTGTATGGCACAGTACAAAAGGAAAATACATAGATTCTTGTTGTAAAAGCAGGAAAATGAGTATAATGATTGTGTTAGTCTGGGTACTTTAGAGAAACAAATCCACAGAAACTCATGTATAAGAGAGAGTTTTATATAAAGGGTAAGTGCACATCAAGAAAACATTCCAACCCAGTGCTGCCCAAGCCCACAAGTCCAACATTAACCCATTAACCCATATGTCCAACACCAATCCACAAAGCCCTCCTCCATCTCACAAAACACACACAATGATGCTGACTGCAGGAGGAAAGCCGAGTCAGTGAATGTGTAAACATCTCAGGGCTATCAGGGATCTCCATACGGCTGCTTCCGCACCCAGGGCTGCACCAGGTATGCCCATGCTGCTTCTCCTCAGGGATGTCTTGCAGGAAGTCAGCCTTGCAAGTTGAAGCAGGAACTGGCTAAGGCAGCTGAACCCTGGTGCGACCATCACAAAGCAAGGGACCTGAGAACTAGAAAGGCGAGGCTCACTGAGCCATTTATCCCTCTGCCCTTCAATTAACCCCACATGTGTTTATCGACCAGGTTGGCACAATAAACTAACTACCTCAATGATTCTTTTGCTATAGATTATAATACACTTTTATACTAAAAAATAACATAAAATAAAATACCGAAATAATATGGCATTTTCCTTTCCTCCACAGAGCCTCTCTTGGCCTAGTAGGTTTTATTTTTTTAATTTGCTATTTAGTATCATCCTCCCTGAGGCATGGGGATACTGCAGGACCTGTACAGACCCTTACAGGAACCCTAGGTGCTGTCACAGGGATGGATATGCATACGGGACTCAGCAGTTCCTGGGATCACTGTGTGGCAGGTCCCTAAAGTCACAAATCTTAACTAGGAAGGGACAGGAGTGTCAAGTTTGCTTTTTCACTGATCCTGCCCTGTTGTCTCAAGCCCCGGACAAAGGCAACCCCCATCCCCCACCACTCCACACACAAGAGACATCAACCTCTACACCAGGCCTGATCTGAATCTGATTCAGGAGTGGATGAGAGAGTCACCCTCACTGAATCATCTTCCCAGTGTCCTCTGGTTGGCCCCCTGCCCTGTCCTGAGATTCTGTGCATAAATCTGCCCCCAAACCGAACTAGAAACAGAGATAGTAATGGAGTGCACATCTTATCTTGACAGTGACCCTCGGGCGCAGTCAAGGCAGAAGGGAACAGCAGTCATGTGGAAGGAGGTCTGCGGTGAGCTAGGGACAGGGTGAGAAAGCTTATGCTCTAGGGAGCAGGGAATGCATGGTTTAGGCTCTGTCCTGGGAAGTGAGAGGAGATAAGACTATACATGAGCTGAGGCTCCAAATTACTAATTTTTATTCTATTATCGCATTGGGTTTAACTTACAACCCACGTATTAACAATACAATTATTAATAATTTCTAAACAGTAATTACAGAGCATTGGCTCTCAAGGGCAGAACTCTTTTGAGTCCATCAATTTGTGTAGCTGCACTGGTTGCTTGTTCTTAATCCAGCCCAGCATTGGCCAAGTGATCCCAAACACTCTCAGCGATGCCATCGAAACAGAGTTGTTCCCCTTCCTCTTTCACAAGTCACCAGGCTCATGTGACACTAGGAGGGCTTATCACATGGCTGTCCTTTCAAATGAATGAATTTTTACTTTTGGTACTGCCTATTTCTCTTTTTAAAGTGAGTTTTCTTTAGATTGACAGATAGTATATATCTCTATATATCATATAGTGATAGATATAATGTATTTACATGTAGATATTGATATCTTAAAAGGAAACCAATTGAAATATATATCTTTATATAGCTTTATATCTGGATATCCAGTTGTAAATATGCCAACCTCCTTGACACTGAAGATTTAGGCATGACCAAAACAGGATACGCGTGTGTGTGGGTTGGATCTCCATAATTTTCTGACATAATTCAGTGTACATCCTCCACTGGAGTCTCTGCTGTAGTGTCTAGATTTTGTGTTGACATTTTTATTTTATTAATGATTACTCATATTTTCCATTACTCTTATGCACATGCCATTTTTTTCTATATTATTAGCATCCTTTCCATTTAAAGCAAATGTGCTTACTCATCTTTATTTTTCCATAACACACCAATATGTAGTGGATATCTAATAGAATTTCACATTTTAAAGGATTGATTTTTAAACTCAAACACTGCTATTGAGTTGATTCTGACTCATCAAAACCACAAAGGACAGAGAAAACTGTCTTTTTGGCTTTCCAAAATTTTGAATGTTTACAAGATGAGACAACCTCATCTTTCCCCAGTAGAGAGAGATATTTGAACTTGGTGTATTTGAATCACTTATCATGGGCTTATCAGTTCAATGTGTAACCTCCTACACCACAGGGCTTCTTATTGCATTTAGACCAACATATATTCTTAAGTAAAAATAATTACTCAAAGTGATCAATTATAGAATTATAATAAAGGTCATAAAAATGAAAGTTATTATAAAAATAACAAGCCAAGTCTTATGATTTTCTCACTTATGCTCAAACATCATTTGCTTTAACGAAAATAATGGATCCTTTTGTCTTGTTGGTGCTGCTGTTTGTTTGTTTGTTTACTTTTATGTCTGTGCTGATGCTTTAAGATCCTTTGAAAACATGACTTTAAACCAGGTTATTCTGGTTAGGCCCCTGCTGAGAAAGGTACCTTTCTATGTCACATATCCTGAATTAAAATATACACTTTAACAAGGTGTATGCTTAAGAACATACTGGGGATCTTTAAGAATTTCCTTGGAATCTGGTACAGGGTGGAATTTGATTCAGTATAGCTGTGGTAGAGATGCAAATGCTCAGCAGGAATGAACTGGAATGAGCCAGTTCAAAGATCTGTTGGGACTGCATCAATTCAGTGGAATATTCTTTAGTTAGCTCCCTTTGACTATGACCACATTTCTGCATCCCTTCAGTTATTAGTGTAAGGTTTTTTTGTTTATGTAGCTAGGATTATTTCAAATAATTCATAATATAAAATAATGTGATGCAATACCATATATGTAGTTATATATGTAGTTAGCTATTGTTTGGTGGCATCAAGTCAGTTCTGATTCATAGCAGCCCCAGGTACCATGGGACTAAATGTTGTCCAGTTCTGTGCAATTCTCACAACTAGTATTTTTATAAAGGTTCTAGTTGGACACAATCCACCTCATAAAATCCAACAGTTCAATCACATCAAGAGAAGTTGTACAATCAAGACCACAATCAATTTTAGAATATTTCCTTCTTGTTATTAGCTCCCCTTTCCCCCTACCCCAAACTGTCCTGCCATACTGCCGAGAAATCATTAATCCAGTTACTATCTCTATAGATTCATCCATCCTGAATTTCACATACTGAAAAACATACAAAAACAAAAGAAGAAGAAAATAACAACAAGAAAACAAACATTGAGCGAAACTTCACTTGAAAAGCAAGAACTTTACAATGGGTCAAAGGGAGTTCAAATGATAAGATGTTAAATTTCATCTAGCTATATTTAACATAATCCACTTTCCAACAATTATTCTTATGTTTAAGATTATTGTTGCAGTCACCGCGTCAATCCATCTGGTCAAGGATCGTCTTTCTCACTGCCCCTCCACAGCACCCAACATGATGTACATCTCCAGGGACTGGTCTCTCCAGACAACATGCCCAAAATATGTGAGACAAATCTTTCAATCCTTGCCCCTAGGAAGCATTCTGGCTCTACTTCTTCCAAGACAGCTTTGTTTGTTCTTCTGACAGTCCCTGATATTGTCAATAGTCTTCACCAGCACCACAATCCAAATGCATTGATTCTGCTTTGATCTTCCTTTTTCAATGTCCAACTTTCACATACATATGGAATAATTGAAAATACCACAGCTTACATCAAGCACGCCTTAATCTTCAAAGTAACATTTTTGTTTTTCAATACTTTAAATAAGTTTGTACCACAGATTAAGGAAATGCAATTCATCTTTTGATCTCTTAATAGCTGATTACCTGAGCATTGATTTTGGATCAAAGCAAGAAAAAATATTTGACACCTTCAATCTTTTCTCCATTTATCGTGATGTGACCTATTGGTCCAGTTGTGAGAATTTTGTTTTGTACATTGACTTTTAAATGCATTGCATTGGGTAAATCTGCTGCACAAGACTGCTTTAAAGTGTTGAAAAGCAAGGAAGCTACTTGAGGACTGAGGTCTACAAGACATAAAACATAGCATTTTCATTTGCCTCATATGCATTGAAAGTGCCAAAGGTTTCAGTTATCTGGTGTCAAAGAACAAACGATCATCATTTTGTGCTCACTTCCATGATACGATCGCTGAAGACAAATGGGTGCATAAGCAAATGTGGCGAAGAAAGCTGATGGTTCCCGGCTATCAAAAGGTATAGCATCTGGGGTCTTAAAGGCTTGAAAGTAAACAAATGGCCATCTAGTCAGAAGCAACAAAGCCCATATGGAAGAAGCATACCAGCCTGTGAGATCACAAGGTGTCAAAGGGATCAGGTATAAGGCATCATCAGAACAAAAAAATCTTACCATAGTGAATGATGTGGGGAGTGCGGAGTGGAGACCCAAAGCCTATTTGTAGGCCACTGGAGATCCCCTTGCAGAAGGGTCTGAGGGAGGAGAGGAGCCAGACAGGATGCGATGTAGCAATAAAGAAAAATACAACTTTCCTCTGGTTCTTAAATGCTTCCTCCCTCCCCCACCACTATCATGACACAAATTCTACCTTGCAAGTCTGGCTAGACCAGAGGATGTACACTGGTACAGATAGGAACTGGAAACACAGAGAATCCAGGGTGGATGATCCCTACAGGACCAGTAGTGTGAGTGGTGATACTGGGAGGGTAGAGGGAGAGTGTGTTGGAATGAGGGAACGGATTACAAGGATCTATATGTGACTTCCTCCCTGGGGAACAGACAAAAGAAAAGTGGGTGAAGGGAGATGTCAGATAGGGCAAGATATGACAAAATAATAATTTATAAATTATCAAGGGCTCATGAGTGAGGGGGTGGGGAGGGAGGGGAAAAATGAGGACCTAAAGCCGGGGGATTAAGTGGATAGCAAACGTTTTGAGAATGATGAGGGCAATGAATGTACAAATGTGCTTTACACAATTGATATATGTATGGATTGTGATAACAGTTATATGAACCCCTAATAAAATGATTTTTAAAAAAGAAAGTTGGACATTGCATAAGGAAGACTGAAGAAGACCTGCATTAGGACTACGGTGCTGCTGAAGAACAGAAACGTGCCATGGACGATGAATGGAACAAACCACTCAGTCTTGGATGAAGTACCGAGGGTCATTACTATTTGGAGCCAATGTGATGGCTCCAGACAACAACAATACCAATCATGATGCCATATTATTCTTCATAATTCTTACTTCTCTGATAATTCACTCAGTATGCAGACTGAATAAGTATGGTGAAAGGACACAACTGTGATACACATCTTTCCTCGTTAAAATATTCAAAATTCCTTTGTTCTGCTCACACAACTGCCCCTTGGTTGATGCATACATTCCTCATGAGTGCAATGAATTGTTCTAGAATCCCTCTTCTTCTCGAGGATATCCACGGTTTTTAATGATTGACCCAGTAGATTGCCTTTGCATATTCAATAAAACATAGCAAACATGTTTCTCTTAGTATCTGCTTTCAGCCAAGATCCATCTGACTTCAGCAATATTTCTTATTCTTTGTCTTATTCTGGATTCAGCCTGAACCTCTAACAGCTCTCTACAATGTATTCCTGCAATCATTTTTGTATGAGCTTCAGCAAGTCAAAAGATATAGCATCTGGGGTTTTAAAGGCTTGAAAGTAAACAAGCAGCCATCTAGCTCAGGAACAACAAAGCCCACTAGGAAGAATCACACCAGTCTGTGTGACCACGACGTGTCAAAGGGATCAGGTATCAGACATCAAAGAAAAACCAAAAAAAGAATCATTGTGAATGAGGGGGAGTGCAGGGTGGGACCCAAGACCCATCTGTAGGCAACTGGACACCCCCTTACAGAAAGGTCATGGGGAGGATACAAGCCAGTCAGAGTGCAGTGTAGCAACAATGAAACAAACAACTTTCCTCTAATTCTTAAATGCTTCCTCTGCCCCACTATCATAACCCCAATTCTACCTTACAAATCTGGCTAGACCAGAGGATGTACACTGGTACAGATAGGAATTGGAAACACAGGGAATCCAGGACAGATGATCCCTTCAGGATCAGTGGTTAGAGGGGTGATACTGGAGGGTGGAGGAAGGGTGGTGTGGAAAGGGGGAACCGATTACAGGGACCTACATATAACCTCCTCCCTGAGGGACAGTCAACAGAAAAGTGGGTGGAGGGAGATGTCGGACAGTGTAAGATATGACAAAATTTATAAGTTATCAAGGGTTCATGAGGATGGGGCAAGTGGGGAGGGAGGGGAAAAATGAGGAACTGATGCCAGGGGCTTAAGTATAGAGCAAATGTTTTGACAATGATTAGGGCAGTGAATGTACAAATGTTCTTGACACAATGGATATATGTATGGATTGCGATGAGTTGTATGAGCCCCAGTAAAATTTTTTTTAAATGTAATATTAATGATAGTGTTCTGTAATCTGAGCATTATGTTGGGTCTCCTTTTTAAAGAATAGGTAAAACTATATATTGTTACAGTCAAATGGCCATATAGCTGTCTTCCATATTTCTTGAGAAAAATGAGTGTTTGTAGTTCTTCATCAGCTTGTTGAAACATTTCAGCTGCTAATCCATCAGTTCCTGGATCCTTGTTTAGGGTTAAAGACAAAACTACATGTACCCTGTGACTGAGCCTGGAAAGACTCTGATGCGAGACGGAACAAAGGAGGGCCACCCCAACAGGGTGGAAATAGTGCTCATTGAGCCTTGGGTGGGACCCCTGGTTTAGCTTAAATTCATTCATAAATCTATAACCCATTTCAGATGCAGCATATCACCTTCTTGAGAAATAATATTATAAGTAACCTCCATAGGACAATTGATAATTCTAATAATTATAGTATCTTTAATCTAGCCAAAGAGTATACATTTAAATACTATTGAGAAAACAAGGAGAAATGTATGTATCAGAAAGTCTGTTAGTATAAAATATGTGATTATACTAGTAAAATTTTAAGGAAGCAATATAGGGATTATGTAACCCAAGCTTTTTTACTGAATGTAGTTAGGAAAACCCCATGTTCTCGATTGTTGAAAACAAAACAGGTGCATAAGCAAATGTTGTGAAGAAAGCTGATGGTGTCCAGCTATCAAAAGATATAGCATCTGGGGTCTTAAAAACTTGAAGATAAACAAGCAACCACCTAGCTGAGAAGCAACAAAGCCCACATGGAAGAAGCACATCAGTCTGGGTGATAATGAGGTGTCTACAGTATCATGTATCAGGCATCAAAGACCCAGAACAAACAATCATATTGATGTGAATGATGGGGAGGGTGGGGTAGAGACCTAATGCCCATCTGTAGATATTTGGACATCCCCTCACAGAAGGGTCACAAGGAAGAGATGAGCCAGTCAGTGTGCAATATAGCACAGACAAAACACACAACATTCCTCTAGTTCTTTAATGTGCCCCCTCAACTATAATGACCCCAATTCTACCCACAAATCCAGCTAGACCAGAGCATGTACACTGATCCAGATAAGAGCTCGAAACACAGAGAATCCAGGACAGATAACCCCTAGGGACCAATAATGACAGTGATACCAGGAGGGTAGAGAAAAAGTGGGGGGAGAAAGGGGGAACTGATCATAATGATTGATATATAAACACCCCCAATGGGATGAACAGCACAAAAGTGGGTGAAGGGTAACAGGGGTTGGTGTAAGACAGGGAAAAATATTATAAATTATTGAGAGTTCATGAGAGAGGGAGGGTTGGGGATGGAGGAAAGAAATGAGGAGCTGATATCAAGGGCTCAAATAGAATGAAAATGTTTTGAAAATGATGATGGCTACATATGTACAAATTTGCTTGACGCATGTATGTATGTATGGATTTTGATAAGAGCTGTAAGAGCCCCCAATAAATTTCTTTTTCTTTACTTAATGCAGTCTCTATGACATTTTTTAACTTGATAATTTGCTTAAACACACACAGGTTAGATGCAAATGTCACCAAAAAGAGCCAGATGATGCTGACAGTCTTCTTTAACTAATGGCTGATAATGAATTAAAAGTTAGTCCCTGCTATCTACCTAGTCAATAATGACATCCTGAGACTGACCTGAGACTTGATGAGCCACATTGTTTGCTCATGATCAACAGCTGTTTCCTGAGGTTACTCTGAAACTTGATTTAATGTAAAACATTTGTACCTGACTACCCAATGTGTAAATTCCTGAAGCCAAAAAACGTATGTAATCTCTATATATTCTGATTTCAAATAGGACACCATAAAGACTATCTGTTTTCAACTGCTGTGATCTCATTGGTAAATTTCTAGAGAAAACTCTCTCTTCCTCTGGCTATGAATGGGTCAATTGGCTGCATTGCTACAGGCAAAATACCTGCATTTCAGGTGACAGACATAGGCAATAATTTCAATAATACTTCTTCACTAAGGCACAAATATTAGTTTATGGAACTTAAAACATATAACAAAAGCACAGAAAATAAAACCACAAATATATGACAAGCATAATTTTCAAATTATTTGGAAAATTTAAAAAGCAATAGAGATTTAAACAAAGTCCAATAATCTCTTTGCTTCGACCCACACTTGGGTGTTTCAGCCTTAAGTCAAGACTGCTTTCTTCTGCAATAAGTGCACTTAAGGTAAAGGATAATTGTATTAAATGTAGTAGAATTGAGTCTTTCTGATGGGACCTAGGGAAATGCTACAGACCTTGAGAAGGCAAATTCTACAAGCCAAATACACGAATGCAGAAAACCTGCTAAATATAAAAAGTAGCCACTTACAGACAGAAAATAGAGTATCAAGGTACTCAAATATTCCCAAATAAAAATCAGTTTTAATTCATGAATCTAGTCACCTTCAGACTGCTCTGGAAATCTCCATTTAATCTGGTAGGCTCCACCCTCATGATTTCAATATTTTTAAAAATTAGTCCAATATAGTCCAACTTTAGCTCCAATGTTAAAAAGGCAAATCTCATCTATATTTATATGTAAGTCCATAGATAAAGTGAGCAAGTGACAAGTTAAAATAACTGAAACTCTAACCTATTAACTAAAAATAATAGTCACAATATGTAATTGCCCATACAGCCTTGCCCTGGGAAAACCACCTTCGTGATCACGGTATCTCCCCTGCCAGGTCAGTATAATTTGTTCTAGCTTTTAATATTTTTTATTTTCCTTTCAATTGAGATTTTCCTCTATTTTTGTTATTGTTATTAACGTTTTGTTTCTTCTTTGTTGGTGTGTATTTTAGCATATGAAAGCCTGGATTAGTGAATCTGTAGAGAATGTAACTGGATCAATGTTTTTTTGGAGGTATGGCAGGGAAGGTTAGGGTGAAATAGGGAGCTAATGACAAGGAGTACTAGTAAAAAGATACTATTCTAAAATTGATTGCCGTGATGGTTGTGCAACTTTTCTTGATATGATTGAACCATTAAGTTGTATGATATGTGGATTTTGTGCCAATAAAACTGTTTCAAAAATAATATTTATAATACATAAGCAACCTCCTTAGATGTCTTACTGATGCTCAGAGGGGAGTTGTCATCCAGGCCCAGTCACACACCATACCTGTCCTAGAACAATACAAAACGCTGTAAAATTCCAGAGGTTGGAGTAAGGAACAAGGCAAGAGGAAGTATGTGCATTTTATAAGACTCCCTGTGATGGTTTTGAACTTTTAGGACTTTATAATGATCTGATGGGTGACATTTGATTTTCAGCCTTTTCTAAAAAGTTTGGAGAACATCATCTATCTTCCTCTTGGAAGCCAGACAATTTGAAGAATAGACTATCACTTTAATCTAGTAATCAAAAAAAATTGGGGGGTTTTAATGTCAGAAGCCTCCTTCTTTATTATGCAATTAACATTAATACATCCATCAAAAAAATTAAACCTCCTAAACTGTAATTAGGCAAACAATAATTTGACAACAGCAAATAAATGTCTCATTAATAAATGCTTCAAACATTGCTACTATTGCTTATTGACATAAATATTAAATGCCAACTATATAACAACTTTTTATAGTCAGGTATGAACATAAGTATTACATAGAAATTATTTTAAGTGAATCTTGTTTTTGTTTTAAAATAATTTGTTTTAGTTTTAAAGTAAAACTTTCAGTTAAGACAGAACAGATGTGTTAGTTAGATAAGAAGAAGATCAAGGACATACATGAAAAGTACATATAAGAAGACACAACCCAAACCAGCATTTGCACACCCTGCAGTCCTGATATTCCTGATATCTAACGAATTTTCTCCTGAAATCCTGAGGGCTTACTACCTTTCCAAAGTAGCAAAAACTATGCTGTGACTACATGAGGTGAGACTCTCACTACCGATGTCCCCAAGGGATGGACCTGCCCATCAGGAATCAAAATTCTCAGATGAAGAAAATCTGATGCTGTCTGACTGGACCAGGAACAAATTTCATTTCTTACTTCCTTCCCTTTAACTAATTCCCAAGACCATAAAGCTCAGTGAATTTGTTGATTGATTTATTAGGCATATATATTTGACATTGTTAAAAAGTAAAATTTTTAAGCCATATTTTATGTGCTTGCTCAAAACCCATATATCTTATAATAACACTTGAAATGGAGAAAAATTTAAAACAGTATTTGTCACACCTGAATATAGACATTTCTATATAGACATTGTAAAAAACTCCCAGCATAGTATTGTACTCAAAATGTTAGGATACTGCGATGGTTTACCTCAGTTCTTGGTTCTCAATGCTGAAAGAATTCACATGGCAAAAGCACTTTTGTAAATCCAAGTTATTTTTTATGAGGAAAAGGGAAGTCTGAGGTATTACAGTGTCAGAAAATACATGCTGTCTCTGGAAACTGTGCAAGGTTGAGAGGGGACGGCTCAAGAGTTCCCAACTGAAGATGACCACAAAAACCTGGAACCAGAGAGTGGATTCAAGAAAGCCACTGCCCTGGGCCCTGCTTTTAGGCCAGCCTACCTTACTGGAGGGGGTGTGGGTGAGGGTATTACCATCCCTAGTGGCGAAGGGCAGGCGTATCTCTGATGTAATGTTGCTCATATGGTGCCTCCTATGGGCGTGCTCAGGTTAAACTCCACCTGGACCTAGGTGACCTGGGTCTGAGCCTGCTCAGTTTTGGATTGTCCCCGTAAGTGTCTAATGTGTGCCTGATTTCTTTACAGTCCCTTTATTGTGACATAGACAGGTAATTTTCATTTAGCCTAGGCATTTGGTGGAGCCAACCCCCTTTATCCTTAATCTTTCTACCTTTCAATACCTAAGAAAGGTGACCCCACACAATGCAGACATTATCAAACAATCTCACTAATAGGACACGCAAGTATAATTTTGCTGAAGATCATGCAACAACAATTACAGGAGCACATTGACAGAGAGCTGCCAGAAATTCAGACTAGATTCAGACAAGGTTGTAGAAAAAGGGATACCATTGCTGAGGTCAGATGGAGCTCAGAGAATCCTAGAAAAATGTTTAATTTTTTATAGATTATGTGAAAACATTCAACTTGGAGGATCATAACCAATTATAGGTAGCATTAAGAAGACTGGGAATTCTAGAATACTTAATTGTGTTCAGGAAGAACCTATACATGGATCAAGAGGCAGACATTCAAACAGAACAAGGAAACACAGCAGTGGGAGCTCAAGCTTCCTTCATAGGACTACAAAGGAAATAAGCTTCATTTGAAGGACTACAAAGGAAATAAGCTTCATTTGTAGGGCTAAAGAGGAAATAAGCTTCATTTGTAGGACTACAAAGGAAATAAGCTTCATTTGAAGGACTATGTCGGAAATAACGCTTCACT
Source organism: Echinops telfairi (assembly GCF_000313985.2). NCBI lineage: Eukaryota > Metazoa > Chordata > Mammalia > Afrosoricida > Tenrecidae > Echinops > Echinops telfairi. The sequence continues at coordinate 37,797,961 of NW_022111368.1, forward strand.
CGTAGGACTACATAGGAAATAAGTCTCTGGAGAACTCCCCCTATCTAAAATTGAGGGATGGGAGGAAAGTGATCACTAAACAGAGTGCTCTGGAGAGATGGCTATAGAGATCAAAGGCATAAATCTAACTTGAGCCTTTAAAATTTTGTCAGTGGCTCCCCACTATGATGCAGCCTGGACCTGACCTGGTTTCCAAATACTTCTGTATTTTTGGTCTGGCTAAAGGGACAGCAGGTAGAATAAGAGATTTGGGGGAGGTTACTGCAGTGCTGTGGCAGGAGAGGAGGTGAGAAGGAGGTGAGGTCAAGGAGTCCATGTAGAAAAAGAATGTCTGGTAACTGACATTGTGGTAGCAATTGTGCAATTTTATTTGATGCAACTGAACCATGGAATGATATGATATTAAATCCCAAGTAATAATAAATATAAAGAAAGAAAAATTACAGAAAAATAAAATAAAGAAAGGTGTGCATCAGTGTTATATCTTCTAACCCTATTTGCTCAGTCATAATGTGGAGCAAATAATCAGAGAAGCTGGACTCTGAAGAAGTCAGCATCAGGATTGGAAGAAGGTTTATTAACCTTCTTTATTAACAACTGGTGATATGGATGTAACTGAACATTACTTGCTGAAAGTGAGGAGGACTTGGAGCACTTGCTGACACACATAAAGGACTGCAACCTTCAATGTGGATTACAACTCCTCAATATAAAGAAATCAAATATCTTCACAACTGGACCGAGAATAGCCTCATGAAAAACACAGAAAAAAATGAAGGTGTCAAGAATTTTATCTTGCTTGAACCCACGATTAATGTTCGAGGAGGCTGTAGTCAAGACATCAAACAACAAATTGGAAGGGGTAAATCTGCTTTGGAGGCATCGTGAAAGGGTTGAAGAACAGGGATGTCACTCAGAGGTAAAAGGCGTGCCTGACTCAGAACAAGCTATTTTCAGTTGTCTCCTATGTATGTAAAAGTTAGACTCTGAATCAGGAAAACTGATGTCGAGTCTATGCACTGAAATTATGGTGCTGGTGAAGAATACTGAAAGTACTGTCAACTACAAAAGAAAAAAGAGATCGATCTTGAAAGACTTATAGGTGGAAGACCAGGTTGGCACAAGTCAAGTAGTTTGGACCCGATGTGAAGAGAGAGCAGTGCTTGGAGGAAGATATCAGGCTAGGTTACGTGGGGCACAGTGAATAAGAGGCAGGCCCTTGACAAGCTTTTCAGAGGGAATTCACCAGGGGCTTAATCCATGTGTACATGTCCTTCAATAAAACAAACAAACAAGCAAACAAAAATGAGTCCAAAGGAGATTAAATGATAAGATATTACATTTTGACTTAATTTCATCCTCCAATTTACTATCCAATGCTCTCAGTTGGGTAACAGGGCTATTCACCTACTATTTTAATGTACTCCTTGCTTCATTTTGATATATGGTAGGCATGGCTCTACTGTTGTGAATAAATATTTTTAGAAGATTTGCCCCCATTGTTTGTGTAAATGGTGTCCAGTCACTTGAGAGTTTAATCTGTTCCAAGTCAATAATTCATGCATTTCAATTCACAGCTGGCGTAGTGGTTATGCATTGGGCTGTTAACTGCAAGGTCAGCAGTTCAAAACTATCAGCGAACTCAACAGGAAAGATGACAATTTCTACTCCTATGAAGATTTGCAGGCTCAGGAACTCACAGGTACAGTTACACCATGCCCTATAGGTCACTAGGAGTCAAGCATTGACTCCATGACAGTGGAAGTGATGCCCCAGGGGCATGATGAAAAATGTTCTTTAACATGTACGAACAATGAGTCACTAAGATGAACCAAAGACATATATGGATGCATGAATAGACAGCGCCTGCACTTAATATAGCCCCAAGCTTGAAATAATTAATTTTCATGACAAGGTCGACGCTCTCCCTCATGAAGAGCTCTCTGAAAAGATGAGCGCCACAGTAAAGTGTGCTGGAGAAATCTGTTGGTTCCCAGGCTGCCAGAAAGAATAGCATCTGGACCCTAAAGGGCTTGTCTTCAAACAGCCATCTAAACGAGGCGTCAGCGAGAAGTCCATATGGATGAAACACACCAACCTCTGGGATCCAAATCCAGAGTTTCAATTGTGAACACCTGGTTGGCAGAAGGCTACGGTTGACAGTGGGAACCCAAAAGTCATTTGTGGGACCTGCACGGGGATTGAGCCTCTGATGAACTGTCATTGTTCACAGGAGTAGAAAGACTCATTGTTCTCCTGTGAAGAGTGTGACAGTTTCAAACCGCTGACCTGGAGGTTAGCATACATCCAGGACACTGTGAGTGGGAATCAAATCTAAGGCAGCGAGTTTCATTTGGATTGAAGAAGCAAGCCGCCAGAAACTCTGTATACAAACCGCTGACCTGGTATTACTCTAAGATTTGGTCAGCCATAGCTCTGATGCGCTATCAGTGCGTTTCCCACCTGTCTTTTCAGTGTATTGCACGTGCTAAAGAAAATTTTGTTTTCCCTCACTATGATAACTCCATGGCTATGTTCTCCTTGAAAATCTATAAACAAAAGTATTAGCAAAATGACTCATGGAATTGTTGAAAGAAAAAATAATTACAAATGATGTCACCGAGAGCTTCGCTTAGAGCAGCTCGCAGTAACACTGCAGCCAAATGTCTGCTTAAAAAGCTGCAACCTCCTTGCCTTTGAGTATAGTTCACCTCATAGCGACCCTATAGGACAGAGTGGAACCCTCTAGTCCCTGCAGATTTCTGAGACTGTACATTTTACTCGGAGCAGACAGCCTCCTATTCCCGTGGAGCAGCCGATGGCTTCAAACTGCTGACCTTAACACCAGCTGCTGTGCTGAACAGTCCAATGCCTGCCTGACGTTGCCACCGAAACGCCTGCGTCTGATCCAAAAGAATAATGTAAGTATTTCAAATTATCCAGTAAAGTCCTGTTTCCAAAGTAATTTTTATCATTCACTATCCATTTATTCCTCTATTATCTTCTCTATTCAAGTTTAAACTCCCAGTTTGTAGAAGGCTCCAGTTTCTAGTGGGAGCCCGAAATCCACTCTTGAGTCTCTCCATAGATTTAGCCTCCGATGCGTTTTTTTGGACCACTGACAGGCCCTGCGAAAAGCGCTGCCCTTGGGCAGGGCATGTTATCAAACGGATGACCACCACTTCTCCAGCCAGATGAAGGAGGAGCAGGCTTACCAGGACTGAAAAGCTATGTTATCTACAAAACTGGGAGAAATAGGAGGCTTTCTCCGCTGGTAAAGATTTATAGTCTTAGAAACCCACGGATAAGCGAATAGGACTGTGTCTCCAGGGTTGTAACGAGTCAGAATTGGCCCGATGGCAGTGCGTGTGGCTCTCTGCAATATCCGAACGGGGCCCCTTGTCGGCTTCCGTCTTTTGGCCTTCAACAGTCATGAAATGACCTTCTGCCAGTAATAATTTTTGTTACTGTTTTCTTTGTTCTCCTGATTTTATTTAACTTTCCGTGAAAGCGTGGACACTCCCGTGGCCTCCTGCTGAGGGTCTCCTTCGACCAGATGACGTCACGCTCCTCTTTAGCCTGTTTACACTCCGTAAACATGTCTCTGTAAGCAACACCTGAACTCGCGTTTCTTTTCTCCTCTACAAGATTTCATGTGATTTTCACGTTTTTAATATTTTTGACATATTTGATATTAGTCATTTAAATTCCATCTATATAATGAGTTTTATTCATGAAATATATAGAGAAGGGAGGAGAAAGAGGGGACTCCTTCCTTGGTTAAGCAGATTTTAAAAACTTCTCAGGGCAAGAAAAGTTTGATTCTTTGACAAACAAATTGAAGTAAGTTTATATCATTTGACTTGAGGTGTTCCCCTGCTAATTCTCAGTCAAGGGAAACAAAGTGTGTGTGTGTGTGTGTGTGTGTGTGTGTGTGATTTGGCATATGTCCTACAGACAACTGAAAACAAAAGCTAATTGCTTTTTGGAATTCTTTTTCTAGAACATCTTGAACATCTTGCTTGAATAAGTCTAGCCTTTCATTGGCTCAAGCGAATTTAGGTTCCATAATACAGAGCCGGATCTGCATACATATCCCATTAACATAGCAAACTAAGATAGGAAAGGTCCTAGTCTTAGGTTCAAACTCTATGAGTTTGAAGGACCTGGAAGAACCAACAACAGCATTCTATGAACAGGCATTTCAAGAGTATGGAGCTGTCTACTTAATATAGCACAGAAATCCACAAAAGACATATCACAGAAATTCATAGAAATTTCATGTTGAAATCCAAAGTACAATCAAGAGCACAGATGTGAAATTTGGGACCTAAAATTAATGATGCACTACCCAAATTGAAACAATCGAGGTGAAGTCCTTTAGTGACTTATAAAATAAATTATGTTTCTCTCGCTGAAGCTTCTAACTGTGTAGAAGCTGTATGTATGGTTCTTATTCTAAAAGTTTTTATGCTGTATCGATAGTTCTTATCAATCCTAAAATGTGTCTTTTTTAAAACTCTTTATTGCTCCTGACTTTTGAATGTATTTCACTCACTGCCATTGAATTGATTCTAAATCAAGGTGACCATGTTAAACAGGGTATGACTGTGTCTGTGCGTTTCTGAGATAACTCACTATGGGAGTAGAAAGCCTCATCTTTTTCCTATGGAGCAGCTAGTGGTTTTGAACTGCTGACCTTGCAGTAGCAAACCAACTACTACTCCACCAGCACTATTTACATGGCTAGAACGCATCTAGGCATGTGAAAAGAAGAGACAACAAAAGAACAAAAGCTATAACCTGGTCTATATGCTTAAAGATAGAAGGTTTATCATCAAGATGAACAGGGTTTAAAAGATTAAATTAAGGATAAGTATGTGTTTTAAGCAAATCCCCAAAATCCTAGAAGAAGACATCAAATTGTTTTTGTAATGTTTAAGTATTATAGTATATGTGTGTGTATGTGTGTGTGTGTGTAAAGGTAAGGATTTAGAGCATAACACTTAGTGCCCTCTTTGCATAGGCTAATAATGGATATATCTCATGGAGGAGGGTTTCACTAAGCTCCCAAAGAAAAGTGTCACATCTTCAAATTGCATAAAAATAAAGCTAATATTACGCAAAACATCAAAGCCCAGGGTAGATGTTGTAGCAGTGCCTTACAAGGAATCAGTGTCTTGCAAGGAAGGTCATTACATGTGGGGGTTGTAATCAGTGGCATTTCCTTTAGTGAGAGAATTCTTTGGCTATGCCTCTTGGTCCCAGGAATTCAGGACCACTAAGTGCAGGGAGAGGCAAACATTATTTACCTCAAGCTGAGAGCCATCAGTGAGAGAAGTATGTCTCTTAGCCCTGGAAACTCAAAGGCAACTATGTTCACAGAAAAGCAAGTTGATAGAGTGATGTCCTGCTGTCCAATTCTACGGCTTATAAACCTGTTTTAGCAGTGTGTCCCTTCTAACATATGCACCAGGTTTTGCTGTATGTTTGGGCATTTTTGCTTACATCTTATTGGATTGGGGAGGGGGGGAGTCAGGGATGCAACCGGATTGCGGATTGTGAATTACCTGTTGTTTGCAAGCTCATAGAGCAGAAATGTCTAATTTTTCATTTATGTCTCCAAAAATGAGTTCAGGTAACACTATGTGCCACATGGAGGGCTGCTAGCCACAGTTCAAACCTACTAGTCACTCAGGGGAAAACAGATAAGAGTATCTACTCTACTAAAGATTTACAGTCTCAGAAACTGTATTTTGGGTTACTTTGAGTCAGAATTGACATGTCTCACTCTAGCAGCCGTGGCTTTGCCTTTGTGAATGAGTCTTATTGAAAGTTCTACCTTATCTTCAACACTCATTGTTTTTATAAATTGTGTCCAATCACTTGAGTTTTTAATTGGTACCAAGATCAGTGTATTTTGGTCAAAAAACTGCCCTATACATGTATAATTTCCTCTTACCAACAATGCTTTTAATTTTATAACATTGGGTACTATCAGTAGAATTATTGTGTGGCTCATGGGGATGATTTATAATGTTCCTCAACACAATAATAATGTTTTCTCAAAAGTAACCAGGAATATAGATAAACCATAGATATAGTAATGGATTTTGAGTGTGAATTGAATCATAGCCCTAAACTATGAACAATTATTTCTTATGATGTGGCCCTACTCAGCACTTGTCCTCATGTAAAGATCACTAAAGACATAGGTGTAAAGAAATCAGATGGTGCCCAACTATCAGATAGAATAGTGTCTGGAACCATTTAAATGAGGTGTCAGCTAAGTCCACATGGAAGAAGCATGCCTTCTACCCTGTTTCCCCGAAAGTAGGACATCCCCCCAAAATAAGACCTACTTACACGTTTTTCTCTCACTGAAATATAAGGCATGCCCCAGAAAATAAGACCTCCCCCCAAACAAGGCCTGCCCAAAGCTACCGTAACTCTGGACTCTGGACCATAGCGGTGGATGCCGCTGCGCAGCTCACTGTTGGCTGCAGCACAGCCGAAGCAGACAGGAAGTGCAAGGTCACTTTTAATAAAACAATAAATGTGTACCGTATTCTTCTTCATGGAAAAATAAGACATCCCCTGAAAACAAGACCTAGCACATCTTTGGGAGCAAAACTTAATATAAGACACTGTCTTCTTTTCAGCGAAACAGGGTAGATCCTGTGTGATCCAAGGATTGAAAACAATAAAATCTAGGACTAGGACCAGAAGAGGGAATGTGTTGGCTGATGGCTACAGATGACAGTGAAAGTCCTAAATCCATTTTTGGGGTCTCCATGTGTATTAAACCTCTAGTTAGTCCACTCTGACCATAGGCCAATGATGTGAATATTATTGCTAACATACAGACTGCTTTGGAAAGTAGATTGTTGCAGACATAGATTGCAATTTAATACCTTATCATTTGTTCGCCTTTTAGACCCATGGTAAATTTGCTCAAGTTTTTAATATTTTTGCTTTCTTTATGATTGAGGTTGTTCATGGTTTTATATTGTTATTGTGTTTGGGCTGTTTTTTGTTTTTATTTTGTATGCGTTTCCGCATACGAGATACAAGATAGGTAAATCTATAAAAACAGTAACTAAATTAATAGTTTCTTAAATTTATGGCAGGGAATTTTGGGTTGAAATGGAGGCTACTAACTATTAATATAATAAAGAAGAAAGTGCTCAAAAGTTGATTGTGGTTATGACTGCATAACTCTTTTAAACATGATCAAACTATTGAATTGCATGGGATTTAATTTAGATGTCAATAAAATATTAACAACAAAAACTACGAAAAGAATTGACTTGAAAGCAACTGGTTAAGTCTCCAAAGAGACCCTTGGAAAGAGATCATTTTCTGGCTTTAATGCTCTGTGCCTGCAGAAAGGCTCATGCAGACAGAACAATGCGTCACACCCTTTCTTCATGTGATTGTACCAGTGCTTGATAGCTATTACTAGCCAACAATTTCATTAACACATTTTTTATAGCAATCAGATTATACTATTACTAATAATAACAAATATATAATAATGCATTGTACTGTCACATAGATTTGATGATGTTGGTAATAATTGTTAATTAAGTACGGGTAAATAGTTTACGTAATTTACCCTATGGCACAGTGAAAAAATATAGGGCAAACATTATTCTAACACAATAGATGGGTCTGTGTTTAGTGTGATTTTTATCAAGTCAAATAAATGATAAGTATTTGAATGCATAAATAATATCTATAATGAGTTAAATAAACATTATATAATTAAGTTCAATTAAATTTATAGCAAGTTTGCTTAAAATGGAATGATATATCTTTTAAAAAGTTATACTTAGATTGTCATTTTTTGATGACTTTTTGATGACTTGTGTTGATAAACTGAAAGAATATATCACATTTTAAGCATTTATGAAGCTTACTTATATACTGTGCATCTGCACAGTCATGCATAATAACAACCTGTTCTAACAGTTTATTGATCTGAGTATCAGCAAAATAATATGGTGAAAGAAAGTAATTTTAAAATATAGAAAATCATATTTCTTTGTGCTTCATCTAATAATTCTTCAACTCACTGTCATTAAGTTGATTTTGACTTATAAGGACTCTATAGGACAGGGTTGAACTACAGGGTTCCAAGGCAATTAATTACTCTTTGTTGTAGAAAGCCTTTGTTCTTCTCTCACAGAGCCTCTGGTAGTTTTGAACTGCTGACCTTGTGGTTAGTAGTCCAATGTGTAACCACTATGCCATTAGATTTGCTATTTAATAATCAGGACAGGGGAAAAGGATTAATTCCAAGATAAAGACTTTACATTAGATTATAGAAAGTACGTTGGTCTTCAGAAGCAACGGTAATTCAATTCCTGAATCCTAGCCAAAATGTAAATTAGTGACAAAGATGAACAAACACTAAAGTCCATTTGAGTGCAACAAATTTGTTAAACTGATATGCAATCATCTAAATTTACTAGGAAGTAGATTTTCATTTTATTCAATTTTGGTGCTTGGAATAGTGATATCTTGCTTAAACAGAAGTCTCTCAAAAGTATGCCCAGCTGTCCGTAACACAAAGAATCCTAAAAAACAAAACAAAACAACAAAAAACTAACACAGTACTTCAAGCAGCCAACATTATGTCTCAGTACTGTGATGCTGAAGGTGTGGTAAAGCTTTTTCATAGATCCAACTTAATATTATTAACACAAATAAAATGAGTTGTGTGTCTAACAAAAGATCATATGAAGTTGATGCAATGAAATGTATCCAAATGAGAGATTTTGTTTGCAATGATCCAAGTAAAACAATATATTCTATAGGAGGTAATATGATAATCTCCCGAGATGTTCATAACTTTATTCCTGGACCTGTGGATATGTTACATCATGTGGCAAAGTAGAACTGAGGTACCACAGGGAATGGAGGTAGATAAGCAGCTAAATGTAAGATAGGTAAAGTGTTCTGAATGACTCAAGTGTTCAGTGTAATCCAAAGGATCCATATCTGTGGAAAAGGGATGCAAAAGAAGACTCAGGAGCCAGAGGCTTTTGATGATGGAAGAATATTTAGGAAGGAATGAGGCTGTCAAACAAGGAGTATGGACATTCCACAAGATGTGCACCCAAGAAAGCAGATCCCATTTAAAAAATCATTTTCACCATCATCTTTCTTTTTGTCCAGTAAGACTCATTTTGGACTTTTTATATCCAGAAACATAATATAATATTTTACTGTTATTTAAGGCACTGTATTTATGGTAATATTTCAGCAGTAACAGAAGAACAAAAAGAAATGTATCAAGAGCATTTGAGTGACCAAAAAAATCAATTTTGCATATTTAAGGAGGGAGTCTCAAATAGTCATCATTTGATCTTGATTATTGTGCCATTCATTATTCTTTTTGCTCCAAAATCCACTCCTCACTCTCTCTGCCTCACTTGGCGAGACAAGGTAGTAACCCTGTAGAACAAATATCCCAGGCTCAAAAGCCATTGAGGGGAGCAAGAAGGGAGAAGCTAGAGTGTCACTGTATCCATCACTCTTCCTGGCTCAGGTGGTATGTTTGGTGCGAACTTTCGGCTCTTGGTGCTTCAGCTACCTAGAAACCCTGCACATTTTGACACGCCATATTGGCAAGACTTGACCACAGTGTGACTTGATACTTGGAGCAATGCCAAGCAATTCTTCTTGGAACAAGGTGAAATAAACCTAGAATAGAGTCACTATTGGATAGTTTCTAATTTTTTGTCTTATGAGAGGTAGAAACAATGTAATTTGTTTTAATCTATGTCTCTAGTGTCTGTTGAATTCAGAATTTTCTGACTTTTTGGTATAGATGTAGGCTTCTGTTAAAGCTGCTTTGCTGTAATTTAGAGTTAACTCCTCAATGATAGACTGGCTCACCCATTTTTTGTGCTGTCTTCTAGATCCTTCAGTTTGGTGTGCTAATGGGGCTAAATGGTAATGTTGAAACCTGAGAGGTGAAGGGCTGAGAACATACTGATATTTATCTGTGTAAATATATTCAGAGTTACTGCCTCCTCGTGGTCAAATCAAGGCACCCTGGTGGCACAGTGGGTAAAGCATGGACTACTATTCACAACTACTAGACATTTTGAGGTCATAAGATGAGGCTTTAGACTCCTGTGACGATTGACAGAAGTAGAAACACAATGGCAGCTCTGTTCTGTCCCATAGAATTGCTATGAGTCAGAATCAGATTAATAGCCATGAGTGTCAGTCAAATCTATGGCAATATTGTAAGATAATCACCAAACCCACTATAGTTAAGTGGACTCCAACTCAAACAAACCCCTCCCTTTGTGTTTCTGAGACTCTTACCTCTTTACAACTGTATACAGCCTCATCTTTCCCTTTGGAGCAGTTTGTAAATTCAAACTGCTAACTTTGGGATGAGCAACCCAAAATAAAACCCACCATAACCCACTGGGCCACCAGAGAGCATTGCAAAGCAATCAAATAGCTGTACATTGATGGCCAATACACTGCTGCTTTGGGACACTTGACAGTTTGACCGAAGCTGTGTGTGATCTCAGCTTCCATTGGGCATGTTTTACCCTGGTTTTCGTCCCTGCTAGATAGTCTCAGATACCAGGCTCTAGAATCTAGTCTCTTTTTCCTTCTAGATCTTACTTATCTTTGAGGAGTCTCATTTTCACTTGATAGACTTTTCAGTTTTCCTATCTTCTGTGTAATCAAAATCCTTCTATTAAATTACTCCTACAATAGATAGATAGATTCCATGGAATCTGAGAATCTGTATTGAGCAGTGATTCTCTCAAAGACTATGAGGTTTCCTGGGTAACAGTTATAGCCTTTGCTCTTGTTGAGCAAGATTACTTTTGGAATGACGATTAGGAATAAAATTCATATAGAGGGATTATATCAAGGAAGAGGTGTTATGTATAACATGATAAAGATGCAGTTGATTATGTCAGTGTTTCTGTTACTATTACTGTTGATTTTGATAAGAAAACAATATCCAAAATGATGAAAGAAAAATAAATTTAGAAAATTACTATGGAATGGTGGCTTTGACAAAGACATTTTTATAATAATTTGATTTTAAGTATCTTTTTTGCCATTGAGTATCTATGGTATTTGGATAAACTATTTGCTCTTTATTCTTGAATGTTACATTTTTTAACGTGAAGAAGCATACATGCACACGTTTGTGTATATATATATATATATACAATACACAATACATTATAGCAACTGTGGCAGTTACATAATCTGGTGTCAACTTGTGGAGGGGTGGAGGCTAACCTGTCAATCAGGTCGCAGTTGATAAACTCATTGGGAGTCATCATGGAGATAAATAGCTCACTGGAGATATACTCCCTGTGAGACATTCTTGTTGGGAAGACCCATGGAGCTACGCTAGAGCCCTGGAGCTGAAGAAGCCACATGGAGACCCCTGCTAGTGCTGAGATACTTCCACTGCCACTGGAGCCACAAGTCTTTCCACTCACTGGCCTGTGATCTTCCTACATTCGGTTTAATCGCATGTGTTGTGTGAGTCTTAACAGGACTTTATAGATTGGTATCAGACATATGGGCTAATATCGGACTTATGGATTGATCAGGACTGAGCTGGGATGTTGTTTCAATATTAATTTTTCTTGTATATAAAGCTCTTTCTTATACACATGATGGTCTATGAATTTGTTTCCCCAGACTAACACAGCAATAATGCTATTTTTTATATTAAACCACACGATGACTAAAGTGTTTCATTGCCTTTCCTAAAAAATGTCCTCTAACATTTGTCACCAGTAGCAAGATGTGCCACTCTGCTTCTTCAAATATTTATATTCTTCAAAACTGTCTAATCTGTCCTATAGGTTTACTACGGAGCAGTTCTAATCTGTCCTATAGGTTTATTATGAGTTGAGGATAACTCCATTACAATGGGATTGGTTTGAGTTTTTCAACATTTATCTTTCTACAGTTTTGTTATTGATTTTACTTAAGTTATTTACTTAAAATATTTTAGTACATTGTTCCCTTTTAAATAGATGAAAAAATTGTAAGCCCAAAGAAATATTAAAACATTTTCCAGAGTTGGAAATCTGTTAAAAATCTAACTAATATATACAACAACTAGCTTTTGTCAACTTAATTCATATTCATAGCAACACTCTTGGACAGTGTAGAGCTGTCTCTTTGATGGTGAACACCTCTTCCTTACTGCATCGCCTGTGCTTTAGTTGTAATGTTAACACTAATCTAATAATCTGTGTTAGCTTCTAATGCATTGCTTGCCAGCCATAAATCAAAAACTAAACTCATTGAGTTTAAATAATCATTGAGTTTATCCTGAAAGATAGGTCGAATCCCTCTATATAGTTTCTTAGATGGCAAATCTTTATGAGGACATATAGCCTCATCTTTTTCTTGCAGGTCATCTGGCGGGTTTGAACCACCCACCTTAAGATTAGTAGCCCAAAGCCTAAGCCATGGAACTACCAGGGTTCCTTTGCCTACCTTTCTCTCAAACCAAATTCACTGCTATTAAGGTCACTCCTACTAATAATGAACCTATAGGACAAAGTAGAACTGTCCCTGTGAGATGGTAAGGCCCTAAATCTTTACAGGAATAGAAAGCCTCATCTTTGTGTTGCATAGCTGTTGGTAGTTTTTGAACTGCTGACTTTGTGGGGAGCAGCCCAATGTGCAATCCACTATGTCACCTGTGCTCCTGTGCCTACTATGAGGGACTCCAAACATTTCTTCCTGGACCTTGGGCTTGCTCTTCTCTGGTTTCTTGATGGATTTTGTTTGCCAATCTAGACTCTAGATTCCTTTATGCCATCTGTCACCATACATTCCTTATATCAAGTCACGCTTAATTGTTTGACTGCTTCTGATTATTTGCCGATGGACTGCCTGGATACCAGGGAAACTCTTCTTGCACCAGTTAACCCTCAGGTGCCAAACTGTAGAAAAAGACACCAGAGCAACCTCTTTGCATATTATATGTGAGTACCCTTATGTGCTTGAGGATAATATAACACTCTCCATTTAGCATGAGAATAAAAACGTTTCCTCTGGACATTGGAGACTACTGCACAAATTGTTGTCCCACTTGTTCTGTGAAACAATGACTCAAGCCATTTTCAGATAATGAGTATTGTTAATCACTGGATCATTAACCTTTACAATGTCAATGTGTTCTCCATATCAAATTCAGTTAAGTGACTGCCAGAGGTAACAGTTCAGGGAACATTTCACATAGATGAACATATTAATGCTTTATTTAGTTCTAAATGCACTGTGAAGGATTTAGGTGAGAGCTGATCTATGTTAAGAAAGCAAACTACCAGAAAGAACAACCTCACATCAAGAATGTGGAAATTTGACAGACAAAATATAGCCTGCTTTATAATCTTTCACATTTCTTTGTTCCCTACTTTCCATTATATCTCATATTTTGTATTCTTAGTTATTTCGACAGCAAACTACCGTGCTAGCCTATAAAGAACAGAAAAATCAACACATAGGTGTCTGTGTGATATGTATATGTGGGAGTCCTGAAGCCCACTTATGTGACGGACAGTCCCATTATTTAAATTTGCAGTAATTTCTCTTGGCATGCTTTCTACTCACAGGTAGGAACTCCCTGTTTCCTGAGGTAGACCTACAATTGACACCGTTTTTTCTTGTTCTAATGTTATATTGATTAAGACTAAATCAAAGTTCATAATCTATAAGGTTCAAGACAAATAATTTATTTAAATAATAATCTGTTTCTCTGATTATGTCCTTAAATTTACATTTTATCAGTAATAATTTATTAAATTACTTTTGAAAATTTTAAGATATTTGACTAAAAGAGTCCAATGTAAAAATCAGTTACTCATAATATTTAGTGTCCAAAAGAGACCCCAGTTCTCAAATATAATTTAAGAAAAAACATTTATTAAATTTTAAACATGACTAAGGCAAGACAAAGACAAATGATCTAGATAATCATGTGAGGTCATAGTGGCATGCAAGGCTTTACAGTCATGTAGCTACTTAAATAATGGCTGGAACATAAAATCATCCTGATTAGTGGAAAATGAAAGCACAATAATTTAAGTGAGACCCCAGAAGGAAGAATGGGATTGTGATTGTGTACCAACAGTGTATTAGATAAACGAATCTACAAGCTTGGTCCAGGGACTTTCAACCAAGGTTGTCAGGCCATGATTCTCAAGTCAAGGACGTAGCTAAGCAAGAACCTCAGGGAGACTCTCTTCCTGGGCCAGCTGGAGAGGGGTGAGATCTATGGTCTGGAGGACCTCAATGAAGCATTAATGTATGTGGAGATTCTGAAAATGTATTTTTGACTTTTACTGCCATCCATAGCCTTCTGCAAAGGAGGTGCTTAAAATTATTTTCATTTTATCATCTATATGCTTTGTGCTTAACTTTCTATGACTATATGAGCAACAATGTAGGAAAAGTTTGGGCTGCCCTTCTATGCCATATACTTCCTCTACATATTAAAAATACACCATCTAGTAGCAATATTGACCATATTCAGAAAAGGCAATCAGGTAACAATACAGCATTGTCAAGTTAAAAGCTATACTGTGCAGCATAAGGGAATGATAATCTTGAGAGAAAAGTCTCAAAAAGCTTCCATATAAAACACTCTTCCATGGTTGCAACAAATTTCTGGATGTCCCCAGGGTGTAACTAAAGACAATGCTGACTTACCTACCTCACAAGAAAATAAAGCATAAAGGAGAACAATACAATCTTTTACAAGGAATATGTTTAATTGAATATAATTATACAATGGTAAGTTATTTTCACACTTCTATGTCTTAACTGATATTTGTAAAAGACTATTTAAGACTCCATACTCTTATTGACATTTTTTATATGTTTAGTATTAAGAATATTAAGAATCTGTGCTCCAAGAACCTAAAAATACTGAGATCTTGAGGACTTGGATCATTGAGTGATGCGTCCAAGATTTAATATTTTAGGAATTCAATCAGCAAAGACTTTCACTTTGTGAATACCATCAATCAACTTCACTTCCTTCTGCCAAAACTGATGTAGACTAATTTTACGCAATGATGCCAGGACAACCCGTCAGCTCTATCAACCGGAGGAAACTGTCTGTCAAGCCAATCACTTGCAGCCAGGTAGACAAGACAATTTGTTGATTTAATTAATGCTTCCCTCTTCAAAATACTGCACTGGTATCATTAAGACACAGGTTTTGATTATTTCTATGCTTGAATTTCTCTTGATGGAAAACTATTTCTAACCACACTAGTATGTGGACAATTTTTCTTCAATTTATATTACTTATCAGGTTTCGGGCCCTAATGCTCTTCTGTGGAGACAAATAAAGGTTCTATGCTAATTTCCCTTTAAAATTCTTTTATCAGACTCCATCTCCTTTGTTTTGCAAAGTCTAAGTTATACTGATTAAGCTGCATTTTTTGCTGTTGTTAGTTGACATGGTAACTGTTTTAACTCATCGTAGTCCCATTTATTTCAGAGTAGAATTATTCTGCCTAAGTTTTCAATGGCATTTTTGAAAGCAGATTGTCAGGCCTTCCCTCCAATATTTAGATCATATAGGGCTGAAATTCTTAGTATGGCTTCTATAAAATGTATTTTAATAAACACCTTCATTTTGAACCCATGCCTGCTCTGGACTACTGAGGAGCCCGAACTGTGGCTGTGAACTCACCGCAGACAGATGATCTAACATGCCTTTAAAATCACTCAGGCCAGTAGGTCATGGGATCTTATTCATTAGTCAGAGATTTTCTCCTTTGAACCTCAGAAGAGCTGAGACGGGTGTACAAGTAGGCTGCTATGAGAGATGGGGTCAAAGCAGCACTTGGGAAATGAAGTGCCTTGTCAACTTCTGTGTATCTAGTGAGAGACCAGTTTGAGTTGTGGCCAATATGTTAGGCCTTGTGGCCTCTCGCTCAGGTTTATTTTAATTATTTCAAATGTCTACATCGTATTTGGAATGAATTGGAAAATAAACTCACTTATATGGCTATGCCTTTAAGTAATGCAAGTATAAGTCCTATTTTTCTGGACAATCCAAAGAATATCTGTTGACCAATGTAATTATTAATAGTTCCCCCTTTTTCTCTCATCAGTGTTGACACTAGATTGATAAATTTTAGAATTAGTAATGATTCCATGTATTTTAAAGAGTTCCTCCTTTATTATATTTTAACCAAATTTTTTACTACTTTAAAAGAATTTGCTCAATGCCATAGATAGGGGAACAACTAAGGAATTAAAACCAACAATGAGGAGGACCTAGAGAACCAGGTGTTGCAGCAACAGCAATCTAGCTGAGAGGAACGACTGAGAGGCAGAAGGACAAGCAGGATGGTGAAGCGGTAGGAAGGTAAAAGAAACCAGGAAAGATCTAGGAAGCAAAGCTATCGATAGAGGTATAAACAAAGGTGTATAAATATGTAAATATATTAATTCATAAAAATAGAGGTATTGGCCTATTTGCATACTTTATATGGCAGTACATTGAGGTAGTGGATGAACTTTGGATCTCTGCTCAAGCTCTCTCTCAACACAAGAACACTTTGTTCTAACAACCTGGCATTCTATGATGCTCACCTTCTGTAATAGTCTAGGTACTTTGGGGAAACAAATCCACAGCGACTCATGTATAAGAGAGAGTTTTATGTAAAGAAAAGGTGCATCACGAAAACATCCCAACCCAATGCTGCCCAAGCCCACAAGTCCAACATTAACCCATTAACCCAACACCAGTCCCCAAAGTCTTCCACCTCACAAAACAGAGGCAATGATGCCGACTGCAGGAGGAAAGCTGAGTCTGTGAACGAACAAGCATCTCAGCACTAGCAGGGGTCTCCACACGGCTGCTCCAGCACCCAGGTCTGCATCGGGATAGGTCCATGTGACTTCTCCTTGGGGATGTCTTGTAGGAAGTACATCTTGCAAGCTGAAGCAGGGAACTGCTAAGGCAGCTGCACCCGATGCAACCATCACAAAACAAGAGACCCAAGAACTAGAAAGGTGAGGCTTCACCACCCATTTATCCCTCCGCCTTTCAACCAGCACCACATGTGATTATCGGCCAGGCTGGCACAATTAACTAACTCACCTTCCGAACACGATCACTGAAGACAAAATGGGTGTCCAAGCAAATGTGGTGAAGAGAGCTTATGGTGCCAGGCTATCAAAAGATACAGCCTCTGGGGTCTTAAAGGCTTGAAGGTAAACATGTGGCCATCTAGCAGAGAAAAAGCAGCCCACCTGGAAGAAGCACACCAGCCTGTGTGATCAAGAGGTATCGACAGGATCAGGAAATAGGTATCAGAAGACCCAATATGAACAAACAAACAAAACATATTGTTTAGAATGAGGGGGGTTGGAGCAGAGACCCAAAACCCATCTGAAGACAATAGGACATCCCCTCACAGAAGGGTCACAAGGAAGAGATGCATCAACCAGGGCTCAGTATAATATCAATGAAACACACAGTATTCCTCTGGTTCCTTGAGGCTTCCTCACCCCCTATTTTCATGACCCCAATGCTGCCATCCACTTTCAGCTAGACCGTATCCTATACACTCATACAGCTAAGAGCTCACAACACACGGAATCTGGGTCAGATAAGCCTTTCGGAGCAGAAATGTGAGTAGCGACACCAGAATGGTAGGGAGAAGAGGGTGAAGAGGAGGGAAGAAAGGAGGTACTGATTACAATGATCAACACATAGCCACATACAACCCTTGCCTCCTTGAGGAGGATGCACAACAGAAACCATGGAGGAAGGGGGACAGCGGTGAGTGTAAGATATGAAAATAATAATTTATAATTTATCAAGTTATCACAAGGGTGGGAGATGGAGAGGGAGGGAAAAAAAGGAGCTTATACCAAGGGCTCAAATAGAAAGTAAATGTTTAGAAAATAAGGATG
Organism: Echinops telfairi; assembly: GCF_000313985.2. Taxonomy (NCBI): domain Eukaryota; kingdom Metazoa; phylum Chordata; class Mammalia; order Afrosoricida; family Tenrecidae; genus Echinops; species Echinops telfairi. The sequence goes on from NW_022111368.1 coordinate 37,815,925, forward strand.
GCAACATATGCACAAATATGCTTGATAAAATTGACATACAATTGTTATAAGATTGTTATAATTGTAATACATACAATTACAAAAGGATATTTTTTAAATGAAGAATTTGCTCAAAAAGAGATAAATAATAATCTATGAGAACTGTTCAAACAATATGTTTGATTTTAGGCAAAATTCCCAAGGTCCATTTTTACAAACCCTAATTCTTAGCATTCTCTGGTTTTCACAGTCACGTGGTTTTGCTGCCTGTAGATACACACTTGTAGCTAGAGGCTGAGGTTAAAGAGATATTCAAATTGTTATTATAGGAATGTTCAGCACTGTCTTATGTTGCCCTCTTACTGAATACACTAGAAACATAGAGCAAGTTTGCATGGGTTGGAGGATTACAAGTGGCGGGGGATATATTAACAGAAGCAATGTATCCAGACCATAGTAATATGAGGCACGAAGGAGAGAGAATGAAGGTAGTACGAAAGCTATAAGACACAGCCTACGTGTAGGTATCAGAAGATACTCAAAACCAGAGAAATTATATCAGGGGGAGAGGTGATGAAGGAAATAAAAAAATAAAACACAAAGCATGATATTCATAATAGTTTGATAATACTGACCTCAATCAGAATGTTTGGTGTATTAGTAAGTTGTATATGAATTCAGCAATTTCTGAACCAAAAACCAAAACCAACCGTTCACTGTTAAGTAGATTCTAACTCACATAACCTTATAGCACAAAGTAAAACTAATCTATAATTTTTAAGACTGTAAATATTTACTGCCACATCTTTCTCCTACTGAGTAGCTGGTGTGTCTGAACTACCAACTGTTAGTATTTACACACTGTACTGTAAAGGGTTTATTTCTGAATAATCAAAGGTAAAGAATAAACTATTTAGAATGAGTATTCTTGCTTTGGGAATGAATAGTCTCCTCTAGTAAGGGGGCTTCTTAGAAATGTCATTCTGAGATTGAGAACCCCATCATTAATATTTGATGCTTACAAAGTGAGGTAGTTAGTTTATTGTGCCAACCTGGCTGATAAACCCATGTGGGATTGATTGAAGGGCAGAGAGATAAATGGCTTGGCTAGCCTCGCCTTTCTTGTCTCCTGCTCTTTGATCATCGGACTAGTGTATGGCTGCCTTGCTTGTTCTGTGCCTCAATTTACAAGCTACACTACCTGTGGGACACCTAACCCATGTACTGTGTCGCTGTAACTTGAGGTTCCTTCAACACCTGCTTCACCACACCATTGGAATTTACATCTCTTGAGCTGGGGACTGTCAGACCCTGTCATCTAGCTGACTGTTGGTGACCGGCCTTGCTGTTTGCTGCCTGTGCCCAGATAGCCTGAATTGCTCTACAGAGGACTACTGGGCAGCCCTCAAGACTTGAAGGACTGCCAGTGTCTCACAGTTGTCTCACGGGAGTGAGTTGCACTGAGCCATTTGTACTGCTTAATAATTTAATTAACTGTGTATTTCTTATGTTATATATCTATCTGTATAAATATATTTAAAGTTATTAGCATTCTGGTTTTGTTTCTCTGGAGAGAATCCTGTCTAACACACAAAGAACGTGAATTACTTCCTTGCTGATTGTTTTTTGTCTATTTGTTCTTTCCACTATGTCCTTTGTGCACATATTGTTCTACAAAAAGAGCATAGATGGGATATATTTTTCAAAGAAAGTATGTAAATTCTCTATTTTACATATACAAATAGAAGCAAGGCCAGGGAAAAGGGTTCCACGTGTTGGTTGTTGGGTATATGAGCCACTTATGACAATAATCAACAACATGCAATATTTTAAAACGGCATTTTGCAATTACAGCACAGATGGTTAAGAGAAGCCTTTCTGATGGAAATAGATATTTAATGATGCTCCTATAGCCAAGAGTGACAGAGTTCAGAAGAACGGAGACTCTTTCAGGAAAACTTGAAAGCTACCTTATACTAGAAATATGTTAGAGATAAGAAATATAATTGTTTAGATAAAATAGTTAAAATTGAAGAGAAGTTATGAAAAATTTCAGACTCAAGCCTGTGAGAAGCGCAAAGATTTTCACATTTTACATTAGCATGACCAAAAGAACATACATGGAATGCAAAATAAGTCGACACAGACGTTTCAAGTGAAAGCTGCATGCATTTCAAAACTATAGGGGAAGCTGAGAGTAGACAACTGTAGTAAAATCAGCCTTTTGTTTATTTTTTCTTTTTAACAGAAAATGGGTGAGTTTAAGAAAGGTGCTTTTCTATGTCTCAGAGTCTATGCTTATTGCTGAGGATTTTTCCTATTCTCTCTTCTGCATCTTCTCCTGATCCATATGAACCTCAGGATATTGATAGCTTTAAATCTCAAGTCTCTCCAATATGTAAGTCCTGCCCTGGTCTTCATAATTCAGGAGGCTCAGCCCTTTCTTCTATCGTCTTCTATTAAGCTATATTCAGTTATGGCCTCTTTTAAAAATCTCCATGAAGCACACTCTAGACTCTTCTTGAAGCTAAGTTCTCCAAAGCCACTGACTCAAATGTTGAAATTGCTCAGAGGTATAAGTGCAAATTCCTTGACCATAAGGTTCTATTGATTTATCCCTCAGTCTATATATTGTTTTTCCCATACCATATGTCACAATGGGCCTAAAATTCTATGGCCAAGAGAATGAATCATCCTGTATTAATATTCATGAGGCTTGAAAAGATAAATAATTCCAAAGAAAGGGCAATGAACTGTGTAGACATCAAATTATGTATTTTACTTATAAAAATCACTGTCCTTCATTCATTTTTCATTGCACTCAAATTTTTAATGAGGTTAATTCTATTACCCCCTTTTCTGTCCTGGACTTAAAAAAAATTACAATTATGTTACCATCCTAGGGAGTGGTTATTTATTAATTATAGAAAATATAATAAATTATGAATATTTTAAAATACATATATTTAAAATCCTTTTGGGGGGGGCTCTTAAAACTCTTCTCACAACCCATACAACAAATGTATCAAGCACATTTATACATATGTTGCCATCATCAACTAAACATTTTTTTTTTGGTTTAAGCCCTTGGTATCAGCTCCTCTTTTTTCCCCTCCCTCCCGCACTCTCATGGACCCCTGATAAATTATTATTATTTTCATATCTTACACTGCCCACTGTCTCTCTTTGTCCACGTTACTGTTATTTGTCCCCCTGGGAATGGAGTGGGGGAGTTATATGTCATTATAGTCGGTTCGCCATTTCTCCCATCACCTTCCTCCTACCCACATGGTATCACTACTCCCATTGCTATTCCTGAAGGGTTTATCTACTCTGGATTCCATGTGCCGAGAGTTCTTATCTTTACCCATGTACATGCTCGGGTCTAGCCAGAATTGCAAGGCAGAACTGGGGTCATAATAGTGGAGGGGGTGAAGCATTAAAGACCTACAGGAATGTTGTATGTTCTATTGGTGTTCTGCTGCACCCTGGCTGTCTCATTCTTTCCTTGTGACCCTTTTGTGAGGGAACGTCCAACTATCTACAGATGGACTTTGGGTCTCCCCTGCAATCCCCATCATTTGCATCAATATATCTGTTTCTGTTGGGTCTTCTGATGACTGATACCTTATATCATTGACACATCATAATCACACAGGTGGGTGTGCTTCTTCCATGAGGGTTTTTGCTTCCCTGCTAGATGACCGCTTGTTTAGCTTCAAGCCTTTAAGACTCCTGATGCTATATCTTTTAATAGCCGGGCACCCTCAACTTACTTCAGTACATTTTCTTATGCACCCATTTTGACTTCAGCAATCGTGTTGGGAAGGTGAGCATCATAGAATACCAGGTTATTAGAAAAACTTGTTCTTGCATTGAGTGAGTACTTGAATAGAGACCGAATGCTGGTCTGCTACCTTATTGCTTAACATTTAAATATATGTACATAGACCTATATCCCTATCATTTCATATTAATATATTTACATATATGCATACCTAAATGTATGCTTCTATAAATGTCTTTTGCCTCCTAGTTCTTTCCTCTATATTTTTACTTCCCTCCTGTCCCACTATCATATTTGACCTTCATTTGATTCTCAGTACTTTTTCTCAGCTGCATTGCACTTGATCTAACCCCATCAGAAGTTCTATGCCCTCTTCACCATCGATTTTAGAATTCTAATTGCTGCCTTGCCCCTTGGTTTGTTGGCTCCCCCTCCCTATCTCACACCCCCTCCTATCCCATGTCTCCCCAAAGCCAACAGCCCCATGTTATTCTCCATGTGGTTGGTTATCCTGCCTATCCTATATGGATAGACAAAAGAAAAAAAATGAAAAAGAAAAATGATAAGGAAACACACACAAAAAAAAACAACTAAAAAACAAAAAACCAACCCTATAAATAGTTTCAGTTCTGTCTGGTAAATCTTCTGAATGTTTTCAATCTTGGTCTGGTGAAGTGTCACACACTGCCCACTGATTCCAAAGTCTATTTTCAGGATTCCTCGTGTACATCATTGTTTTTGTCCCCTTGTTCTGTTGTGCTCCCTTTGTGTTTTGCTCTGGTGTGTATGTGGGGGGGGGGGGGTAGGGCGGTCGGGGAGGCAGGGTGTCAGACCATGCACAATTTCCATTCTGTGTCTTCAGTGTTATGGATCTGTGAGGGGCTGTCATGTCTCATGGTTGGGGCCAGCCCTGTGGTCCTCTCTGTGCATTGGCTGCCACAAGCAGGAATGCCATCCCCGAAGCTTGGTGGGCAGGGTTGCAGTTCTTTTTCTCTCTCCCTCTCCCCCTTTTATTTTGATCCCATAGGGTCTGGGAAGACCCACCACTCTCCTTGGGCTCTCTTTTCAGTGCTGTCCAATGTAGTGCATAATTCTGGGAATGGGTGTATGTAGCTGGGACAGGGGCCAGCCCTGTAGCCCTGTTAGTTCGCTGCTTCATGCCATATGTTGCCCTTGAGGCTTGGCACCCCAGGTGAGGTCTGGTGCCTTTCTTGCTTTCCTGTGGACACATGAACAATACCCTCCCCCTGTGTGAGCTAGTGCCCTTTCCCCCCACTTTCTGTGTCTTTCCCCCTCCCCGCCCCTTTTCCCCTCCTTTTTATTTGGCTGCCTTATGCATCCCTGGGTTGGGTCTGACCCCAGCTAGGGTGCCTAGACCTCACCTCAGGAATTTATGCCTGAGTTTTCCCCTCTGCCACTTGTGCTTCTTAAGCTTACCTCAGGGGGCTCCAGTTGTACTTGTCCTTTTGTGCTTCACTTACTTCACTTAGCATAATTTCTTCCAAGTCTTTCCATGTGTCGATGTGCTTCATCCATTCATAGCTACTTTTTAGTGATGAATAGTACTCCATTGTATGGATATACCAGAGTTTTTCAATCCATTCATTGGTTGATGGAAATTTAGATGTTTCCAATTCTTTGCAATTGTGAACTATGTTGCAATGAAAAATGAAGCACAGATGTTTGGTCATGGACTATTTCTTACTTCTTCTGAGTATATGCCAAGCTGGGGGGTTGCTGGGTCATGTGGTAGCTCAATTTCCATGTTTTAGGTATTACCATATTGATTTCCATAATGGCTCACAAATCTACAGGACCACCAGCAGTGAATGAGATTTCCTTTTCTACCACATCCCCTCCAAAATTTGTTGCTCCCTGATTTTTCGAATTGGACTATCTTTGAGGGTGTTAGGTGGTACCTCATAGTTGTTTTAATTTGCATTTTCCTTACGGCTAATGATCAGGAACATTTTCTCATGTGTTTGTTGAAAGTTTGCATTTCCTCCCTTGTGAAACTTCTGTTCAGGTCTTTTGCCCAACTCCTCAATTGGTCATTTGTTTTTTTTATTATTGTAGGCTATCAAAGTATCATAGATTTTAGTAATAAGATCTTTGTCTTATGTGTCATTGCTAAAGGTACTTTCCCCCATCTATGGGATTTCTTAATATACTGTTGGCGAATTCCTTTGATGTACCTAGGTGTTTTATCTTCGTTATATCCCATTTGTCAATTTGTGTTTCCTCTGTTTTTGTGTCCTCCCCTATTTCCAATAGCCTATGTATTCCCTGCACCAAAGCTCTTAAATTATCCCAATTCCCTCATTGAGGGCTCTAATGATTTGGTGTTTTACCTCGGAGTCTGTGATCCACCTTGAATTTTTTCTTGGGCATGAAGTGAGGTAATGGTCTTGCTTGTTTCCTGCATGTAGATATCCATTTGTTCAGCACCACTTGTTGAAGAGGGCATCTGCTTTCCATTTGTTTGTGTGTGTGTGTGTGTGTGGGGGGTGGCTTTATCAAAGATCATTTGTCTGTATGCTGCTGATTTCATTTCTGGATTTTCAGTTCTTTTCCACTGGTCTGAATATCTGTCATCATACTAGTACCACATTATTTTGACCACTGTGGCTGTATAGTAGGTGCTAAAGTCAAGTAAAGCAAGCCATCCTACTTGTCCTTCCTCTCGAGGAGTTCTCTGTTAATTCTGGGCTTCTTTCTTCTCCATATGAAGTTGGTAGTCAGTTTTTTTTTTTTTTTTTACAATTACTTGAAGAGGTATTTAAATCGAAATGGCATTAAAATGTGAAGTGCCTTGGGCAAGACTGACATCTTAACTTTATTAAGTCTTCTTATCCATGAGCATGGGATATCCTTCCATTGATGGAGGTCACTCTTGGTTTCTTCTAAGTGTTCTGTAGTTCTCCTCAAAACAAATATTTTGTTTATTTGGTTAGGTATATCCCTAGATATTTCAATTTGTCCTTGGATATTGTAAAGGGTACTACCTTTTGGAGCTTGTATTATATTGAGGAGTTTTCCTTCCATTCGTAACTTCTTGAGGGTCTTAAACAGAAATGGACTTTGGATGTTGTTGAATGTTTTTTCTGCGTCTATTCATGTTATCTTGTGTTTTTTTTAATCCTTTTTCTTATCAGTGTGCCAAATAATGCTGATGGACTTTTGGATGTTTCACCATCCCTGGATCCCTAGAATAAATTCCACTTGGTTATGGTGAATTATTCATTTTACAAACTTTTGTTTCTATTGGTGAGCATTGTGTTAAGACTTTTTGCATTGATGCTCATTAGATCTGCAGAAAGCATTTGGGATCTTACCATCTCTTTCTATGCTCTGAAAGAACTTGTATAGGATTGGTGTCAGATCTTGCATGAGTGCTTGTAGAATTCTCCTGGCCTTTTTTTAGTTGGTATTTTCTTGATAACTTTGTCTATTTCCTCTATTGCTAAGGGTCTATTGAGCTGGAAGTCCATCTGGGATAGTCAAGGGAGGGATTGGATTTCCAAGTATTTGTCCATGTCTTCCAAGTTGTTGAATTCATTAGAGTACAGGCCTTCATAATACTGCATAGTTACCCTTTTAATGTCATTAGGGTCTGTTGTAATTTCCCCCGTTTCATCTCTCATCCTGACAATTGATGTTTGCTCCTTTCTTTGGTTAGTTTTGCAAACAGTCTATCGATTCTGATAATCCTTTCAAAGAACCAGCTTTATACTGCATTAATTTTACATTATTTTCTTGTTTTCCCACTTGATTATTTCTGCCCTGATTTTTATTTATTTATTTTTATTTTGCTATTCATAGGATTGTGCTGTTGGAGGTTTTGCATCAGAGTATCATAAGTATCTCTTTCTTTTCATGTGTGCGTTTATCATTATTAAAATTCCTTTACTATATCCCAAAGGTTTTAGTGTGTTGTGCTCTCATTTTCATTGGTTTCTAGAAACTTCCTGATTTCAGCTGATCTGGGTCAATAAATACCCATTCATTTTGCAGTGGAGAGTTATTCATCCTTCAATTTTTTGCCTTTGTTTTCTTAATCCTCCTTTTGTTGATTTTCAACCTTACAGCATAGTGATCCGAAAGGGTGCCCTAGGCAACCTCTATGTGCTTGAGTTTACATAGGCTCAACTTGTGTTCCAGCATGTGGTCTATTTTTGAATATATGCCACGTGGGCTTGAAAATAATGTAAGGTGGGATTTTTTTGCATTTGGGTAGAGAGCTCTGAAAATGTCTATCAGATCAAGTTGACTAATTGTAGAGTTTAGTTCTGTAGCCTCCTTATTAAGCTTCTTTCCCTGTGATCTATCTTTCTCAGAGAAGGGTGTATTAAAGTCACCTAACATAATGATTGAGGCTGTGATTCCTTTTTTTAACCTTTTAGTGTTTGATTGGTGAATTTTGCAAGTCTCTCATTGTGTGCGTAATGTTTATTATGCTCACTGGTTCTTGTTCTATGATCCCTTGAGCATTATATTGTGCCCCTCCTTATCTCTTGTTATGGCATGTACCTTGAGATCAATTTTGTCAGAGATTTTGATAGCAGCCCCTGCTTTTTTTTTTGAATTGCCATTTGCTTGGTATAATTTTCTCCAGCCTTTGATTCCCAGCCTATTTCTGTCTGCAAGCTTGTGATGTGTCTGTTGTAGGCGGCAGTTTGATGGGTTAGGTTTTCTAAGCCAGTCTGCTAGTCTCTGTCTTTAATGGGTGAGTTTACTCCATTGTTATCAGAGTTATAACATCCTCCAGTGTACTCTGTGGTGTCATCTTGTACCTTTTGTGTTGGCTGTTTTCCTACATCCCTTCTAATCAGTGCATTGTGTGAATAAGTGTGTGGTTCATTCTTGCCTTTTTTCACCATTGAGGCCATATTATCTTTGGGGTTGTTTTCAATATGTTGACCTCTGGGTGGAGTTGCTGTATGTGGTAGTTTCCTATTTGTGCTCAGAGTGTGTTGTTCTATCCACAATGGGTCAGCAATGATTTTTTTTTTTGTAGAGTTGGGTTTCTTTTAACATATTCTTTGAGTTTTTCCTTGTCTGGGAAAAATCTTGCTTACTCTCCCTTTCAGGACTGTTCGACTCGACAGTTTGGCGCCCGGACTGGGATCTGAAAACAGGGGACCAAGTGAAGGACACTGCAGATTATAAAGGTGTACACAAGGAGATTGGTGTGCGGTGAGCAACAATTGGGAGTAATATGGGGCAAGGAAATAGCAAACAGATTTTTGTATATATGCTTCAAGACATGTTAAAAACCATAGGAACAAAAGTAAGCTACCAAAGATTAGAGAAGTTTTTAGATTTTGTAGTTAAAGTATGTTCTTGGTTCCTTGAGGATGGGATTGTAAATACTGAAACTTAACTGAAAGTAGGGGAATGACTAAAAGATGCAGGTAATAGACCTGAGGGACTTTGGGAGTTAATAACTTAACCTGTGTGAAGTGGAGGGAACCGGAAGTGAGCGCCTATGTAAAAGAGGGACTTTGGGGTGGGTGGTGGGAAGAAAAGAAGAAAAAGAAAAGAAAAAAGAAAAATGGGAAATTCCCTGTCCATGGAACGCAAATACCAAAACTTGGTAAAAGGACTTCTCCATTCTACAGGGGTGGAGGTTAAAGATAAATTATTGGGAGAATTATTTGCACATGTACAACAACATTGTTCATTGGTTTTACAGTCAAGAAAAGGTTAAATTGAATTTGTGAGCATGGCAACAAGTAGTAAAAACATTACATACTGCTCATTAACAATGGACAGACTATGAATTTAAAGCTATGGTCTTTGTGTAGTGCTATTACTCAAGCTTTACAGTTATTAGAGACAGACTCGGAGAAAAGTGAAGAAAGTGATAAAGATAAGAGAGAGAATGGAATCCAAAGGGAGGAAGAGGAGTATGCAGAAGTAGCTGAGGAGGAATTAGGTCCCGAATTAACAAAGAAAGAATCAGATGATGTGGGAGAAGGAAATGATGTTCAAGAGTGTATTGGATTGCTAAAACAAATGCTTAAATGTCATTCTGCTAACAGCCCTTTAGCTACTCCCTTACCCGGAGCTACTTTCACGGAGCTACTTTCACTGTCGCACGGCAGAACCATGGGGAGGAGAAAGACAAGCTGCCTCCTGATCCAGGATTAATAGCTTTTCTCATATCAGAGCTTGTGCAGGGACCAGTGGAACTGCATAACAAGCCGAGTTGTTTTCAGGGGCTATAGCTGGTGCTATGATTGGTGGAAAGCACTCTGTCTGAAAATCAGTGGCAAGCGCTGGAGGACTCTGCAACCCTATCTCATTTTCTTAAGCCTAAAAGAAGGTGCTCCCCTCCAGAACCAATATTTTATAGAAGCACAGAAGGAGAGATTTTACAATGGGGTCGAGGGTTTGCTCTACCTCCACAGATTCCGGAGCTGAGTGGTTGCCAACCCGACTTCTGAAACGGAGAGATGGCTAAGAAGTCCCGCACTCAGAAATTTCTTCAAGAGTTTTAAAATTTTCCCTTTTCCTTTTGCTGAAGAAGAAGACAAGCATATTAATAATTATAGCTTGGGGATGAGGGGATTCCCTATTTTCCCAAGATATGGTTCTCATTGTTTATCTTATTCACATGAGGTTTGGGGAGTGAGGTATAATCATTCTTCTTTTGCAGCAACTGTGGTTCTTATTTCTGCAAGAGGCTTTAGGGTAATATTGGTAATATCTCCGAGAGTGCTCCTACCCTATTATCTATTTGCCCACTCCCTAATGTAGATCCTGGAATGCAATAATTGGTATGGACTCATTGTCGAGGAGCACGGCCTAAGATATTGTTAAATCATACAGACTTTAAGATAGTGGATTGGAGCCCTCATGGAGACTTTATTAATAAATTTTCAAAAATACCTTGAAGATGGCTAATGGTTCTTTGAAAGGAACTGGCAATGAAACTGTTATTTGGAATGATGGAGGATTAACCTCTCCTTATGCAGCACTTGTTGGGAGATACAAACTCTCAAGGTCATTTATGAAAATTATTAACATCTGGGGAGCCAATGAATTATTGGCCTTATGTACAAAGCTACATGAAGTACACCTGCGTACTTTGCCCCCTCCCCAAACGGGGGTATAAAGCAGAGGCTGGTTAGTCAGAGATGGGTAAGATTGAGTCTGAGTCTCTCAACCTAAGACAGGAATAGTCGCCTGGAGGACTGTGGCTAATGACCGGTAAGAGTGATTTCCAGACTCGACAACCTAAGACAGGCACAGTCATCTGCCGATGTTTTGAGTAAAAACGTCTTCAGTAAATTAAAAAAAGGGGAGATGTTGAAGGCCATTAAGACTCTCAGCCTTGAAACGGCTGAGAAGTCTCACGACCCAGGTGTCAGTATCTGCTGTTTGCTTCTGAGGTTTGACATTGAGACTAAGAAAAAGAACAAAGATGTATGCAAGTTCTGGGAAAACAGAATGTTTAATTTATATCAAAGAATCCTTAACTTGGCAGAATATAGTTTCTGATATATTGTCATAATAGACTAATTGTAACCCCAGGTTGTTTCTGCATGTCTAAAAGGAAGATGTAGAATAAACTCAGGCCTTCAGTATTCACTGTTGCCCTCCCAATACTTTCTGTCTCTCTTTTTTTCCTTAATCCTCACTCCCCCTTTCAGGACTGTTCCACTCGTTGGCAGGCTCCGACACTCCTTGTGAAATGTAGGTTTATTGTGCCAACCTGGCCCATAAGCTTATGTGGGATTAGTAAGGTCAGAGCTTAATTGAAGGGCGAAGAGATAAATGGCTCAGTGAGCCTCGCCTTTCCGTTTCTTACTCTCTGATGATCAGACCAGTGTGTGGCTGCCTTACCTAGTTCTCTGCCTCATCTTGTGAGCTACACTACCTGTGGGGACACCCAATCCATGGACTGTGTTGCTATAGCTGAGGTTGCTTTGAGATCTGCCTTGCCACACTGCTGGTGTATACATCCCTTGAGCTGCGGACTGTCGGACCCTGTCATCTGGCTGACTGTTGGTGACCTGCCCTGCTGTTTGCTGCCTGTGGTGAGACTGCCTGTATTGTTTCACAGAAGACTCAGCTGTCTCCTTCTCTAACTTGGACCCAGCAGCCCTTGTGAGTTGAATGATTGCCAGTGTGCTGGTTTTGTTTTTCTAGAGAGCCCTGTCTAACACAATCCTTTTCCTCAAAGTTGGATATTTCAGCTACTGTATGTCTTGGTGAATTCTTCCTTGTATTCAGTCTAGCTGGCGTCCTCTCTGCTTCCTGGATGATTGCCTGACTCTTATTCATTAAGCTGGGAAAATTTTCCTCTACAAAATATTAGTAGATCAAGGGTCACCTCCTAGATCTTGCATCTCAAAACACTTATCAGGCCTGAGGTTAGTGCACAAATAAAGATTCCTCTTAACATTTCAATCAGGGTTTAACAAAGTTACCAGGCCTATTTTATTGAAGTCTAGAGCCTCCTTATATTACATTTTTTAAGACTTATAGTTTTCAAACTTCAAATCTTTCACAAAATGTAACATAATGATAGTACTTTCTAGAATTATATGAGTGACAAAGTTTTCAGCAGTATGCTTTAAAATCTTTGCTTTTTTCAGCATTCCTTCCAACTTTGGGGTAACTATTTGGTTTGCATTGGGTTATACATTTCTCACTTAAGTTTAATATATGTACACATATCCATATACATGTATTTTAATTTGATTTAACCATAGCGATATCAAGGTTTGTCACTTACAGATCAATTTTTACTTTGTGAACCTGCTAAGACATTGAATCAAACATATTCTTCAAAACAATGTACATCTTTTGGGGTTATATAGAGGACTGATATCATGAACATGGAGCAAACTGGACTAAATCAACTATTGTAAATAATAAAATCTACGACCAGAGGAGCAAACAGTATTAGAACATAAATTTTGCACATCCAGTTTGCAGAAAGCTATGGATGACAGTAGAAGCCCAATATGCATTTGTAGGATCACCACGTGGATTAGGCCTCTGGTAAATTCCTTCTGAACATAGATGAGGCTATGTGAATAGCCTTCATATGAAATACAGCATTCCAAAGTGAGGTATAACAGATAAAGGTAGATTAAAATGTAACACTTCCCATTGATATCCCTTTTTATTTGTTTAAATTAGTTCTAATTTTAATATTTTCTGCTTTCTTTTAATTGAGGGTTATCTCAGTTTTATTTTGTCACTGTTGTTGGTTTTATCTGCGTCTTTGTTTCTATGTTTTTCTGTATATGAAATCCAGAATTGGTAAACCTATAGTGACAATAATTTGATTAAAAATTTCATAGAGGAATGGCATGGGAGTTTGTGGGGATTTGGGAGCTAACAATCATGACTCCCAGAAAGAAGAAAATGTTCTAAAATGATTTGTGATGATGGTACAACTCTTCTTGAAATGATTGAACTACTAAATTTTATTATAAATAATGACTACACCTTTTAAAATAAGTAAACAAAGCACTTTATCTGAGTAATAACCTTACACAGATAATTTTTCTCTTACCTCTCAGTCATTTTCTAGGATTATATAATTTTATGCATTCATCAAAGTTCAATAATTTGTAGAACAAGATTCTGTCTAGTACTGTAAAATACCATAAAATAAATGTATAAATTCCTTACCTACATATTTTTCATAATGCACACTTTTATTTAATAAAACTAAAGGATTCTAAAATTACCTCTTATCTCTTGGTGATTCTGCTGTGGCTTCTGTGCATTTTAAGATTAGCAATCAGCGATGTAGGCAACATCCCATGCAATAAAGGACAATGGAGGTACACATATCTGACCTCCTCTGGCTTCCCTGTTACCACGAAGCAAGAGTTAGACTTGCCTCTGCATTCCATTCTTCTTTATCTATTCTGACAATGGACGTTCTTTACACAATACTCCCCTTCTATGTTAGCTTTTGTAACTCACTGCAATTGCCATGCAGTATTCCATACAACAACCACAATTAAGGGGGCTTCTAAGGAATGTTAACAGGTTTCCTCAAGCCAAGAACAGGAAACAGTAAGAATACACTCATTGTTCCACAGCTACACCCTCTGGACAGCAACCAAGTCTCTCTTTCCAGTCCTCAGACTTTCAGCCCATTAGCATGATAAAAATGTGATTTCTGCACATGAGGCAGACTAATCAATGTAAAATAAAGCCAGCAGAATTAGCCTCTTATAACCTGGGTTAGCATTAGCTTCATCAGGAATTAATACAAAGTGCACATCATCTCATCTTTGTACAAATACTGAAAAATCAGCAAGAGGAAAGAAGTGGCATGGCCATGAGGAAAGGCCACCACAAAATTTAATGGATATCAAGGCCGCACATCAGGTGTAATTTGCTAATGGGTCTATACATTGAATATCTTGGGTGTAAAATGAGGAAGCAAATCCCCCGGCATTTAAAAGGAGCAAAAAAATTAATGGAGTTAATAGATTTTATGGGAGCATTTGCTGGTACTTTGCTCTGTCTGAATACAAAGGCTAACCTACTAATTGCAGAATAATGGAGCACAATCCATGGCAGAGGAAGATAATGTCCATGAGTGGCAATAACTTTATCAGCACAGAGGTGGTTTCCTGGAGTTCCTTGTTCCAAACAGGATGATTCTGCTGAGGCTGTACATGTGTTCTCATTGTGAGATTTTGCTGATTGCAAAAGATAGGAAGAAAGGAGACATATGGGCAGAACTATGAGATTCCAAATCAAGTTACATAATTAATGACCAAATAAATAATGTGTATTTACCCATTTAATTGGATTCTCTGTGTATTAAGTGCTTGTCTACTAAAAAATAGTTGGTAGAGCAAATTCATCCAGTGGATCTTCAAAAGAAAGACCTCAAATATCTACTGTTAAAAAGCAGCTATAAAAAGCTCCATGAAGCACAAATCTACTCTGACACATAGGTGGCTGCCATTAATCAGAACTGGAGTATTGGCAATTGTTTTCTGTTACCTGCTCACTAAATAAATCACAATATCATTATTCTTGGAATGTTGTTGTCCAAGGATCACATTAATTTTGAGAAGAGTTACACAAGAATGTGGCAAAGTTATATATATATAATAAGAAATGAATGGGGGTAAGGTTCAGTGGCAAAGTTAGGAATTACACTGATAAGCACAAAATCAGCAGTTTAACCCTATCATGTACCCAAAGGAGAAAGATGAGGCAGTCTGTCTCTGTAAGATTTCATCTCAGAAACCTAAAGGAGGAGTTCTCCTCTCCCTATTGGGTAGTTATGGGGCAGTGTGTTTGATGTGGTTAAAGGAAACGTTTTACAACACTTGTGCTTCTCTCTAAACCAGAAGTTCTCAACCTGTGGGTTGCGACCCCTTTGGGGGTTGAACCTTTTGGGTATTGACCCTTTCACATGGGTCACCCAGTTCATAGCAGAAGCAAAATTCCCATTATGAAGTAGCAATGAAAATAATCTTATGGTTTGGGGGTCACCACAACATGAGGAACTGTATTAAAGGATCGCAGCATCAGGAAGGGTGCGAACCACTGCTCCAAACCAAGGCACATAATATTAAAATTATGGAACACTAAAATTGAAAGAGACCTGAGTAATAAAGAAATGGTTCTCAAATAGTAGTATACAGAGCAGCATCAATTTGAACATTTCAAAAGTAACTGAGGGCATTTTGAGGAATGTAGAAACCTGAAATTCATTTATAAAAATATCAATTTACTAGGATTGAGGTTAAGTCTAAGAATGTATAAAAAGACTGTTTAGGTGACTTTATTTACAGCCAATTTTAAAAGTTCCATTACACCACAGCATATTGGGAAATTACAGTATATTTAGAAAAACATATTTTTGACTCTGAGACCTCCTATAAAAAACAAATAATTCACACACAATCCATAACTTTATTTACTTTTAAAATCTTGATAGTGAGTTACTGATGTCGCTATCTGGTGCCATCAGGTCAGTTCCAATTTGTAGTGACCTTATACACTTCCAGGTGTTATGCTATCCTCACAATTATTGTAAGGGTTGAGCCCATTGTTGCAGCCAATGTGGCAATCCATCTCATTGGAGGTCTTCCTGGGGTTCTTGCCCTTCCACTTTATCAAGCTTGAGGTCCCCTTCTAGGTTCAATCTCTCCTGATAACATGCCCACAATTTCACTATCGGCTTTTCCCAGAAGCGTTCTGGCTGCACTTCTTCCAAGGCGGGTCAGTTTGTTCTTCTGTCAGTGTATTGTACTTGCAGTGTTCGTTGCCAACACCAAATTCAAAGGCATTGATTCTTCTATGATCTTCCGTATTCAGTGTGCAACTTTTACAGGGATATGAGATGATTGAAAATACCATAGCTTGGGTCATCTGCACTTAAGTCTTCTAATTGATTTTCTTGCTCATCACTTTGAGAAAGCCTTGTGCAGCAGATCTACCCATCACAATATATTATTTGATTTGATTTCTTGACTGCTATTCCCCAAAACATTACTGTGGATCCAATCAAGGTGAAATTGTTGACCACTTCAAGGATTGTTTCATAAAGAAGCTATCCACTGGTCCAGTTGTGAGGATTTTGGTTTCCTTTACAATTAGTCAAAATCCATCCTGAAGGCTGCAGTCACTGCTAGCTAGGTTGTGTCATCTGCATGACCGTGTTGTTAATAAGCCTTCCTTTAACCTGATGCTAAATTCTTCATCATGTGATTCTGCTTACAGTAGTATCTATTCATAATGCAGATTGAGTAAGCATGGTGAAAGTAGACAACCCCGATGCACACCTTTCCTTATTTTAAGGCTTTCAAAATATTCTCTTGTTCTGTTCAAAGAACTGCCTCTTAATCCACAACAGTTTTAACATGAGCTCAATGAAGTGTTCTGGAATTCCCATTCTACTAATAGTTTATGATCCACACAATCAAATGCCTTTTCATAATCATGGGTTAGCTCTTAATAATCCAGCAAAGTGGTCTGTGTTCTGGCCTCTACAAGAAATCAATCTGTACACTACGTCTTCAGTTTCGAGTGGATGTCACTAAATTCTGGGAAACAAACCCACAGGCACTCCAGCTGTCTCTGCTTCTCATATAACCCCAGCCTAGTAGGTCCAAGTTATTGATATTTTGAAAGAAATTATATTTCCCGAGGAAGGCGTCTCAGTGTACCAGAGTGTCAGGAAACTGTCAAGCTGAAGCACCCACAGAGCATTATATCACATGAGTGATTCTTGGTCAATGAAAACATATATCTTTCTCTATTAAAAAAATGCTTAGGATACAGAGCCCAGATATTTGATTGAGAAAGATGTTATGAACTTCTCCTTTGTACCATAACTAAATTGAAACCATAAAACAATAGGATCCAAATTAACCCCACTTATTATAAAAAATCCAATAAATTTGCAATATTTTCAAAATTGTGTTTGTTTGCATGCCTGAGTGTTTGTGACAATTTAATACGGAATCAAAAATAGAGTTCTTAAGAATTAGAGCAGATGTTTTTATAGGACTTCTTAGTTAAGTAAAATTTGGGGATTACTTGAGGTAAAATCATTTCAAAACGGTGAGATTCAATCTGTCAAAGTCTAAAATAATGTACACTAGGCTATTTTTGAAAGAAAAGAGAAATACTAAATATGAACATTCTTGTACTCATTTAGAATTTGTAATTCATACAGATATAGTTTCAAAATCACACAGGAAACAGTTTTTTCTTGGGTACAGCACCACATATATTTTGGCTAAATTAATGTAGTGTGAAATTCAGATAAGGCTTGTATGCTGTAAAATTATGGGGGAACATCTAAGGACCTTTGGCACTCACAGGGACTCGACATGTCTGATTTGGGAAAACAAGGAACGCTGGTGGTTCCGTCCTATAAACAGTGGACAGCCGACCTCCACGCCCGCTATTCCAATCTACCAGCCACACCGCAGACGGATGATGAAGTTTGTCTGCTGCTGTGATTTACAAAGTCTCAGAAGCCCTATGTTGGGTCAACTTGATTCAGTATCAATTTATTGGCTGTGGGTAGGTATAGGTGACAAAAACAGATGATGCCCAGCGATAAACAAAAACAAAAACATATGGGGTATTCTTATAGGCTTGTTTTAAAACAAGTAGCTATCTAGGTGGGGCCTCAATTATGTCTACATGGAAGAAGCACACACCTGTGCGATCCAAGGTTTATAAACAATAAAGTCCAAATCCAAAGGAGATAATTGTATCGAGCTTAAACTGTGAATACTGGGTTTGCAGAAGGCTTTGGATGACAGTGAAAGCCCACAATCTATTTGCAGGGTCCCCCCATTACTCAGCCACCTGTGAATCCCCTCTGACCATAATAGAGCCATGTGAGTAGCTTTGCTATCAGAAGAGCTCACTGGAAACTAGATTATGGCAGATGCAGTTAAGTTAAAATCTAATAATACCTTATCATTTGATTTCCTTTTTGATCCAAGTTAAAGTTGTTTGATTGTTAAGAAAAGTAAAGGGGAAATACATGTGAATTAACCCTCCAGTGAATTCCCTCTGACCACAGACCTAGCATGTGAATAACCTTGCTGTTATGCAGAGTGCATTGAAAAGTAGATTGTTGCAGATGCAGTTAGGCTAAAGTCTGACACCTTATCATTCGATCTCCCTTTTGACTCTTTAAAATGTATTTTCTCGTTTTAATATCTCCTGCCTTCTTTTTGATTGAGGTTTTTCTTTGGTTAATTTTGTAATTGTTGTTTTTATTTTTTATTTTTGTTATGTTTCCTACTTGTGAAATCCAGGATAGGTAAATTGATAAAGACAGTAACTGTATTCCTGGTTTCTTGGAAGTATGACTGGGAAAATAGGGGGAACTCGGGAATTAATCACAAGGAGTACAAAAAGGAAGAAAATGTTCTAGAACAGACAATATGATGATTGTACAACTTTTTAAATCTGACTGAACTATTGAATTATATCTTATGTGAATTATATGTCAATAAAACTGCTAAAAAGATGAAGACAAAGGTGTTGTTACTATATAGTGCAATCCATCCTTGCTTCTATACATTCATGCAGTGCTCTGGTTAAAACAAATCTTTGAAAACCATTTAAAATTTTGATATCTTTCTTCCTTGTGACTTTTATTTTATTTGTTCCAATTCCCTTTTATACTCTATTGGGAGGGTCATAAGAAAAGTACTCTTTCCACTCAAATTTAGTTTATTGAGAAAAGCGAAATATTACCTTTTCCAAGATTATTTGATTATTTAACAAACTGTTTTTCTTAAATTGTAGGCTGCTAAAAATTCACTCATTTAATAAGTATTTATTGAGTGCTTTATGGTCCAGGAATTAACTTGATTGTAGTGAATCATAGGGTTAATGTGCAAGGATAAAAATGTGTGGGAAACATAGGAAAATGATTATAAATTGTGTATAATATATAATCAGGTTGCTCTGTGAGCATAGGGAAGGGACATTTGATTGTGTGTGTGTGTGTGTGTGTGTGTAACCAGGGTGTATTTGAGAAAATGTTTCAATAGA
>NW_022111368.1:37835318-37855176 GCF_000313985.2 Echinops telfairi
GGAATAGCTGAGCGGCAGCATTCCAAAAGGAACAAGAAAAGCAGAAGGATAGAGTGAAGCAAAAGGGGAACACATTTCAAAAATATAATGTGGTTCGAAAGGCTAAAGGGCTGGGAGACAGCATATAAAAAACAAACAGAACTCACTGACACGCATCAGTGCTGGCTTGGAGTGACCCACTGCGGGTTTCCTCAACTGCAACTTTACACAGCAGAAAGCCACGTCTTTCTGCAGGGGAGCTGCTGATGGTTTTGAACTGCTGACCATGTGGATCACAGGCCAATACCATTCCACCAACAGAGCTCCTTGACGGCACAAGAAGGAGGGAAAAGGGAAGTGTTCCACTTTCGAAGGTAGTGGAATAAATTACACCATTTCCCACGAGAGGGAGCACATTTCTGTTCTCTTTCAGTTTTCTGAAGACCAGAGGCATTTTTTTTGGTGGGGGGTTGGAGGGAAGGGGCAGGGTGTTTAGGGGAGAGTGAAACAAAAGGAAGAAAAGAAATGGTACACAGGCTGGTCTGGGAATTGACTTACTCTGAAGACAACCAGTGTTTCAATCCTTTGTATTACAGGTACGCTCAATCCGACAGTCAGACTAGTTCACATTTAACCATTGTTATTGTTTTCAATATATACACCAAGGTCAATACCTACTGTAAATTGGAGAATAATAAGTTTACTATGATCACACAGTAAGTGCGTAGCAGAGATGGAAGGACTCAAAATAGTTTAAATAAATTTCTCTCAAATTTGATGTTTATTTTATTCCCAAATTCTAGGTTCCCATTAAAAAAACCAACAAATTATATTTTTATTCTTGCTTATTTATATTTTTTACTTGTTTATTTGGTATATGATTTATTTTTTCTATCCCTCTGAATATTTTTGAGATATCTCTTTTTATTCTTGATACTATGTAATTTTGTGAGAATTTAACTTGCTGTGGGATTTTTATTACTCAATGCATGGCACACCATTGATAATTCACTCTAAAAATTTGTGTAAATCAATGTAGCTAAAATTTTACTTATTACAAAATATCCTAGTTTCATTTCCCATATTTTCTTTCTTTTTTTTTATGTTGGTATTCAGTCGTTCTGGATTTATCCCTTTGTTGATCATTGTTTTGTATATATATATATATATTTTTTTTTCCTTTCCAGGTTTCCATATTAATTATTTTTTAAATAGTATGTTTTGTGTTATTTTCATTCATAATTTTAATCATTTCAAATAATATTTCTTAGTTTGAGCTTTTTGGATGTGTTCTGTTTTTGTATGATATATATTATATAGCAGGAGAGGACTTCAAAAATTTTCTTGAAAAAAACTTTTTTACCTTTTAATTTCTTTTTAATACACTGTTTTTGACCCTCATGTTACTGACCTATTGATAGTATTTTTCTTATGTTTCCTGTACATTTTTCATTTTAAAAAATGTGTATGACATTTATGGTCACCCTTCTAGATATTTGATGATCATTGACTCTGTTTATATTTTAAAATAAGGCACTGGGTTGCTGTAAGAAGAAGTTAATCCATTGTGCATCGAGTCCTCTGACTAGAACTAGAAGGTAGGGAACTTTGTTGAAATTGGATAATTCTAAGACAACTCATTTAACATTAAAAATTTTATTATTAAGTTTTTATTATGTATTTATTCATAGCATTAAGTTTCTTCAGAATCTGTGTTGAAATCTCCTTTTGGGGGAAAAGGACTACTTGTCATTGAAAGATGCCTAACATGCTTTGTCCTTCAGTTTTTAGCTTTCAGTTTTGTGACAGTTACATAATTTCATGTCAACTTGACCAATAGAACTAGGGTGGAGTCTAGCCTGTCCATCAGTTCACAGCTTGATGCCTCCTTGTGGCTATGGCCTTCTCGGACGATTCTGGGAGCTTCCTGTCTCTCTCCCTGGAGGTGGCCACACTCTGTTTCTCCTTCCTGTTTGTGAGCCACTTGGAGTCACATCGATGGCAGCCAGCGCCCTAGAGATGTGTTTACCACCATTGGATCTGCATAATTGTACACCTAAGGGCCTTTGATATTCCAACATTCTGCATTACTGTGTGTGGCTGTGTGAGTCTTAGGAGTGATTTATGGTCTAGTATCTGACCTATGGAGTAAGATTTGGACTTATGGAATTGACCTGGACTGGGCTAGGATGTTTTCTTAGTATATACTTGTTCTTTGATACAAAACTCTCTCTTAAACATCATACGTTTCTACTGTTTTTATTGTGTCCCATTGTTTCCATCGTCCTCCCCGGCACTGTACCCAGGACATTAGAAACTCTCAAGCCAATCATTTGACAAAGTGTCTTTTGACAAGTTGGCTGAGAATTGTAGCATTTGAAGCAGCTGGTGAGGCAAATGTATAAAAGAGGAGTTCCATAAATACAAATATACAACAAGTTCCCCTTATCATCTGTAATATGAACTGTGAAATTGGATGCTATGCAATTTAGATGTTTTGCAAACACCGTATGAAAACCTTATTCATATCTGCTGTCCTCATCATTGCGGCTGTTGCTGGAATTGCTAGTGGCAGCCACAGGATTGATGGATGCAACAGTTGTGTCTGTGAGCATGATGACAAGCAGAGAGGGAACGGAGTTCTGCTTGTCTTTGTAGCAGAAGAAAAACCGCTTATGCCACTGCATCTGTGTGACTAGCAAGAGTCTTCTGCCACATCTGCCTCATTTCGTTCTTGGTCAAGTGCTGCAACACTCTGGGTTGGGATCTGTTTTGGATTGGGTTATATCATCCCCAAATCTATGACATTTTAGTTGAACCGTGATTCTCTGGTCTGGCTGTTCTACAAGGATACAATGTGGCAGTATTAAATGAATCTCCCGTGATAGTATCCAATATTATAAACCTATTAATTGTAATGGGGATGGGATATAATCCCCCCAGCCAGTAGCCCTCATCTGATGTAAGGGGAATTTCCTGGAGGTACAGACTGCCATGCCACTTATTTTACTAGAGATAAAGCCAACAAAACAAAGTTAGGAGTTGAATGTATCCTTTGGACCTAGGGTCCTTGAACTGTGAAATTCCTAGACCGGAGGAAGATTGATGCCCAGACACATCTTGGGACCTCTAACGATCCTTAGTTTTCAGATGCTGGAAAGAGACAAAGACCTTCCTCTGACATGACAAAGATAGCGGTCCCCTAGAGTCGGCACTCTGAATTTGAACTTTGAACATTCTCTACTGTCATTGGACAAATCTGCTTTTAAAGCCCATCCACCTGTGGGACTGCTGTTATAGCAGCACCAGATAATGAAGATAGGGTCTTTACCATTTCAGTTAAATGATAAAGGAAAAAGATCTTCTTTCCCTTAAACACAAAAGAAAGCAAAGTGAAACAAACAAACAAAACCCCTATCAGACCACAGATATATATATGCAGTGGGATGCTGCACAAATCATTAAACAACACAAGCTTGTGTAACTACTCTGATGACAGGGTTTTAATTAAACTTTCTAGCTTTGAGGCCTGGCCATCCTCCTCCTTGGTGTATTGAACTGAATAGCAATCCTCTCCAAAACACATGTCCACCAAGAAGCAGTCAATGTGACCTTATTGTTGTTAGCAGAGAGGGGTTCTTAGGGTGCAAGCTGGTTCAAGGTTATCAATAAATATGTTGGGAAACAATAAATATTTGGCTTATTCTCAAGCATTCTTATGCTTTATGGACTCTTTAATTTTCCCATTACCTGACTTCGTTTTTTGGACTTACCAATTCTCAAAATTGGAAATACGATCTTGCAGATTTTATATGACATACCGTATATACTTGAGTATAAGCCGAAGCACCTAATTTTACCACAAAAACTGGGGGGCCTTTTCAGCATAAAAAAATGTGCTGTAAAAAACTCGGCTTATGTAAAGTATATATGGTAATATTGAATTCCATAAATTGAATGACTAGGGTTTGCATACAAAGAGAAAGCATTGGATACAAACACATCTGAGAGAAGGCTATGTGACAAGGCAGGCCGAGATTGTATGACAAAGTAGGGCAAGAATACTAACAGTTGTCTACAGCCATCAAAGGTCATAATAGATAAGAGAGGATTCTTGATTAAAACCTTCTAGAGTTTTTAGTTTCTATCCTCTAGAATTATGAAAATATACATTTCTATCATTTTAAGCCATCTTATCCATGGGAATCTGTTACAGAAGCCACAGGAAACTCATGTATTGGGTAACCCATGTCGTCAAATCAAAACTGCTCAAATTTGTCTTCAGTAAAAATCGTTTTCCTTTTCTGTGGGTACTCACTCTGGCTTGTGAAAATAGACGAGGCTCCTCTGATCCACAAAATAAGTTAAAAATCTGTTCTGTCCTCCGTCTTTCCTTACACGGTTGACACAGAGGGCCCCTGATACAAATATTTGTATATTTGTCCTTACTAGTTTATATTTCTACTGCTCCCTTCCTTTTCTTTCTTTTTTCTAATTTGAAATTTCTAATAAGAACAAAAAGCAGCTGATGGTTGAAGGCTACCCAATATACCTCAAAAGAGAGATCTGTTGATATACTTCAAAAGTCTACTCTTTAAAATCCAATAGAACACGGACCAATTATAAAAATATCAGATCACATGGGGTTGAACTTAATTAGAACAAAATTGAGTATTCTTATTAATTTCTTTATTATAATAAACTTTGCAGATAAATGGAAAATAGAAGTATTCCTTCCATTTATCATATTTAACTGTAAGTCCAGATTTTGTATATTTTTCCTCAGCATTTCAAGGAAGATTAAAACACCACTGAGAACTAACGCAAATGAAGATGTCCTTTTCCATTTTTAAAATGACTGTTTTCCCTCTCAAGTCAGTTTGGTGTTGATTGGCAGAAACCCATTCCTGTGCTTTTTAGCACAATCCCACTTCTTTGAGCTTTGCAGCAGTCCCTAGGTTGTTAGAATGTCTAAAATGACAGAGAAAATAATTCAAAGTCAAAACTATCTTGTAGGAGAAGGGACCCTAAAATTTCTGCCTATTATAAAAGCTTTTACTTTCTCTATTCTGATTATTGGAAAAAGGCATTTTAAAACTGGTAAAAACATATCAACAGATTTCATTAAAAACACATTTATGTCAACATTAAGTAAGTTCCCATCAATTTTAACAGAATATTTATGTATGTGCAAAGTAAAGAAATAAAGACAGATTATTTAAGGCACATTACAATCCATTTAGAAGGATTCATCATTCCCATAACAAAATCATAAAGAATCTTATATGCAGGATTTATTTTAAAAAATCTTCATTTTTACTTTGGATCCATTTATGTAGTATTTTGATACATAGAATGCTTCACCATCAATGTTCAGAAAGCGTTTATAGGAAGACAAAAACATTGTTGGTAAGTGTGGACTTTTACCTTTACTCAAAAATGTTCTAGAAGGGTATCAATATTCTATACCAATGTCTGCATCCAAATGTTTGCTGCTGTTGCGCGATGCTCTCAGTTCCAGTTCTTGTTCATGATAGATGGAAACACTGCCCAGTACTGTGCCATCCACACCAGGGTTGCTCTTTGAGCCCATTGTTGCAGCCAGTGTGTCAGTCCATCTCCTTGAAGGGGTTACTCTTTTCCATGACCTTTACCAAGCATTGTGTTATTTTCCAAGCACTGCTCCTCCTGTTACCATATCCAAAATACATGAGAAGAAGTCTTGCCATCCTTCAGCCTAAAGAATATTCATGCTGTACTTCCAAGATAGATCGGCGTGTTGTTTTTTGTACTCCACCGTACTTTGATCAACTTTTGCCAACATCATAATTCAAATATGTAAATTATTTTCAAGTCTTTCTTATAAACTGTTCAGCTTTCATATTGCATATCAAGAACCTGAATACACAATGAATACACAATGACTTGAGCCAGGCACACCTCAATCCCTGGGGTACCAGTTTGCTCTTTATACTTTAAAGAGGTCTTTGACAAGAGATTTGCCTAAAACACAACATGAATTTGTTTAAGTGCTGCTTCCAAAAACATAGTAGATATACATGAAATGAAATCCTTGACAACTTCACTCTTTTCTTCGCTTATCATAATGTGGTCTAATTGCCCAATTATGAGAATTTTTGTGTTCTTTGAATTGAATTGTAATTTGTGCTGGAGAGTGGACACTGGGGAGTCTGATATTCCTCAATAAGTCCTTCAAGTCCTCTTAGCTTCCAGCCAGCAAATCATGTCATCTGCATATCGCAAGTTGTTAATGAGCCTTCCTCTTATACTGATACTAATTTCTTATTCATAGAGGCCATGTTCTCAATATATTAGCTCAGCATACAGACTGAATAAGTATAGTGAAAGGATACAACCCTGATGTTCACTTTTTCTAACTTAAATGATGTGGTGACCCCTTGTTCTTTTGGAATGATTGATTTTATTCTAGGTACAAATTACACGTAAGCAGAATGAATGTTCTAGAATTCTCAGGGTTTATAATATCCACAATTTCTTATGAGACATACAGTTGAATATATTTGCATAATTAATAAGCACAATAAGCGTCTTTCTGGTATTCCGTACTTTGGGCCAATATTCACCTGATATCAGGAATGATCTTCAATCCCTATCATCTTCTGAATCCAGCTTGAATATCTGGTATCTCACAGTTCATGTTCTGCTGCAACCATATGAATTATCATCAGCAAAGTTTTATTTGCAATTGAAATTTATGATAATAATGAATAATTCTCATGTTCTATTCCACCCCTCCCTTTTTTACAGGGCACAAATATGGATCAAAACTAGTCAAATGCCCAGGTGCTATCTTTCAAATTTCTTAGCATAAACTAGTGATCACTTCCAACATTTCATCAGTTTATTGAAATATTTCACTCCTTCCTTTGTGCATGATGTTTTTGACATCATCTCACAACTTATCCAGTCTTTAGTCATTCACTTTCATGTCCTGAGATGACCTCTACACTCAGGTGGAGCATACCAGAAAATAAACCAAACCAATGATCATTCCAGTCGATGCCAACTCTTAGTGACCCTATGGGTCAGGGTAGAACTGACCCTATGAGTTTCAGAGACTGTCACTCTTTATAGGAATAGAAAGCCCCAACTTTGTCCCATGGAGCAGGTCATGGTTTTGAACTGCTGCTGATACCATTAACAACTCCACCCTCAGAGCTCTTCAGGTGGGGGACATACTCAAGGTTAAATTTTAGCTCTTGTGAACTTGTTTTCATTTTCTTCCACTTTATCCTGAACTTCCAAAAGCATAATTGATGATCTTTTTAAAAATCCAACTCTTACTTTGACTGTTAATATTGAACTTCTCTATTCTATTTTCCTAGAGATGTCATCAGTTTGATCCCTGTGTATTCGATCTGGGAAGGTTCATGTATGTAAGAATCTTTTTGAAATCCCTTTGTATAAGTCCTCCTGCTGTTGTCATTAAGTGCTCAGCCACAAAGGGAAATGTGGATAATTTAAAACCACAGCCACTCTCTCTATAGTATAAAGACGTGGCAGTCTGCCTCCTTAAAGAATAAAGTATTGAGAAATATTATAGGGTTCTATGAGTAGAATCAACTCAATAGGGGTATGTTTGACTTGTTCATAAATAAACATACACACACACACACACACAAGATACATATATGAGGGGGCCTTGAATTTTCTTGCAACAGCTGAAATAAAAGATTCTGGGATTGTTCCACAAACGTTTAAGCTCTTTTCAAGTCGACTCAATAGTATCTTAAGAGCAACTTGCATGTTCCTGTCTGCAGTATGTTCTTTCAGCAGAAAAACGTGTCCTCATAAGTTTACTTTGTCTTCTCAAGTTGTCCTTTGGAATTTTCTTTTCAGCTCTTTGACTTCATCATTTCTTCAATTTGCCTTAGTAAAATGTCATTTTACTTGATCATTTTGTTAAATTTTCTTTCTTTCTTCTTTATATTTTGTTACTTAAAATATACTATTAAATAATACCTTGTTAAATTCTAACACTTTAAAAATGTATATTGCTTTATTTATTCTGTTTATTTTTAGTGGCTTTCTACATAATGAGTACATTTATTGAGAGGCAATCAACCTGATATATGGAACTGCAGTTAATTCCTTTGCAGAGACATTGATCAGGACACCTTTTTCTGCTGGAAGAACATACCAAAGACAGGGACACACAGGTTGCTCTTAAAATACTACTGAGGAGACTAGAAGAGAGCTTAACTTTCCTAATAATATAAGTTTTCACAGAGTTTGAGCCAAATGTTATTTCTATCAGCAAGTGATAAGAGTTTTCTTTGTTGCATAATAAACTAATGATAGTTTGGATTACCTACGTTAAGTTTTTCTTACATTTAAAACTATTCCATTATAGGCTTTTCCATTTTTGTCAATGGATTATCTTTTTGTTGTTGTTATTGTTTTGTTTGCTTTGGCTTCCTTTGTTGTTTTGTTTGGCTTTGCCTTTTTTGAGTTTATTAATGCCTCCATGTGTCTTTTTAGATAAGATAGGTGGGATAAACAATTTGGAGAGGAGAAGAATGGAACAGATGCTCAGGGGGTGTATGGGAAAAGGGGAGGAGGGAGAAAGGAAGGGTGGGGGGCAACCAACCCAGGGACAAGGGAACAAGTGAACTAAAATCAGTGGAGAGAAGGGCTGAGGATGCCTGCTGGGGCTTAATCAAGGGCAATGTAGCAGTGAGGAATTACTAAACCCAAATGAAGGGTGAACATGATGGTGGGATAAGAGGGTAGTAAAAGTAAATAGAGCAAAGAACCGGGAGGCAAAGAACATTTATAGATGTCTAAATACAGGCATGTACATATATAAATATCTTTATATATAATGAGAGTGGAATATATCAATGTACTTATATGTATATGTTAAGAATTAAGATTTCAGATGGACTTTGGTCCTCCACTCAAGTACTCCCTCAACACAAGAACACTTTATTATAATAATCCGGCATTCTGTGATGCTCACCTTCCCGACACGATCACTGAAGACAAAATGGGTGTATAAACAAATGTGGTGAAGAAAGCTGATGGTGCCTGGCTATCAAAAGATAGAACATCTGGGGTCTTAAACGTTTGAAGATACACAAGTGGCTATCTAGCTGGGAAGCAAAAAAGCCTACATGGAAGAAGCACACCAGCCTGTGTGTTCATAATGGGATCAGGTATCAGACATCTAAGACCCAGAACAAAATCATACCCAATGTGAATGAGGAGGGGGGTGGGCATGGAATGGAGACCAAAGCCAATCTCTAGACAGTTGAACATTCTCTCACAGAAGAGTCACAGGGAAGAGATGAGCCAGTGTAGGGTGCACTATATCACTGATGGAACACACAACATTCCTCTAGTTTCTTAATGCTTTCTTCCCTCCACTATCATGACCTCAATTCTACCTTATAAATCAGATAAGACCAGAACATGCACACTGCTACAGATAAGAGCCCACAACACAGGGAATCCAGGATAGATAAACCCCTCAAGGTTAACAATGAGAATACAGATAACAAGAGGATAAGTGGGAGAAAGGGGAAGATCAATCACAAGGATCAACATACAACCCCTCCCTGGCAGATGAACAACAGAAAAGTGGGTGAAGGGTGACAGAGGACAATGTAAGATACAAAAATAATAATCTATAACTTATCAAGGTTCCATGAGGGAGGGCAGGTGGGGGAGGGTGGTGGAAAAATGAGGAGCTGATATCAAGGGCTCAAATAGAAAGAAAATGCTTTGAAAATGATGATGGCAGCATATGTACAAATATGCTTGACAGAATGGATGAATGTATGGACTGTGATAAGAGATGTAGGAGCCCCAATAAAAGTATTTAATAAAACAAATCCATTTTCTTTTCAGTCATTTATTTACTTTATATAGAGCTATATGATTTACATACAAATTGTGGATAGAAACTTAAAGCAATAGTTAATTATAATTAAATTTTTCTTTCACTTTGTTATTTTCATATTTGAAATGAGTAGTACCCATGAACAAAATATGTCCTTAATTAAGTGAATATCTTCTGAAGAAAGTTAACATGAACTACCACACCACAATAGATCCAACATATCCATTCAAACCAGGCTTTTGTTTGCTTCATTTGCCCCTAAAGACAAAGATCTGCCCGTGTTCATGATATCATAGCAACAGAACTCCACATCTATAGCCTAGCCACACCCCAACATTTTTCCCTCTTCTGCCTCTGTACACTTTTTCCATTTTTATGATCTTTTCCTTTATTCTGTCTTCCTCAGCTTCTCTATTTTCTCTAATTATTTCTTCTTTCCTTACTCTTTAATTCTAATTCTTCTAAATAAATATATGCATACATCCTCTTCTTTTAGTTTGATCATTTGCTTACACTTTTCTTCTGCCCCACCCATTATCACTTTTTACTCTCTATTATTTCTTGCTAAATATGTTTTCACTATACTTATTGATTCTTATAATCCCTTTTAAAATTAATGTTCCCATTACATTCACAAGCACGTTGCTCCACTCAGATGTCTTGTTATTATTATTATTTTATTTTCCATCCCCCACATTCACCTCTTTCCCATCTCTCTCCTTCTTTCTCATTTCCCCACCATAAATTTTCCAGTTCTTGTTAGACATCCCCAGCATCACTAGATCGAGCACATGCCCCTAAAAGACCCAGCAACACAAACACTACTGATAGCTGCACCATGATGTCCCTGAAAGAACAGTCAGCCATAGCACACCCCCAAAATTCAAGAAAGAAAACACAAACAACTGAAAGTCATCCAAATCCAATGGAGTACTCTGAAAAAGGGATCCTGGAATTACCAGAAATAGAATTTCAGAAAGATGACATTTAAGTTTTTTCAAGAGTGTAGGAAAAGCTCATGAGACAAATGGGAATTGAAAAACTCAAAATCATTCACCAAAAGGAATAGCAGAAGTAAAATAAAAAGATAACAAAATAAGAATGCATTGCAAAAGACTTTATATACAGAATGAAAGAAAAGGAAAATCAAATCAGTGAACTCAAAGAGAATTACTCTGACTACAACCAATAAAAGAAACAATCTACAAAAAAGCAAAGGAATATGAAGAAAGTCTGAGAATGATGTAGAACACTATCAAGAGAAACAATCTAAGTTTCAGCAGGATTCTGCAGCAGAACAAATAAAGGAAAAATTACAGAGAAAATATTATGAGAAATCGTGAGAGTAATTTTCTACAGGGAGAAAAGCTGATTCAATAAGCTGGAAGAACTCTAAACAAGATAAATCCTGAAAGAAAAGCAATCAGGCGTATTTTAGTCCAACTCTCCAATTTGAAGGAAACTAAGAGAATTGTGAATGCTGGAACAGGAGAAAGAAGTCATCTGCAAAGGAAAATAGGTAAGGTGAACTTATGATTTCTCAGCAGTAACTCTGCAGGCATGAAGGCAGTGGACATCCATATAAAATCTGAAAGAGAAAAAACCCCTGCCAACCGACACTCCTATTTCCAGCAAAAATATCACTCAAATAATAGGGAGAAATAAAGGTATTTCAGAAAAGGAAAAATGAAAATATTTCAGAAAAATAAAACACACATTTCAAAAAGTATTAATAACTATGAACACAGAATGAACAACAGGACACAAATCTTGGAGCTATATGCAACAAAGCCACCCAAAAGCCATTACATTGAAATCCGTGCTCAAGAGAGAAAAAAATAAATAAAAACAGAGCAAAATGACAGCAATAAACACACACATGTCAATAACTAAACTATGTAAATAGATTAAATACATCAATAAGGAAACTACATTAGAAAATATGACCAATCTATATGCTGTCTATAATTTGTACATCTTAAGCTTAAAGACAAATTAGTCTCAGAATCAAAGGATTGAGAAAAAATTTCCAAGCAAGTGGCAACTTTAAAAAAGTAAGAGTGGCTATATAGCATTCATCTATGACAAGATAGACTTCAAGGCAAATAATGTAATGAAAGGCAAGAGTGCACACTACATAATGATTGATGGAATGACAGACCAAGAACGCATAACCATAATAAACATTTTGCCCCAAATGAAAGACACTCAAAATACATCAGTCAAACCCTCACAGAATCTAAGAAATAGACAGTTTGGTAAGAGTAGGTAGATTACAATGTTTCTCAAGAAAACACGTATAATCAGTAAAAAAGAAAAACAAAACCTCAATAAACAAAGCAGCTGAACAACACAATCAACTAGCTTGACCTCCTAGACATATGGGAGCACTAACCTGACAACAGCATTCGTCAGTGCACAGAGTAATTAGTCTAAAATACAGCACATGTTAGGCCGGAAAGCCTAAATAAATTAAAAAATATTTTTAAATATGGTGCTACATAAAATAGGTCAGAATAGGAATTCAAAACAACCTAGCATTATCAAAAAGCCTAAAAAACCCAAAATAGTAAGAGACCCAACAGGAAGAGATACATGCTCTCCTATGTTCATCACAGCACAGTTCACAAGAGCAAGAAGCTAGAAACTGCCCAAACACTGGTAAATGCATACAATAGAATATTATGCAACCCTGAAAATCAATGATGAAACCACAAAACACCTCATGGCCTGCATGGTGAGCAAAGTTAATCACAAAAAAACAAATATTCCATGAGACCACTACCATAAGGATAAGTATCAAGATAAAGGCAGGCACACATTTTCAGGTCACGTTCTCTTCTAATCTGATTCCCCATAAACAAGGTGGTTTGCTTGTCCCATGCTCATAAAGCATGTATCACCCCTTCTCGGTACATCTTCAAAACCACTCTGACAGATGAAGCTGGGGTCAGTTTCGTAGGTTGATCGGAGAGGGAGAAGACTAATCTCCTGCTATATAGCGGCCCTGTAGCTATGATATATGAATAGGACTGATATTTTTAGGGTAAAATACATGGCTTGTTGACTCAAGCAGATCAAAATCGTAAGTCACTATTTATGTAAACAATGAGGGTTAGAGATAGGGTAAATCTTTCAATAAAGCTCATTCACAAAGGCCAAACTGTGATCACTGGACTATGAGTTGGAATCAATTCTCTGTCAGTGAGTATACACACACACACACACACACACACACACACACACACACATGCATGTGTGTGTGTATCAATTACCCAAACAGGAAATTCTATGCTATTGGCTAAATCAATTATACTATCAATGGAACGAGGAACTCTGGAGGTTTAGTGGTTATGCGTGGAGCTGCTGACTGCAAGTTCAGGTGTTCAAACCACCAGCTGCTGTGCTGGAGAAAGACAAAGCTTTCCACTCCCATACAGAGTTTTGCAGTCTCAGAAATCCCAAGAGCAATTCAACCTTGTTTTATTGGTTCTCTGTGAGTTAGAATCACTGTGAAGGCAATGAGAGTTTTGAGAGCAATCAAATCAAAACATGCCCCATGGAGATGATTTACAATGTTTCCCAATAAAAGATTATATCACTAAAGCAAACCAGGGACATATATAAACCGTAAATACATAAGTGGATTTTGAATTTGTAACCCTAATCTAAATAATTACTTCTTATGGCTTGGCTGTATTCCATACTTTCTGTCATAAACAAATTTTGTGAAGAAATCAGATGGTGTTTGGTTTTCAGAGAATAGTGTCTGGAGTCTTACAGGCTTGTCTTAAAACAAGCAGCAATTTAAATGATGAGCAACTAAGTCCACAAGGAAGAGGAACACCAGCTCGTGTGATCCAAGGATAGTAAATAATAAAATCCAAATCCAGAGGAGGGAGTGATATTAGAGCTTAATTTCTGAGCACCCGGTTTGGAGGCTATGGGTGTCAGTGAAAGTCCAAAGTCCTGTGGGTTGCTTCCCCTTTGGGGTTCGAATGACCCTTTCACAGGGGTCCCCTAAGACCATCAGAAAACACATATTTCCGATGATTTTAGGAACCGAGACACCACTCCTCTATCCATCTCCAGGCAAGTCCATCCATATGCAGATATACTGATCGGGTGAGAAAGAAGCTATCTCAGCCTTCCCACTGATGTTGGCTTTTTATGCATACTGTCACAAAATGTAGCAATCTAGTTTACTGGTGTTATATAAAGACTGTTACCCATGCTGCAACATGCTTCAAGACAAAATTTCATTTATTTGTAATTAGAAATAAATGTTTCACAATATATTAATTACTTATTGTTTTGTGATTAATCTCTATACTTTAATTATTTTCAATCTGTAACAATGAAAGTACATCCTGCATGTCAGACATTTACATGACAATTCAAAACAGTAACAAAATTACAGTTATGAAGTAGCAACAAAAATAATTTATGGTTGGGGGTCACTACACCATGAGGAACTGTATTAAATGGTCGCGGCATTAGGACAGTTGAGAACCACTGATTTATGGGATCTCCATGTGGATTATGCCTCGGGAAATCCTTTCTGACCACGGACCATGGGTGTGAATAGCCTTGCTATCATACAGAGTACATTGGAAAGTAAATTAAGGCCAATATAACAAAAAAAACCACATTAATTGTCATTGAGTCAGTGCTGACTCATAGCAAGCCCTGGGGGGTTCCTGAGACTGTAATTGTTTATGGAAATAAAAAGCCCTGTTTTTCTCCTGCAGAGCCGCTGGTGGTTTTGAACTGCTGCCCATGCGGATGGCAGCCCAACCTGTAAAAGACTTCACCACCAGAGCTCTTATGTCAGACATAATTAGGTTTAAATTGGACAACAAATCTCCCCTCCACCTCCCTTTGGCCCATTTTAAATTTGTTGTAATTTTTAATAATTTTCTGTTTGTTTGTTTTTTCAAGAGTTTTGTCTCTGGCTTCTTTTGTTATAGTTGTTGGGTTTGTTTTTTTGTATGTTTTTCCTTTTATGAAATGTTCAGCGATAGAAACTAGATTAGTAATTTCTTAGAGTTATTACAGAGAAAGTTGAAAAAAACTGGGAGCTAAAAATAATGAGTACAAGAATGAAGAAAATGTTCCAAATGTGATTGTGTTGATAATTTCATAACATTTTAAGTATGTTAATATTACTAAAGTGTATGATACATGAATTGTATGTAAATACAACTGTTAATTTATTTCAGTTGGAAAATGAGTGAGGAAGACAATGGTTGAATTGGTGAAATTTAATTACGGGTTTTTGAGAAGATTATTGAATGTACCATGCACTACCAGAAGAACACACAAACGCATTGTGAAAGAAGGGTAGCGAGAATTCTCACTAGTAGAGATGATGGCAAGACTTGTTTCCAAATACTTTGGACACTTTAACAGAAGAGATTCATCCCTGAAAAAGGTAAGGGGAAGAATCAGGGCAAGAACGAAGAACCTTAGGGCAGCAAGCACAGACTCCAACGACACTGTAACTATAAGAACGGTGCAGGTCCTGAAAACGTTTGGTTCTGTTGTCCACAGGGTGCCTAAAAATGGGAATTAATTCAACTGCGCCTAAAAGCAAAACCAACATAGACACTGACAACAACATGGATTGGCATATTTACTTCTTTATCTGTTATTAACTTTTGACTGTAAAAATGATGACTCATATCAGATATACATATTATATATGTATATACATATAATATATGTATATATAATATACATATATTATGTGTGTATAATATATACATATTATATATGTATATATCTTTCTAATCTCCAATTAGAAAATCATTCACACATTCAAATCTGTTCACTGTATTTTATGTAACGTGTGATATTTTACAGTAAGACAAAAATAAGGAATACATTTCTAAATACAATATTTCTTTCATTTTTGCATTCATGAGAATTTACCAATCAATGTCATTTCACATTTAAAATTAATAATCCATTTCAACCAATTATCAATCAGATAGTTTTGAGAATGCGTTATTTCACACATAGGTATACTTTTACTCACTATCCTTTAAAGATTTTATGAGCCAGTATTTTCCCATTGCTAGAAGCAGAATCGTTCCCCTAATGCGTCCTGAAGTAATCGTTGGGACGTCTGGCTCTAGTTTGACTTTGCTGCTGACAAACTGCTTGACACCGAGCAATTCTCTTCACCTGTCTAAACTTTAATTTTATCTTTTCTCATTCGGTAAAATGGGAAAATATTAGAGCAAATGATCTTAAAGTTTTCTTTCAGCTCTGATACTCAAGCACTTCTATGAAGTGCTGAAGTGTGTTCCAGGTTATAAGATAAGTCGGCAATGGAATTGGAAAGAAAGCCCCCAGGATATAGCCTAGCTATAATCAGATGACCTAGAGAAAAGAGAAAGAGAAATTTCATAGAAGAGAAAGGCAAAAAATAAATGAATCAAAGGTGATGTGGAAAATGGGAGTGAAAAAGAAAAGAGGAAATTCTTTGAAGAGCAGCCAAGGATAAAATTAAGGAACATCAATTTGGTGTGTTTTCATAGTTTTCTTCTTATGATCTACATAGTCATAAATCCAAACTATTCAACGTTATCACTCCTCTACTTCTACAGAAGTATAGTCTTGAAAATATCCATTAAGTCTTAATTTCCAGCTACATTGAGGTATTTCTGTCTTCCTGCTGTGGTGTGCGCCCTCCCTAGCAGCTTTTTAAATTGGGAGCGTAGCATTCCGCTGGTGGCCCGCACATGTATTATCAACCATTCGGCGTGACACGTCTACTGTGTACTGCCGCTCATTCCCTAAGTCTTGACTGGAGTTGTTGTAGTTTATAATATAACCACATATACATTGATTTTATTTGAATGTACACACTTTTAATTTTCTGACAGTAGCCCAGACGAGTTTTTTTCAAGTCACATGATAAGGTAGTCATTTAAGGAATAAAAAGTGCTGTGGTTACATTTGAGATAAGTAGTATAGGGGCTTAGATTTCTCTATATAAGAACTTATTTTCAAGACTGACCTTGTACATTGAAAAAAGTGGGACATCTGGTAGCTTGCATTCCTTATACTTGACTTAATTTGTTTTCATAACGAATTTAGGATACTCACTACCAAGAAAAATGGTCAGTGAAATTAACAAATGTATATGTGTCCCAATGACCCACAATAGTCTACAGTGCTATCTATACTTGTGTTTTTCTTTTTCTTTCCTTTTTTCCCAAGAAATGGGTAGAGGAAATAAGTCCAGGCAAAAGAATCCTCTCTAGTGTATGTGGGTTTAATCTTCTCAATTTATGTTCTGTTTGCTGGTAACATTGATCCATGACCCTCATTTCTTCTAACCTGTGGTCCACGTACAGCTTGTTTTAGGGGTTGCAAATCCTGTTTTTAAAATGCGTGGTCATAACCTTTATTTATTTAGATATTTTTATCTCCAATATCTTTATCTTACAGCACAGATAAGTAATTTTGTCAGAGACCAATAGCACTATGATGTGGAGCTGCAATTGACTGAGTTTAAAACCCAAATCCATAAACTAAAATTCATCTTGCACTCCTCCCATGACTGTTTCATTTGCTTTCTCTTGACACCAACGCTCCTGGGTTCATGTAGCCCTAGCAGCTCTAGCAGTTTTGTACCTTTAGACAGATCCAATTCTCAGCTCTCCTCACTATCCACAAAAAAGTAATGATAATATCTATATTCATGATCATTGTCAAGTAGAGGAACGATATATACAAATTATTCTTACTTAGTATCTATAATATTTTGATATTTATTAAATGCTGTATGATATTTTTGTTGGATGCAAAACAAGTTGGCATCAATGCCTTGTGCCTAAAATTTGTGAAATACTACATTATTCTCTCATGAGAAATACTCAAGTCATTGTTCCAGATCCTAGATCGGGATAGGGTTTTTTCTGATCTAGTTTTATTATTTTATAGGAAGATGTGATATATAACCTACATGCTCTCAGACATTTAGTAAAAAGAAAATTATAAGATTATCAGACATACTTCTACTTTGATGGGAAGATGTTGGGGCTATATTAATTTTTGCAGTTAAACATATTATTTATGAGTACCATTTACATAAATTCTGCGTGCCTTAGTAGAATTTTCAGGGGGATCTAATTTATATATAATTATCCTCATTTTCCAAAAAAAATAAAATCAGCAGCAAACATTCATTTGACACCAATATTATCTTTTATTTAGGATTAAGGTAAATAACTTGAGACATGTCTAAGTTGCCATACTTATTTGTTGCCTGCTCGCTTTTAAGTAACTTAAGATGGAGAATTTCTGCCTCTTTATCCTAGTTGTC
The DNA here is from genome assembly GCF_000313985.2 of Echinops telfairi. Classification (NCBI taxonomy): domain Eukaryota; kingdom Metazoa; phylum Chordata; class Mammalia; order Afrosoricida; family Tenrecidae; genus Echinops; species Echinops telfairi. The sequence continues at coordinate 37,853,522 of NW_022111368.1, forward strand.
CAGTAAAGTGAGACAGACATTTTTAAATGATCATGTTTTAAAAACACTTTTAAACAAATAAAACTAGTGTCATTTATAGATAAAAGGGAAGGATGTCTTCCTTTGAATAAAACAGATAATTAATTTCTTGAGAAGCTTTACACTAAGATCTTGAATTTTTCTTAAGGATGTGAACCAACCTTGAAAGAGAAAGTGTGTGTGAGTATATAGAGTATACACCCATGTAGACATTAAAAAACAATATAGAAACACACATCTGTGCTTGCCTGAAAGATCACATGGGTTAAGTTTGAAATTCTACTTGCTTTTGTATGCCCATGGAAGTATAGATAATCTTTACATTTATAAATGACTCAAAGAAAATAAAAAGAATAGAATTTCATTACACATAGAAGTCATAAGAAATTATAATCTCAATATTTATAAAATGATGCTCTATTGGAACACAGCCCTGCTCATTTATTTATGAATTGTTATGCCTACCTTCATCTCTAATAGAAAAAAATGGATCTTTTCAATACAGGCAATATGGTCCACAAAACTTACTTCATTGCATAGAGGAGGTTAACCAATCAATAATATACAAAAAACAAAACCAAAAACAAACCTCAACTGCAGTTATTCCTTACTGGAATTGTTGCCTCTAGCCTACTGCAAAATGTCCTGCATTTTCTGCATCACCAGCTTACTAGTGTCTGAGTTGCATCTTTCTGCTATCTTCTCCTACAAACTTATTTAAGTATCACTACACTCCTCTTTCCTTCTTTGTTCTTCTCGAAGGTGGCTCCACGATGGCTGCTTGTTTTTGTGAAATAAAAACTGTTCTCAACTTTCACCTTTCCTCAATTGGCATACTTTCCTTAGAAACCCTTTTCTATAAAATTCATTAATTAACTGCTTTTTCCATACAGTGGAAAGCAGAAACATTTCTATACCATCCTACAATCCAATAATTCAGTGACTGTTAATTACTTTCACTTCAAAATATATCAACTTCATTAAGTTATTCATTTATCCATCCTTCCACCCACCCACCCATTCAATCCCATAGTGTTATTTAACTGAAAAACCCAAAGTCACTGCCCTCAAATGGATTCCCACTTCTGGTGACCCTCGTGTGGACTGCCTGTGTGGCTTCCAAGACTGTTACCCTTTAGGGCAGTGGAAAGCCTCATCTTCCCCCACGGAGGAGCCCTGGTAGACAAGTGGCTACACGTTGGTCTGCGATCTGTAGTCAGTGCTTCAAAACCACCAGGAGAAAGACAGGGCTTTCTACCCCGGTGAGGAATTGAAGAAACCTGCAAGAAACCTACTCCATCCTCTAGGGAAGCTTTGCGTCTGCATCACTTCCAGCCAGGGAGTTTGGTTTGTCCTGCAGTCCAGTTGGTGCGTTCAAACGGCCACATTGCAATCAGCAAACCAACGCATAAGCACTGTGCAGTCATGACTCCCAAATGTTCTTAGGATAAAGTATACTCTCTACCCCTATAAAGCTAACACTCTGGAGTGGGAACAGGAACATAAATAATCAGAGAAGAAAATTTATAGTACAGTGAACCCTCGTTTATCGCGGTTAATCGCGGTTAATCGGTTCTAGACCCTACCGTGATAAATGAAATTCCGCGAAGTAGGATTCCTTATTTGTAAATCAAATA
>NW_022111368.1:37856612-37894189 GCF_000313985.2 Echinops telfairi
AGTAATGACAGAGCATGCGCTGTTACGCAAAAACCGCGATAGAGTGAAGCCGCGGAAGTCGAAGCGCGAAGTGGCGAGGGTTCACTGTATATTAAATAATTTACTGATGGTTATGTAGCACTAACAGGATGAAACATGTACATTTCATTATTACCTAATAACTTTTCCCCATCCTTTAATTCAAGTATAATATTATTAATTAATATTTCTCTCTATATTCAATTTTTTACATACTTATGGCCTGTTTGTTTCTTAAATTTCTCTAATCTGTGATGGTGAGACTTATCCTGTCTGTCATCCCAAGGATAACCTCATACGACTTTGTTTGAACAATTATAAAATTCTTCCCATAATCATACTATCATGTATTCTGTGTCCCTGATCTTTACAAAGCTGTCATTAACTTAAATTATGCACCCTTCTCCCAGATTCCCTCACATCTACGACCAAACCACTCTGACTTTATTTGTAACTTTCATTGCTCAAAGACACCCCTCAGTTTATCTTATTAATGGTGACTCCGTAGATCTCCATGCACTCCATGTCGTATTGGACACTCAAATTCTTGGCTGACTTTCCAACATTTATTTTCTCTTTTCTCATTTCTTATATCTGGATGATTGTCAAAGATAAGCATAAAAGAGTGTCAAATTGTTCTGTTAAACACATGTGTTATCTAACGTCAGTTTGGGCTTCGAAGCCTTAATGTTCTTTAAAGTGGCTGTTGAAAACCACTTAAACTATCTTACAGAAGCACTCAAATCTCCCTCTGCTTTTTTTACCCACTGCCATCAAGATAAAACCTTTTGATTCCTCCTCACTCAACAATATATAGTGTGTGTCACATTCTTTTGCAAATTATTGGGACATAAGCTTTAAGTACAGCATCCCAAACTTTGACCAGGTAATACCTGTAACCATGACTGTCAAAAAGAGTGGAAGCAAACCCTACAAAGTGTCTCCAGATAAAGGGTTGGATATAGAGGCAGCATTAAAGAATACTCCATGCGAGATGGCAACGTGCACCAGCATTAGGACAGAAAATCACCAGACATTCCTTAAACACATAATAACTAGTGCAAATATATAGAGGAACTGCACTTCTGGCTGCCACTGCACTTGACAGACATTTAAAGAGATCCACGAGAACCAATTAAGGATGTGGCACTGTGGTCTGTTGCATACACAGCCTCTGAAGCCAGGCAGGATGTATCCAATCCTGACTTTTCCGCTTAGCTCTTTGAATATGATTCAGTTACATCACCAAATTCAGAATTTTATTGTGTCCAATAAGGAAAGTTTCAAACTAACCTCTATGGATTGCTCTCATATTCAAAAGGAGAGACTGCATGGAAACCATGTAGAGAAGTGTTTCGAGCATAATTAAGCACCCAATAAATGGTCATTTAAAAATAATTCAGGATTTCTATTAATCAAAAAATTAATCAGTGCATCCTTATCACAGTTTTATATTCCTACAATACAATTTATTATTATTTTCCCTCTGGTTCAAAATTTAAAATGGCTTTGCATTATGTGTCAAATGTAACATAGATTTCAAACTTGTGTTGAAATCTAAACATTCTAATCAGTACTTCCACCCTCCACCCCTTGAAAATGTCACCTTGAAATTTTATAATTTTTTTTCATGTCTTACACCGACCGCTGTCTCATTTCACCCACTTGTCTGCTGTCTGTCCCCCTGGGAGAGGGGCCATACATCGATCATTGTGATCAGTTCCGCCTTACTCCCCCTTACCATCTTTACCCTCCTAGTATCAATACTCCCCTTATTGGTTCTGAGGGGGTTATCTGTTCTGGATTCCCTGTGTTGTGAGCTCTTATCTATACCAGTATACATGCTCTGGTGTAGCTAGATCTGTAAGATAGAATTGGAGTTATGGTAGTGGGGTGGGGAGGAAGCATTAAAGAACTAGAGGGAGGTTGTGTGTTTCATCAGTGCTATTCTGCACCCTGACAGGCTCTTCTCTTACTTATGGCCCTTTTGGCAGGGGGTGTCCAAATGAGTACTGATGGGCTTTGGGTCTCCCTCTGCCCTCCCCTTCATTCCACTGATATGATTTTTGTTTGTTTCTTAATTTTGTTTTGGGTCTTTGATGCCTGATATCTGATCCCATCAACACCTCATGATCACACAGGCTGCTGTGCTTCTTCCATGTGGGCTTTGTTATTTCTCAGTTAGATGGCTGCTTGTTTATCTTCAAGCCTTTAAGACCCCAGATGCTATATTTCTTGATAGCCAGGCACCATCAGCTTTCTTCAGCACATTTGCTTATTGTACCTATTTTGTCTTCAGCGATCATGTCAGCGAAGGTGAATGAACATCACAGAGTGCCGTGTTAGAACAAATTGCATTGAGGGAGTACTTGAGTGGAGGCCCAATGTCCATCTGCTGTTGTAAAAGTTTATAAATAAATAGATGTACATATATGTATTCCATTGTCATTGTATATAAATGAACTTACCTATATACATGCCTGTATTCAGACCTCTCTATATAATCTTTGCTTCCCAGTTCTTCCCTCTATTTCCTTTTATTTTCCTCCTGTCCCACTATCATGTTCGGCCTTCATTTCAGTTTTGATAATTCCTCTTGGCTACATTGCCCTTGATTGAGCACATAATAATATACCATCAATATTACCATTATCGCCATCACCGTCATTATATTGAAGAATTTTTAGCAAAGGTCTTCACTTAAGTTTATCAAGTGTTAGGATCAAGGAATATTTATTTGATGACTGAAAAGAATGCCAATTTGAATTTTTTTAGAGAGGCCATGGGAAAAACAAAATATTCAAGCTATTTATACTTATTTTATTTAGAAGCCCCGCAAATTTCTAGTATATTAAATTGACAACCATCAGAGTGCATTTTTCAAAGTGTGCACTCCTGTGTGAGCAGCACAAGTAAGAATAAAAATGTCATAGGTTCATGTTGTGTGGGTTCTACACCACTCTAGCTCATTGGAGCCAGAAGTAAGACGGGTTATTTTAGGGTACGTGAGTGTAAATACTGGGGGTGAAGATGATACCCAAGTACAGTGAGAGATCGGTCAGGCAGAGCTGGAGGATATGCGTTCAAAAAAACCAAAGTCATTTATGACCTAATGGAGAAAATATTAAGTTGACAAATCCCCTATTCTCATAATAATGTACATCTAGGGACAAACACAGGCAGGAGGAAACTTGCAAAGGCCATAGAAATGGTGTGTTAACGTTTGATTATTTCAGTAAAGTGAGGGAGTGTATTCTATGAGCATGTTTATCTTATGTGATGTTTATTCAAAAATTATATATTATTTTGAAGTTAACTTCATATATTATTCATTTTAATAAAGTATAGGCTTCCAGGCATGTGGTCTTGTTCAAAGAACTTCAAAATCGGTTTCTGTTCATTAAGCATAGGACTGGATTTTAAGCCATATCAATACTCAACCCCCATTCCTTTGTTATATTTTTGTCTCAGGTCTATCTTAACTAAGTGTGACAGGAATACCATTAAATAAAGTGCAGAGGTGGAAGGAAATGCAAAAGAGGAAAGGGAAAATGAGCCTTAGAGATTGGGGTAATTGTGGAGTTTCAGAAACTTCTCAGAAATGAGGACACTCAAAATCATCCAAATTCATTTTTTTTCTCAGTTGTATTTCAGAACTTCAAAACTACATTATGGAAAATTGTATAGTTTATGAGAGTAATATAACAAAGAATGGTAGGATACTGACAGAATTCACTAGGTAAAATCTAATGAAGAAAACTCAGAAAGAAGCCAGTGGCTTTGTGCCATCAATGCCTGACATCAACTTACCTAATTGTTTTGTTTTATTCTTTTTTCCAAGCACAAAAATGTTCTAATCTTGAGTGTAAATCAGGTACGTAAAGAAAAAGGAGTCCCCACAAAGTGACTGTAATATATATTCTGTTTTTTGCAGTCATATATATTTAATCTCTTAAAATATTTTTATTCTTTTCTTCTTTCCAATTACCTTAGATCAGACCATTTTCTTTTTAAATTGTTGCATCAAATCAGCATCTTAGATGGCCCTGTTAGCTGCTTAATCCAATTGACTATGTAATTTTCCATTAGAGCTCGATGTTGTTCACCTTGAGTGTAATGTTTCATACAATGATTTTGTTCACTGGAAAAAAAATAACTTTTAATTATATGAGGAGTCACAAAATTATCAGATATACTCGGCTAAGTGTCACATATTTTCAAAGCACATAACTTTTTCTAGACAGGATATATATTTAAAAGCCATTTATCATATTAAAAACTCTTCAATTTTGGGTGGGGAAAATGGTGTTAGATGTGGTAAAGCCAGAAGTCATCAGGTGGCCGTTATCATCATTTGTTTCTTTCTCACGCAACCCCTCTATGTCAGAGAGGCTCAAGACCACTCGCATATTTGATGATTCACTTGTAGGATGCATGAGGCTCAGTATACAGTTACCTACAGGTTCATGTTTATTACTATACCTTAAGAAAGAATAAGGTAATTATAGCACATGTAAAACTGGATCATAAGGGAGGAAGGAAGCAATGATGGAATCAGGATGAAAACTCAATGGCACCAGGAGGAATCCATGTTCAAGTTTCATTAGAGTATGAGAAGTCACACAAATCATGCTCTTGCACAGTGCCAAAAAATGGTAAGATGTTTTTGCCAGGGCAGTTCACCGGAGACTCAGTGCCCAAGGAAGGTAATTACTGGGGGCTAGATACCTAGGCAAGTTCCCCAGGTGGCACGAGCCCTTTCCTATTGGTTGCTAAATTAAAAGTCAGTAATTTTAACCCTCTTCGCAGCTCCATAGGGAAATAAACAAACATGTCTTGAACTGCTGCCACACACATTAGAGCCAGGAAAACCCTATGGGACAGTGTTCTGTAACACATGTGGTAGCTGTGAGCCAGAATAAGCATGAAGACAATGTTTGCTTTTTTCATTGCTTTGTACATTACCCAGTTTTTCCAAATACGCATTGCTTTTCCCATATGCAATTCCAGACAACGGGGAAAAGAAGTGTGTATTTACCATAGATTATGGTGTTTGAACAAACTAGGTACATTTAACCTGTTTATCAGTTATTTTTTTTTTAAAGTTTGCAGAACCAAGTTGCCAGTTGCCAGCCAAGAAACCACTGTGCATGTAGGCATTTGAAGGGTCTAAATCAGACTGAGTATGTTAGCTACTTTTCACACATCCTTGGTGTCAGATATATAAGTAGGATGTTCTTGTCTGGCAAAGGAGTTCCTGACAACATCAGAATGAGTAGGTTAATCCTACAAGTAAAATCATGGGGTGGGCTGCTTTCCATATTGGCATTCCATATTGTACCTACCACCAGATGTCGGAGGACAGGACAAAGACAGACAGTGATTGCGTTATGGGTTAAGGGTTCATATGCTCAATTCAATGTCAACTATGCAATCCCACTGAAGTCTGCAGGAGATAGAAGGACGTTGGCTGTTGTTGAAACGATTTCCTATTCCCAGGAACTCTATGGTCTGAATCAAATCAGTGGGAGTGGTTTTGTTTTGTTTAGGCTCAGTTCCTTTACAGTAACTTAGGAGTTGAATGTGCAGCAAGTGAAGGTGATGATGAAGAAGAATTTGTACTGAACATGGGTTGGTCTAATGTTTTAAAACTGAGAGCATATTTACTTAAAGTATGTCTTCAAAGAGTGAAGTGCCTTATTAAAAAATGGCAGCCAACCACAATGCTTTGAGTATGTGTGACTTTCCACAGTCCTGCCAACAATCGAATAACAGATGTTAGGCTCCTGAAGGGACCACTTCTAAGTTTCCTTTTCCAAGTCTTTGACTCATAATATTTTCCTATTCCAGTTACTATGGCCAATAGCGCAGGTTTAAAACACCTGCCCTGTTTATGTTTTGCTTAACAGGCAATGACAGAACCAGGTAGAAGTCCTATATTCAAGGTCAAATAGTAGCTGTCTATGAGTTGGATATTCCAAACCTGGAAAATAAATTCATTACCAACACATATCTACTAAAATAATAATGTATGGAGTCACTGTATCAAAATGAGCTAATCAGCATTCCACCATTTCAGGAAGTAGCATATCAACAAGAACCAATGTTGCTGAAACAAGAAGTTCAAGCTACACTGAAAATATTTACTAAAACAAAGACTCCAATAATTGGTGGAATAACAATGGAAATATTTCAGCAGACTGATGAAGCACTGGAAGCACTCATTCATCTATGCCAGGAAATGGAAGACAGCTATTTGGCCAACTGACAGGAAGAGATCCACATTTTTTTTAAACATTTTATTGGGGGCTTGTACAACTCTTATAACAATCCATCCATGCATTGTGTGAAGGATATTTGTACATTTTTTGCTGTAATTATTTTAAGAACATTTTCTTTTTACTTGAACCATTAGTATCAGCTCATTTCCCCTCCTTCCCCCCAATTCCCTCCTTCATAAACCCTTGACAACTCATAAATTATTATCATTTTTTCATGTCTTACTCTGACAAATGTCTCCCTTCATCCATTTTTCTGTTGTCTATCCCCCTGAGAGTGTTATCAGTTGATCATTGTGATGGTTCCCACTATCTCCCCCAACCTTCCCCTTACCCTCCTGGTATGGCTACTCTCAATATTGGTCATAGAGGGTTTAATCTGTCCTGGATTCTCTATGTTTCCAGGTCTTATCTGTACCCATGTACATGCTCTGGTCTAGCCAGATTTGTAAGGAAGCACTTGGGTCATGTTAGTGGTGGGTGGGGTGGGCAGGAAGCGCTAAAGATCTAGAGGAAACTTGTATGTTTCATCGGTCCTCTACTGCACCCTGACTGGCTCATCTCCTCCTCCCGACCTTCCTTAAGGGCATGTACAGTTGCCTACAGAGGGGCTTTGGGACTCCACTCTGCACTCCCCCTCATTCACAATGACACAATTTTTTATTCTGGATCTTTGATGCCTGATACCTGATCCTATCGACAACTTGTGATCACACAGGCTGGTGTGCTTCTTCCATGTGGACTTTGTTGCTTCTCAGCTAGATGGTGGTTTGTTTATCTTCAAGCCTTTGAGACCCCAGATGCTATATCTTCTGTTAGCCAGGCACCACCAGCTTTCTCCACTACATTTGCTTATGTACCTGCTTTGCCTTCAGCGGTTCTGTCGGGAAAGTGAGCATCATGGAATGCCAGGTTAATAGAACAAAATATTCTTGTGTTGAGGGAGTCCTTGAGTAGAGGCCCAATGTCCATCTTAATACTAAACCTATAAAAATATGTATATAGATCTATTTCCCCATCATTATATATAAGCATATATTCATGTGTGCATTTCTGTATTTAGACCTCTATAAATGACCTTTGCCTTCTAGTTCCTTCCTCTCCTTCCTTTTACTTTCCTCTTGTCCCACTATAATGTTCAGCCTTCATTTGAGTTTCAGTAATTCCTCTGTTACATTGCTCTTGATCAAGCCCTACCAGGCCACCTACACCCTCATCGCCATTGATTTTAGATCACTTACTGTTCCCTTGTCCCTGGGTTTGTTAACACCCTCTTCCTTTCCCCTGTCTACTCCTTCCCATGTCCCCGAGGAACCATTGTTTTCTCCTTCAGATTGTTTATCCCTCCTATCTTATCTAGATAGACATGCAGAGATAATAATATGCACAAAAACAAGACAGATTAAAACAAAGCAACAAAACAAAACAACAACAAAAATCCAACAAAAAAGAGGCCAATAAATAGTTCAAAGTCTATTTGTTGATCTTTAGGAGTGTTTTCCTGCTGAGTCTGATGGGGTGCCACACCCTGGCCCCTAAGTCTATTTTTGGTATTTCCTTGGGACTTCATTGCTCTGTTCCCCTTCATTTTCTGTTGACTGCCCTTTGTTTTTATAGAACAATGTACTTGATATCACATGCCCGTGAAATTTTTCTGAAAATCATCCAACAACAGTTGCAGCAGTACATATTCAGGGAATTCCAAGAGGTTCAGGCTGGATTCCTAAGAGGATATAAAACAAGGGATTAGCATTGCTGATGTAAGGTGGATCTTGACTGAAAGCAAAGAATATCAGAATGGTGTTTACCCCCACCCCCAGCCAGTCCTAGGGCTTTGGCATTCGACTCAACGGGAGTCCCTCTGGGACATGGGGGTACAGTGAATGGTGTGACCCTTTGCCTGGGCATGGCTACACAGTAGGGTATGCTGATCCCCACTAGGGTTTTCCAATGGGCTCCAATAAATTTCTTCCCTTTTGCTTAAAAATTAAAAAAAGAAAAAAAGTGTTTACTTGTGTTTTATAGACTATACCAAGGCGTTTGACTGTGTGAATCTAAATAAATAATGGATAGCCTTGACAGGAATTGGAATTTCAGAACACTTCATTGAACTCATGTGGAACTTGTAAGTAGGTCAAGAGGCAGTTGTGCTAACAGAACAAGGGAATAGTGCATGGTTTAAAATCAGGAAAGGTGTATGTCAGTGTTGTCTCATCTCACCATACCTATTCCATCTTCATGCTGAGAAAATAATCAGAAAAGCTGACTTAAATGAATATAATGCATCATCAGAATTGGAAGAAGACTTGTTAACAACCGTTGATGTGCAGATGATACAACCTTGTTTCCTGAAAGCAAGGAAGACTTGAAGCACTCGGGGATGAAGATCACGGAGTGCAGCTTTTGGTATGTATTACAATTCAGTGTAAAGAAGATCAAAACCCTCACAATTGGATCAATAGTTAACAGTAAGCTAAATGGAGAAGAGGTTGAAGTTGTCAAGGATTTTTTCTTGCTTGGATTCACAATGCTCATGGAAGTAGCAGTTAAAAGATCAAAAAGACAAGTTACATTAGGCAAATCTGTTATACAAGACCTCTTTAGAGTGTTGTGAAAGGGTGGAGTCTAGCCTGTCAATCAGGTAGCATCTTGATGACCTCATTTGGAGGTGCCACAGAGATAAATAGCTCACTGGAGGCCAGATACACACACGCTCTCTGCTTTGTATTCCTGATGACAAGACACATGGAGCTATGCTAGAGCCTTGGAGATGGAGGAGCCATGTAGAGACCCACTCCAGTGCTGAGATGCTTCCACCGCCATTGGATCCACAAGACTTTCCACCCACTGGCCTGTGATCTTCCTGCATTTGGCATCATTACATGTATTTTGTGAGTCTGAAGAGTAATTTATAGGTTGGTATCCGACATATGGGTTAATATTGAATTTATGAAATTGATCTGGACTGGGCTGGAATGTTTACTCAAGATTCAATTGCTCTTTTATATCAAGCTCTTTCTTAGACATATGAGTGACTCTGGATTTGTTTCTTTAGTCCACCCAGACTAACACACTTTGGAAAAGGGACAGAGTATTACCACAGGAAATCATACGGAAAAAGGCCAATAGGGGCAAGGAAAAGTATAGTAGGAAACTAGGTTACATGCTAGCACAGGAGGCTTTATTATGGAAATTCAACATGGGTATGACTGGTAGGTGTAGTTAGAGACTTCACAGTTGACAATATCGGAGTGTCCATGACAGAAACAAGATGAAGAAACAAGAAAGGAATTAGCATATGCCAAGACAGAATATTTTATGGAACACACACTTGCCATATGGCAGATAAAGAATATCTTGGGTGGCATTCTCCATGTAGATTAGTTGTTCGGAAATGACCTCATCCTCAAAGGCCATTCTGTGTGAAACTTGCTTTGTCAAAGTGGATCGCCTAATTCAGTCTTCTATTCAGGGATTTTATACTTCAAAACAGCTCATTTAAAACTTAAAATATGGGACATATTTAACATAAACAAGGAATTAAAATAAACTAGAGCTATAGTTAGATAAGATGTAATGGTAACAGTTGCATATCAAGGAGCTTAATGTGGATACTGGGGGAAAGAGGAGGACTCAGATGGCTTCTATGTTTCTAGCTTATTCACCATGTTGACAGCTGTCCAATAAATGATGATGTAAAACATGGATGTGAGGTGGGGAGTTAGAGCAAGTATTTTCAATGTCTAGCTAATTTTATTTATGTTGTGATATGACATTTTAGGGTCCTGGCATCACTATGGTTAAATGTTCGGCTGCAAACTAAATGTTTGGTGGTTCAAACACATCTAGTGGCTCCAAAGCAAAAATTCCTGGAAATCTGTTCTTTTAAAAATGAGAGCCTATAAATTTTCTGTGGAAGTTCTGTTCCCTTCAAAAAAAAAAATCTCTGTAAGTTGAAATACACTTGACAGTAGTATATAGCAACAACAGAAATAACGACTCATGGCCTCCAAGTTGAGGAGGTCAAGTAAATGAAGACACATATGAGTCTAGTGCTCAACTCCAAGGTCAGAGATAGAAATGTCAACTAGGGAGGCGCCTGCATATAGAATGCTTTAAAGCCAAAGATGTTGTCCTGTAGTTGGAAGAGAACTGAGGACTTAGGGCTATACATGAGGAGCCCCTACCTGTAATAAAATTGGAGTTCTAACCCATAGTAATAAAATAGAGAACAAGAACCAAGAAATACAAAAGAGGAGTAATATTAATTAGAATAAAAATCCGAGGGCCATTTCCAGAACTTTGTCTATTACCATGGCCTTCACTGAAAAATAAAGAAAGGTGAGGACAAAAAATAACCACTGGGAAGAAAATATTCTAAATAATTTCCCCTCATATTGTTCACAGTGCCCCACTTGACTCATTTATACAATAATCCTTTCATTGATGTAAAATTGATCTATATAACTACTCAATAGATATTTTACATCATTTTGGAATATGAGTTTTCAGATTTCCATATGCAGTGTCCACATTTTCCACAATTACTATTATTTCTGTGTTGAAAGCTATAATTAAGAAATATTAGTCACATGGAATATTTTCTAAAGTTGTACTTTTTTATGTCATGGTTCATATAAAATGAGGTTCATATAATTAAGCCTATATCTTTAGCAAGTAAGAAAGAAATGTAATAAAAAGATGCCAGTAACATTACTTTTAATAAAAGAGAGGGATTTGCAAAGCAATGCTTTAATTCATCTCTCTTATTTCTTGTGGTCTGGATTTCTATTACTATAAAAATGCTTTTAAGCTTTCAGGGGAAGAGTGGAGCAGAACATATAATGTTCTTTATGCTTTCTATGCATTCAAGTTCATCATGGGTAAGGCAAATAAAACAACTGCCTTAGTGATAATACATTGAAGAATATATATTCTACTGAGTTCTGAATCACTGGTCACTTTATAATGTTTATGGTAATGAAGGTTTGGTAAGTAGGATAAAATTCACTTCCAACTTCAATGAGAACATGGTGTTAAATAAGATACAATATTAGTAGACATTGAGGTGCACTAAAATGAAACAAAAAAACAGGCTTACTATTTTTAAAATGATTCCCTTTATTAAGCCTGAATCTTTTAATATCTTAATTTACTTTCTCTTAATCGATGTTGACTCATTGTGAGTAGCTTGGACAATTCCCTTAGTGTTTTCAATAAGACATTTCTAAATATCTGTATTAGTCTGGGTAAGTTAGAGAAACAAATCCACAGCAACTCATGTATAAGAGAGAGTTTTATGTAAAGATTAAGTATGCTTCAAGAAAACATCCCAACCCAATGCTGCCCAAGCCCACAAGTCCAACATTAACCCATTAACCCATATGTCCAACACCAATCCACAAAGTCCTCCATCTCACAAAACATACACAACAATGATGCCGACTGCAGGAGGAAAAACTGAGTCAGTGAATGTATAAGCATCTCAGCACTAGCAGGGGTCTCCACAAGGTTGCTCCAGCACCCAGGGCTGCATCTGGGTTGGTCCATGCGGCTTCTCCTTGGGAATGTCTTGTAGGAAGTCAGTCTTGCAAGCTGAACAGAGAACTGCTAAGGCAGCTACACCCTGGTGTGACCATCACAAAGCAAGAGACCTGAGAACTGGAAAGGCATGGCTCACTGAGCCATTTATCCCTCTGCCCTTCAACTAATCCCACATGTGTTTATTGGCCAGGTTGGCACAATTAACTAACTCAATATCCAAACTCCATACTTCCAGTGTCAGCAAGAACATAAATGAAAATAAATTCTCATTTGAAATATGTAGTAGCATGAAGGTTTGTGCTTTGTCAATAAAAGTCAAATACAAAAATCTAGAACTGTGTAATTGCTGTTTTCCACTTATAGAAACCCTTTGTAGAATTTCCAAAGTTGTAAATATCTACAGGAGCAGGTGACCCCATTATTTTTCTGCACACTATGGCTAGTAGATTTGAACCTCCAGCCATGTGTTTAGTAGTGCCACCAAGACTCCATATATACACACATAAACATATACATGCATACATATACATATATATATGTATATACACAAAACAGTTAAATTGTTACCCCTTTTCCCAAAACAACTAATTTCAGACATTTTAAAATAAGGAGTCTTAACACTAATTCAGCTTGAATTTCTCTTCACATTATGGTCACTATGATATATGAACACATTACTTAGTATTGAAAATGTTGAAAAGAGAAAATATTTTAATGTGCAAGAGTTACCAGTGAAACTTAGAAAGTGATTAATTAATCATTCAAATCACAGTTAGTTGTTCAATAGGCAATTCTAGCTTATAAGCCTCATACGTGGAAGTATTTGAGAGGGTTATGTTATGTATTGCAATTCCTCAAAGAATTGTAAAACTTTATCTGAAAGATGATTTCTATCTACTAATATCCTTCTGCTGTTGTAGTGTAGAGCCTAGATATGAATAGTTTGAAGCAGCAGATCCACATAGACCTGGAGTAGATATGAACTTACAATATCTGGTTATCCATGGAGAACTGTGGGCCAAAGTCATATATCTGAAAGTGATTAAGAGACATAAATATTTATGTAGAGCACTGGGAGAGAATGAAAATAATTACACATTTCACACTGACCTTATGGAGAGCAGTCATTTAACTTTTGTTTCATATCTTTCTCTCTATCTACCTATATTTAATCCATTTAATTATATCTGTAAGTACAGATTGATAGATACGCTGTTTCCCCAAAAATAAGACAGTGTCTTATATTAAATTTTGTTCCCAAAGATGCGCTAGGTCTTATCTTCAGGGGATGTCTTATTTTTCCATGAAGAAGAATATGGTACACATTTATTGTTGAACAACAAAAAAGGAAATTTATTACCTGTATATGATGTGGTTGTAGTTGTCATCACAAACCAGCATAGCCAGACAAACTGTGAATCCTACAGTATCAAGAATCTCTTGTTACGACCATTACTTCCATGTACAACAATCTATGGTGCATTTACTCGCACTTCCTGTCTGCTCCAGCTGCTCTGAGGCCAACAGTGAGCTGTGTGGTGGTGCCCGCATCTACGGTCCAGAGTCCAGAGTTATGGTAGCTTCAGGGGGCCTTATTATCAGGAGGCCTTATGTTCGGGGAGGTCTTATTTTCGGGGGATGCCTTATATTTCAGCAAGAGGCAAAATTGTAAGTAGGTCTTATTTTGGGGGGATGTCTTACTTTCGGGGAAACATGGTAAGACAGATAGGGATTTAAGGATTGTTTTAAGAATTGAGTTTAAGATCTTGCTCTACTAGGTTTATATATTTTTTCTGCCTATTGTTATTGATATAATGATTGATAGAAATTATTATTGGGAGATATAAATGGAGAGTTTGTAAGCTCACTGTTTCAGCCATCAATCTGAATCTTTAAATGGGTTAGGACATGCCTGCAAAGAAAATACTCAGGATTTTTGCATTCAGACTAAGGGGCTGTTGACAGACTGAAGGGAAAAAAAGGAACCCTTTGGCTTTTTGGACTAGTGGTTTGTGCTTGAGGCTGGAAAATTTTGGAGCCATGGAGAAATTGACCTTTCTAAGACTGAACTGTTAAAGGGAGCCTGTGGACAGGAAGAAATGCTTGCTAGGTGACCACCTGGGTCCACTTGTTGAGTGGGAGTGGGAGAAATGCATCAATAAAGAGACAGTGAGTTTGGCCAGTGACAACCATGAACCTTGTTAACAGGGGCTAGAGGAGAAATGAGAGCAGGTTGGCTGGTCTGAAATTCATGACCTAGCACAAAGGGATGAAGGATGTCAAAAATTTGTGAAGCAGTCCATGGTTGAAAGGAGAGGTGGCCAATGGGCACCCTGGTAAGGCAAAGAGAGGCAGCAGACACATTGAGTTGACCAGACCCAACCAGATGAAGAGGAGATTGTTGAGTCTGTGAATTGGCGCATATTGCTGCTGACTTTATGGATGGCCTGTCCTGACTTGATTTTGCTTATGGATGTGGACTCATAACATTCCAACTGGAATGCAGATTCTTCAAATCAAAGAACATGTTTGTCTCCTCAGAGTACTGGGTCGATATAAGTGGGCAGTTTAGACATTGGATACCCGATATCGGGAAGAAAAAAGCATGAAGTGGCCAACTTGCAAACTTTCATAGGTTGGAGAATATGTTCATAGGATTATGGTGTAGGTGTTCACTTAACTGCAAATGTTAGGTATAGAACATTGTTATTTTGTTCACTTATAGAATATTAGTTTAAATGAGGCTGGAAAATTTTTGAATTGTATGCATTTCAGTTCTAGGTACAGATATGTTAGGTACAGATCTGACATTATTTATCGTTTTGTTTTAAAAACTATGTATGGCTATAATGGAGTACTACACAGCCCTAAAAAGCAGTGAGGAATGCATGAAGCACGTCATCTCTGGGGAAGAGTGAGAGGAAATTATGGTACGCGAAGTAAGTCAAGCACAAAGGGACTAGTATAACATGAATCCACTGAGGTAAGCTTAAAAAGCATAAAGGCATAGGGGAAATGTCACTAAAGGCATATATTCCCAGGGAGAGGCCTAGGCACTCTGGCAGGGTTTGGACCCAAGCCAGGGATGCACATGGCAGTCAACTAAAAAAAAAAGGACATGGATAGTGGGGGAAAAGGGTACTAATCCATCCATAAATAGAGTATTGTTTTTGTCTCCACAGGAAAGGGAGCGAGGGATTAGATCTCAACCTGGTACATGGAGCCTTGAGGACAAAATACCAGCATGAAGCAAATAAGGAACACTTTGTTCTAATAACGCTTTTTTCTAAAAACCTGGCATTCTGTGATGCTCATCTTCCTGATATGCTCGCTAAAGTAAAAATAGATGCATAAGCAAATGTGGTGAAGAAAGTTGATGGTGCCTGGCTATTAGAAGATACAGCATTTGGATCTTAAAGTCTTGAGGTTAAGCAAGTGGCCATGTAGCTCAGAAGCAACAAATCCCACATGGAAGAAGCACACCAGCTTGTGTGATCACAAGATGTCGATGAAGCAGTTATTAGGCATCAGAAGACCCAAAATAAACAATCATATAGATGCAAATGAGGGAGGTCAGAGTGGATACCCAAAGCCCATCTGTAGACAATTGGACATTCCCTCAAGGAAGGGTCACAAGAAAAGGATGAGCCAGCCAGGATGCAGTATAGCACTGATGAAACACACAAAATTCCTTTAGTTCTTTAATGCTCCCATCACCCCAATCCCCCTCGCTATCATGACCCCAGTTCTACAAAAACTAGACCAGAGCATGCACACTGGTACAGATAAGAGTTCTCAACACTCCGAATCCAGGACAGATAAACACCTCAGGAATAATAATGGGAAGATTAATACCAGGAGGGGAAGGGTAGTTTCAGGGGAGAAGAGGAGAAAAGGGTAACTGATTGCAATGATCAATGTATAACTTCCTCCTCCTCAAGGGGGATGAACAACAGAAACATGGATGATGGAGACAGCAGTTTGTGTAAGATATGAAAATGATAATAATTTATAATTTATTAATGGTTCAGGATGGAGGGAGAGTGGGGGACAGAGGGAAAGAAGAGGAGATGATACTAAGGACTCAAGTAGAAAGGAAATGTTTTGAAAACGATGATGGCAACATCTGTACAAATGTGCTTGACACAATTGATGTGTGGATTGCTATAATAGCTGTAAGAGCCCCCAATAAAATGATTTATATGTATATATAATATATAGGCAAAAGAGTTGTATGCATGTATGTGCAAATGTGTCAAGTTGGCAAGGGGTGGCCTGTGATAGTTGCACAAGTTCATGTCAACTTGATAAAAGAATGAAGGGCAGGGTCTAGCCTGTCAGTCAGGTCACAGACTAAAGATGTCTCCTTGTGGGCATAGCGAATCTTGAGGATTCTGGGAACTCCCTCTCTTCCTCCCTGGAGACGGGACATATTTTTTTCTCTGTTTCACCTTCCTGTTGACAAGCCACATGGAGCCACACTGAGGGCAGCCAGAGCCATGAAAATGCATCCACCGCCAGTCGATCCACAGACTTTCCATCCACTGGCCTGTGATCATCCTGCATTTGGCATCATTGTATGTGCTGTGTGAGTCTAAAGAGGCATTTATGGGCTAATATCGGACATATGGACTAATATTGGACTTATGAACTTGGCTGAGATGTTTTCTCAATATAAAATTTCTCTTTGCTACAAAACCCTCTCTTAAACACATATGAGTGTCTCTGGATTTGTTTCTCTAGTCCATCCAGACTAATGCAACATTCTGTGTGCTGAGTGTTAGATTCAATGAGTTATCCTGGTTACCTACCAAATATCTATTTTTTCCCTGTTCCTGAAAATCACAATATGCTTAGACTTTACAAGAGAAAAAGAAAATCAAAAGAAAAAAAAAGCCTGATATTTCAAACTCTTATACAGGTATAATTGTTCAGGTAAAGGTGGTCAAAATATGTGTGAACTCAAGGAAAGTGCTTTAGTGTGCTTAATTATTGATAGGAACCCTTCTGCTCCAACAAGTTTCTGATATGAACTAATGCCTTAGAAGCCTCAACTAGTTAATTAATGCCCTATCTAAGCCATGGTTTGACATCGGAACCATTCCAAATATTTCTGACCATTTCCCCATTAATTTAAGTCATACTGTAACTGAGGATCTCATCAGGAATACAGTTCCCAAGTTCCAATTTCAGATCATCCTGAACTCTTCTTAGGCTTCAAGTCCTCTTTCAGCATCTTGTCTCCCCACTTTGGAAGATAACTGCATACCTGGTGAATGGCTGCCTACTGCGAGTAGTGCTAGAACCTCATGACCCAGTGCCTGTGGCCCTGGAGATAAAAGTACAGAAGGGTGATCCTGTGTTCCAGAGAAAGCAGTCTGCGGGCTCTTTTCTTATTTTGTTTGGTGTTTTAAATGGAGGGTTAGTTTTGTTTGCTTATCTCATTACATTTACCTTAAGAAAAATCAAATCAATCTCATACCTTCATTTCTGACACAGATTGTCCCTAAAGGGCAGAGTAGAATCGCCCCATAGGGTTTCGAAGCATGTAATCTTTATAGAAGCTGACTGCAGCATCTTCTTCCCTAGGAGCTACTGGTGAGTTGAAAAGAACAACCATCAATTAGTAGGCAAGTGTTTAACCACTGTGACTCTAGTGCTCTTAATTGTGCCTAAAACCTTACCAAATGAGTCTGAAGCAAGGATACAGCCTGGGCAGGTCCATTTGAAATGTTAAGCCTGTCAGTGGTGCAGCGGTGAAGATATCAGTTGTGTTACAGGGCAATAAGCTATGTGTGAGGTGTTTAAATATGTGTTTTTTAAATGCAGTGATATTAAAAAATTTTATGTAATCATAGAATTAATGTGCATCTATACTGGTACAAAAGTAAATTATTTTAAAATTATTTTTAAAATCTGAAACAGATTAAGTATTTATATAATTTAATATATTAATATTAAAATAATGTAGCCATATTTTAAAATGATATTTACAAAAATTAAAATAATTATTTGTAGTTGTTAGGTGCCATCAAGTCATTCTGACTCATAGCAAACTTATCCAAAGAAAAGATAATGGAAAATTTTCCTGAACTTCTAAGCTCCTTCTTAGAAGACTTAAGGGCATTCGTAAATAAACTTTCTATGAGTATCACAGCAGTGTGCCTTAGCTCAACTTAAAGCCTCTTATTCATTGGGTCACTGTGCCCATGGGTGAAGTGAGTAATTCCTGGTGACAAAATGTGCCTGCTGGACTAGATGTCTGCTCTACCCTGATTACCATCCCTTTCACCGCAATGGAGACCCTTCCAAGAGGTCTCATAGTATTTTCTACCCCATCTGGGATCATATTGTGAGACTCTTTAATAAGTAGCATCTTTGCTTGCTTTCATGTTAATTCCTTTTTGTGTCCCATAATTGTTCTGTAAGATTAAAACAAATCAAAACAAAGAACTAGGACAGACCCCAAATAACTACTTAGTTCGCTGAAACTTCGTTGACTCTGTTTAATTCATCATTTATTTCTTTTTCTTCAAGAAGATAAGATTGCGTAGGCTGCAAGAGGCCTGGCTGATACTTCCTTAGGAAGATATACTCATGCATAATAATGATTTCCATGAAACATTTTTTCAGCTTTAATCACCCTGGACTACTCTTATCGCGAAACCAAATTCCCCTTACTGTGTTGAATTTGACTCTCTGTAGGAAATAGAGGTGGTAAAACAACTTGAGTTTAAGTTGAAACCCAGAAATTCTCAATCCACACACTTTGGGTATTCCAAACTAAAACCACACGACTATCTTACTTGAAAAGCATAGAAACAAATTAGTTCAAAGATTATTTCCCTTAATAAAATTAAACTGTAGTTAAAAATAAACTGCAGATAGAAATACCTGGGTTTTCATGTCAATTATAAGATTAAATATACAGTTGTGTTTAAACATGTTATTTATCATGGTTTAGTTTTCTCCTATATAATTAAGGATTCTATTGTTTCCTTGTGAAATTAAACTAATTTAAGCAGTATGATTTAAAAATAATAAACTTAAAACCACATTCTATTACCATGAAATGAATTGTCCTTCATAGTGATTCCATAAGAAAGAGTAGAATTGTCCTATTATAGGTTTTCAAAACCTTCACTCTTTTTAAAAAATGAATGCTGCCCCTTCTTCCTGTGGAGTGATTAGTGAGTTTGGATTTCTAACATTTTGGTTAGTAGGTGATCACTTAACTACCATGAGGATTCTTGAAAAATAATGTTGTTAGGTGCCGTATAGTTGGTTCAGAATAATAGCTACCCTATGCCCAACAGGAAGACACACTGCCTGGTCTGGGGCCAGCTTAACAATTGTTATATTTGAGCTCACTGCTGCCATCATTGTGTTAAAATGTCTCATTGGAAGTCCTCCTCTTTTTCCCTGACCCTCTAATTTGTCTGGTATGATGTCCTTGTCCTGGGACTGATCTCTCCTGCCAGCAGGTCCAAAGTATATGAAACATACTCTCCACATTATCCTTTCTAAAGAGCATTCCTGGCTGTAACTTTTCCAAGACAGATTTATTTGCTCTTGAGACAAGTCATCATACAAAATTGCAAGGCTCTGTCCTCTGCATATGATATGCAGTTATAATATGCAGTCCAAACCTACCACATTCTCCTTCTTAGAGTATTCAGCTTCTGGTTTGTTTTGTTCCAACTATTGCCAGTGGGTCTATGTACAAATGAGTCTTGATATACTTTCAGTTTTAGCCTTTATGTAGGAAAAGACATTTAAAAAAATAAATATAACTTTAATCTTTGATGAATGCATTTTCTATTGAAAAGATAAGAATATAGTCATGCATGCAATAAAATATAGATATGGCATCCATATAATGTGATACTTAGACTGTGTATTTGAATTATGGTGCTGGAGAAGAATATTGAAAGTTTCATGGACTTCTAAATGGACAAACCTATCTGTCTTGGAAGAACTGTGGTCAGAGTGCTCATGCGAGGCAATGCTGGTGAGACTTCATCCCATATACTTTGAACATGTTGTCCGGAGTGAGCAGGCCCTGGCGAAGGACATCATGCTTAGTAGAGGGGGAGTGAAGAAGAGGAAGGCCTTCGAGGAGATGGATTGACACCATGGCTGCAAATGTTGATGGAGTGCTTCATTCTGTTGTACATAGGGTCACTGTGGGTCATAACGGGCTCAAGGGTACCTACCAACATGGCTGTGAGGAGGAGGCATGGATTGCTATTGAAATACTGCCGCCTTTTCATTTTCCTCATTTATTTTTGTTAGCTTTTGTTGTTTTTTTGTTTTGTTTTGTTGTTAGGATATACACAACAGAACATATATCAGTTCATCGATTTCTATATGTGTGTGATATGGATTATGTTCTATGAGTTATATAACCATTCTCTTCCTCCTTTTCTGAGTTATCTCCCCCACCCTGCCTCCGAGTTTCTATGCGATCACTGGCTTTGCTGTTGTAAATATGAAGCCCTACTGACAGATCTGAAATGAACACAATCCTCAAGACAGACATTTTTATTTAAGCTAGGATTGTTTGGTTAAAAAAAGGCTTTGGAGTTATTTTTGGTTCAAAGTTTAGAGATTATTTTAGGGCAATAGTTTTAATATTTCATCCAGTCTCCATGGTTACAGAAATTTTGACTTCTTGTGAATTTGAAATTTGGCTCTACACTTTCTACCTTTTGATTAACACAATCAAGAATGATACCTGGACATCATCCAATTCTCCTTGTTTCAAGGCAAAGGAAGCCACACGTTCCACTCTTCCTCCCAGCCTGAATTCTCCCTCTTCCTTTGTTATGTCAGGAGACCATTGCATCTTGAACAGCCATTTGCAAGCTTTTCTAACTCCAGACACGATGCAATGATTGAGGAGGTAACACAGAAGCGGCAAACTCATTAATACCCTATGCCATCTTAGTATAACTGCCAACAGATTCTATCTTGAAGAATGGACACTTGTAAACTGGATTCATAAAAGTAATGGAAAGTTGGAAATAGATGGAGAGTATCAGGTACAGGTCATATATACAATTTTAAATGAGAGAAATGATAGTAGTGCTGGTGGCAAGGGAAGAAAATCAATTACTGCCTTCCAGTCTCTGATTTCTTGCCTTCTCTCTCTTCTTTCTTTTTCAGTTCTATGTTAAGCTTCAATCTCACCCATAGTTTCAGACGTGAATACACATAGTACTGTTTATCACAAGAGAAGTAGCAGCCCCTCTCCCCTGGCGTATAGCAATATTATAAAGCAGTTCCTAAAAATTGTTGCAGACAGCAAAGCATTATAAATTCAAGCAATTATTTGGGAGAAAATTATAAAGGAGTAACTACTCTGATTAGGCTAGCCCCTTAGTAGAAAACAATATTGGTCATTAAAAGAAAGTTTTCCAGCAATGGCTCTTAAATGGACTGTATTACTCAGTGAGGGTTTTTCGCTTTTTGAAAAGGAATTGTCAGAGTTCTTCAAATTTTTCTCTCCTAATTAGGCTTTTGAATTTGAGCTTTAATTTCAGACAAAAATGTAGGATAATGAAATTCTGTCGTCTTAGAGGAATGGTGAGGGTGATAAATGGATAATTGTAAAATTTTAATAAAAATAGAAAATAATAGCAATTTGGAGAGCTCATTGACATCATTTTACTATTTTTAATAATTGGGCAATTAGCATGCAATTTTGCCATCTTTTCAAAATGTTGTATTTTTCCCCACAAACAAATTCTTGATGTGTTTTCACCCTCTATTGACTTTTTTCATGATTCTTATTTTCCCTCAGTCATACAACTCTTAATAAATATGTGTCTTTTCCATAGCTATATTACCAAGCATGGAACCATGGTGGTTAAGCATAGGACTGAAATCTGCACACCTGGCAATTCAAAACCACCCGCAGCTCTTCCTCAGGAGAAAAACTGAGCTTTCTACACTCATAAGCAGTTACAATCTCGGAAACCCATGAGTCGCTATGAGTCGGCATTGACT
The DNA here is from genome assembly GCF_000313985.2 of Echinops telfairi. Classification (NCBI taxonomy): domain Eukaryota; kingdom Metazoa; phylum Chordata; class Mammalia; order Afrosoricida; family Tenrecidae; genus Echinops; species Echinops telfairi. Next base: position 37,878,464 of record NW_022111368.1, read on the forward strand.
CTGGCAGCGAAATGTCCCCAAACACAGAATCCCTCCCATTAAAGCTGCAGCCTCTCCTGTTTATTTATTTATTTTAGATTATGAAACTCGGCTTAGTTTTTCTTTGCTGTTGAAATAAGTATTGAAAGAACTATGTGATTTTTTTAAAGGGTGAGGAAAACTTTTCTTTATGCCGAAATAACAAAATACTTTCCTGACTGATATTGAAATTCCCTTATGAAAGATGTATTTATTGATATGCAGTATAAACCCCTACTGCAATGCAAATGCCTCACTATGAATATTAAATAAAAGTTGAACCTAAAGTAGAATTTCCATTTGTATTTTCATAAGTATATTTTGAAGAATGGCCTCTCCAACTATGTGATACAATGTTTCTCAGTACAATAAAGATATGCACTCAAATTCAAAGGAAGAGACACAGAGAAGTCCAGTTACAACCTCAGACATCACTGAACATGATCCTAAAACCGAATGGATCAAGGATCATTTAAGCCATGCCCAAATGTCCATTGCTTATAATAATATAGGGATAAGTAGGCAAACGGAATTAATGTATTTATTTGTAAAAAAAAGAGAGAGATGTAGCACAGAGTCATAACTTCTCTAGAGATATTTCATATAACACAGTTAGTAAGGTGCCCTTTCTATTAGGTGCTTCATGTGTCAATTTACTAATAACCGGAAATCCTACTGAGGAATGGTATTCAATTATCCAAGTGTAGGTTTGGTGTCTTGTGAGTGACCTCAACACATTGTCTCTATGTTTATACTTTATGTGAGAAAAGTTAAATATTTAGTTTGATAGTGAGAAGTTGGTCCCAGTGAAATTCACTTTACAGTGGAATTGCTAGCTCTTCAAATCGTTCTGGGTTCAACAGGAGATATGGAAGGAACCAAGATAATCAATCTTCTCTTTTTTTTCTGGCTCCTCAAGTGTCCTTTTTTTGGTCAAAACTTTATGCTATACTCCTTTGGTACCAAATATGTGAACTTAGAAGAATGCTTCTCTTTAAGCAAGATGTCTAAAAAGTTGTTCAAAGTAGCCTATACGTTCCAAGTTTTTTCCCCCTCTCTTTTCCTCTCCTTCCTTCCTTCTCTCCCTCTCTCCCCACCAAAACTCAAACATCTCTAAGAGTACCATTGAAGTTTCAGGCGGTGATAGTTCAAACATAAATCAATAAAACACATCGTCATCATCATCTACTCAGATAATTTCCCTCTTGACATCAACTCAGAAAATTCTATGTCTTAGAAAGTGTCACTTAGAACATTTATTTACAGTTCAATTGTCAGTATTAGAGAGGGCTTAAATTGCAATTGATAAAGATTCATTTCAAATACCTTACAGAAACAAAATGGAAGTGCATTAGCTCAGTTATCTTAGAGCAGGGATCACATTGCCTCTAAAACATCAGGAAAGCAAAATACATATTGTGTTCTTTTCCATTCACCTTGATACCTTTTCCATAATCTTCTTTAAGTTTTCCCCTTAATTTCTTATGATTCTAGAAGGAAATTTTTGATACAGAAAACTTATAGAAAGGGCTTACAAAATAAAATGTGAGTTCTAGCAGCCAGATGAAAAGAGAAGTAATCTGATACTGGCTCATTCTTGGTCAATAACTGTAAAAGCAGGAGCAAGGAATGGAGTGTAATCACCATTACTAGGTCACATCAATACTTATTTAGCTGGAAAATTAAAATTACAGTCTTTTCAGAGTAGGATGTAAATAAATCCCTAAAATACAAACAGGGAAGGTAAATTCTCCAAAGAAATCAGAGCTTTATTTTGCAAGAATTATGTCATGATGAGCAACAAAGAAACACAATCCAGCAGATGTTCAAATCCTTTCGTTTTTCCCCTTCGTTTCCCTTCAGGTATACGCATTTAGATTCATATTCTCGAAGTAAAACTGTCATTTTCAAAAACCGTTTTCTTCCTTTTTGTTTACTGTAAACAATGGCTGCTACAATGGCCTCAAGCATTGGAACAATTGTGATTATGTGGTAGGTCCAGACCATGATTTTTCCTGTTGTGTGTAGCGCTGCTGTGGGTGAGAACTGACTCAATGGTACCTCAAAACAACAATAAAAACAAAGACTGTAGGTTTCATATTTTGATGGTTTTGAAAAAAGAAAAACATGAGGGAAACAGAAGCAGTTTGTTGTAGTCATTCAGAATCCCACACATTTTTTCGACAACCTGAGCCTCTGCTGTCTGTAATTCCACTGCATACATCTCAAAAGCCTTATAAAAAGCTCCATAGAATTTGGATGCAATGACTGGAAATGCCTGAAGGCTCACTATGTGTTCCTCCCAAGCCATTTAACAATTATGGTCTTTTTATTAGTCAACAGTTCTTTATACCAGACCTCAAGTAATGAGGAGTCCCTTAGGTGCCAAGGCTGGCAAGTCCAGTGTTCAACATTTCTGATATTTAGAGAGGCATCACCAAAACTCTTCGGTATCAAGAAAAATCCCATAAATCATTTTTCAACATTGTGTTAGGACAGGTTGACTAGTGAAACAAATCCAGTGACACTCATATATGTACAAGAAAGAGCTTTGTATCAAAAAGTAATCATGTATCAAGAAACCGTCCCAGCCAACTCAAGTGCATAGTCTGAGACTAGTCTATGAGTCCCTCTTCAGACTCAGGCAACCACAGGCAATGTTGCAGAAAGCAGAAAGATCACAAGCCAGTGAAGAATCATGTGGCTCAAAGTCGGTGGAAACATGACAGGTCCCCAGCAGCTCTAAGAGTGGCTAGCAAGCAGGAGAGTGGAGACAAATAGAGAGGAGGGGGTTGTGGGGGTCCCATATGAGAAGACCGCAATGCCAAGGAAGCTTCATCAGGCCTTGACCTGATTGACAGCTCTGACTCCACTACTAGCCTGGAGGGCCTTTCACTGCTATCAAATCAACGCAGACTCACAGCACCCCACCCTCTCCCATGGGTTTCCAAGACTGTTTATGGGACTAGGAAGCTTAGTCTTGTTTCCCACAGAGCTACTGGCGCTTTTGAAATGTTGGCTATGTGGATCACAACCCAACATGTAACCACTGCACCGCCAGGGCTCCTTCCTGGAGGGTCTCGTTGACATTAAGTCATCTAACTACCATAAATATATTGAAGTGAAGAATGCCACCATGTCATTTCTTCTCATTAAAACTGGGGTCAAATAAGCTAAATACCATTCCCCACAGAAGATATGTTTTGTGTGTGTGTGTGTGTGTGTGTGATAGCTATAGAGAAATAGCAAGATAGAGAGCAAGAATGAGGATGATGTGTTTTCTGTGTAAATTTTTCAATCATTCATTGATCCAACCCTAATACTATGATCTATACAGCACAGGTACGTATTGTATCATCCATATTTGGAGGTATAGCAGTTACAGTCAAACCCAGATAATTAAGTGAATTGTTGGAGATCATGCAATGTATAATAGAAAGCTAGCCCCACATTTCTTATTCCCCAATTTCTCAAGTTATTAAAACAAGTGAGCTTCTTGTTAGGCAGCATGCTAAACATTTATCTCATTGTTCATTTTTATCTATTTATGAGCTCTGTGATGGAAAGACTGCTTTCCTTGGTTTCCAAACAGTGTTTCAGAATTTCAGAGGGAACCAGTTCTTCAAACATAGGCTAGTTGATTCTAACATCGTAACACGTAGCTCACTAAATCAAGACCACCTAGGAATCCTGTACTACTTTGTATAGTAACTAACTGTTTACTACAAATAGTTATCAATTTCAGGTGAACACCATAGTTTAATAAATAAATACATAAACCCAATGCCCGTGGATTCCATTTGGACTCATAGTAATCTATAAGATAGACTAGAACTGCTTCATGGGGCTTTGTTCATTTTTCCAGCAGCAGACTGCCAGTCTTTCTTTGGTGGAATGGGTGATGGGTTCCATATGTTTAACTCCACCGTTTGTAAGGACTCTTGTCAGCTGGCTTCTAGTGAATGCCTACAATATCCACAAGAATAATATGCGCAGACAATGACAAAAATTTGCCTGATAAAAGAATGTGGACAAAGTGGAGACCCAGAACCCACCTGTAAGAAAATTGGACAGTTCCTCCCAGAAGGGCCACATAGAAGGGATGATAAATCTAGGGAGTGGTATAGCACTGATGGAACACATAATGGTCCTCTAGTTCTTTACTATTTCCTCCGCTTACTACTATGGTGTTTATTTAACCTCATTAATCTTGCTAGACCTGTTTATGTTCACTTGTAAAATTAAAATCGTTCTATGCATGAAAGCCAAGATAGATAAGCCTTCAGAAACAGTAATGGGATTAATGATTCCCGGAGGGTACCGGGAGAGAGAAAGGAAAAGGGGGGGGAAGGGGGTGCTAATAACAATAATGACTGTATAACCCCACTTGAGGGGATCAAATAACAGTGTGACAGGTGAATGGAAACATTGGATGTTGTAAGATACGACAAACAATAATGATAATAATAATAAATATATAATAATGATTGCTGGGGGCTATTGTTTGGAAGGGAGGGGATAAAGGAGGCTTGAAATCAAAGAAATCAAAAAAAAAAGAAAATGTTTTCAAGCTGATGGTGGTAACAATTGTACGATTATGCTTGATCTAACTGAATTATGGCTTGTTATACTATCTGTAAGAGCTCCCAATAAAATTATTCATATAAAAAAGTCACACTAAAAACATACAATGTCAAGATTTGGAAGGAAATAACTTGCAGTTGTTTTTTTAATTAATGTGTACTGGGGTAGTATAGAAGGAGCCCTGTTGGCACTATGTGATAAGTGTTGGACAAATAACTGCAGGTGGGAAGTTAAAACCCATCAGTTGCTCCAAAGGAGGAAGATGAAGCTGTATTCTCCCAGAAAGACTTATACTCTTGGAGTAGGAATAAACTCAGTAAGAGTGAATTGTTTTTGTGTTTGGGGGTTGAATATCTATGCAATTAATCTACACCAGATGCCAATGTGAAGGAAAATATCTTCATAGTCAAATATGAGGTAAAAAGATTGAATAAGAGAGCAAAGTAGTCATGGAATGTTGAAATTGTAGACTTTGTGCATGCTTTTATTCATCATTGTCTTATAGTTCAATGAAAATGTTCAACCTTGACTGTATTGAAAGTGCCAACTTAGAGTTAACCAAGAAAATGTTTATGTCTTCTCAAGTCACACATTACTAATGATTAGACTGTACAGGGCTCTGCTGGATTATGCATCCCAGATGGGGCAAATCTTGCTGAAATAGTTATTGTTTCAACCAACCTGAAGACCCATCGGCAGCCAGGTCTGGCAACCTGCTTAGAAAGACACAGACTTGTCGAGCAGTTTTACCCTGAAGACATGAGTACCCCATAACATGAGAGCAGTTAATAACTACAAAAGTAGCCACACCAGTGCTGGATTTATACATGAGCTTTTGTAGGGAAAATGTTTCAGTCTGCATTTTGTTTCTCCCTCTGTCTTAAGAAGATTGCACCCAGGAATAGACTCAGTGAAACCTGGAGCCAGTTAGGCTCCCATTTGATTACCAATTCTTTTGATGCTCATTATCTCCTCTCCTTTCTGCAGTCCTGACCCTAACCCTAGCTCTAATCATAACTGCAAACTATTGGTAGTTTGTGGTCAGCCAGGTTTTGGTTAGAATTCTTATGAAGCCCTACATTCCTTGTCCCTGTCATCCATAAAACATTATCTCAGACATAATCTAATTTAAATTATCCACATAGTTTTTGTGAATTTAACTCTTACAATCTATGAAGATAAAAAACTACGTATAGTCTTCAAAATGATTTACACCTCAATATAAAGAATGATGAGGATAAAGAAATAAACATTTTCACAACTGGCAGTAGAAGCAACGTCAAGATAAAAGGAGGAAAGCGTGCAGTTACCAAGAATTTCATTTTAATTGATTCACACTTACTGACCACAACAATAGGCTCAAAGCAGAGAACAGATGGTGAAGAGAGCACAGGGCTGGGTGATGTTTTTGTTCTATTATATTTAGAGTCGTTATGAGTGGGCACCACTCAGAGCTGTCAGAGTTACTTCTAATTCACAGTGACCCTATTTAAGAAAAATCACTGCTATCAAGTAGATTCCTACCTAAAGTGACTCTATAGGATAGGGTAGAACTGCCCCCTGTGAGTTTCCAAGATCTGTTGAGAATCAATGAGCACATCTGTTTATGAGAGTGTTTTAAAAAGCCTTAAAGAAAAAACAAAAAAAACAACCTTCTCCAAGAGTCTCAACTGATACCCACAAGGTGGCCACACTTTCTGTTCATGTAAATCAATCATGAGTGCTGGCTCATCTGTCCTTAGAACTGTACTTTGCATAATGGAAAAAATTTACATTAAAACCCACATCTCTGTAAGTCAATACTAAGCATTCATACTTCGTGACCAATGGCAGTATGATTGTTCTCCCTTAATGTCTAACATGTCCACCCACTGAAATAGCATCAGCTCAATTGAACTGCATATTCCTTTATTTCCTTAATGTGTGTTTCGGATTTAGCATCAGGTTTTAGAGAATTAAGATAATGAGCACATGCCAACAAAGGAGGCAGATAATGGAGGCAAAGATGAGCATGAGGAAAAGGGAGCAGAAAAAGAACTCTACCTCATTCTCGATCATTTGACTCTCCACGAGAATAAGGTTACTATTTCAGGATTACGTTTTAAAAGGATATGATTTTTTTCACCCTACCTGGGTTGACACTCTGTGCTTGCACCTTACTTACACCAGTAAGACTTGCTCTGGAATATACAGGACAAAGCTACAAACCTAATCTGAGCTCATAAAGTCAAAGAATGATGAAGATTTAGTATTTAAATAGTAGTTTATTAATAGAACCATATGCTTTTAAATGAACTTTTGCCAATATTTCCATAAATTTCTTCTCTAACAAAGAGAAATGTCTCTCACATGCAACAACCTGACATGTGGATAACAGATGGCTGTGAAGGTTTTTAAGAGTAAAAAAAAATAATTAAGAAGAAGGCATACCATCTCTTATTCTCACTTGGCTGGAAAGCATTTTCTATCTGAACAGAACAGTGATGTATTACAAGAAAACGGCCCCTTTTGTGTCTTTCTGATGTGATTATACAATTTCAACACCAGGGTGGTTCAGTCTCTGAAATGAATGAAATACAGTTTCAAATTTCCAGTTCTGGAAATGAGTCCTGCAGAAAATCATTCAGCCATTGCCTAGATTCTAAATATTAGTAATAACCTTATTTCAGAGATAAAAATATCCCGAAAGGTGCTCTAAAATACACACGTGGATAGGAATGATGCAGGAGGAAAAGAACTATTGACCCATGATTAAATCCACTCTCCATCAATTGAGAAGGAAAAAACCCCTAGATTTCTTCACTACATATATTTTTTAAAATTTTATTTTGTGGTCAAATTTCAAGGTGGCAATGAATATCCCATTCTAACGTCTTCCTCCCCAGATCGCCTCAGCGCGGACTTGGTTTCTCTTCTCCATTGCACGGCAACAATTTATATGGGTGATTTGGTGCTCATCAAATGTTTAGGGCAGAGCTAAGTGCCTTTCCAACTTTTCTTAGAAGCCCCATTATGATGGTCAGGGAAGGAAGCCTAGAGACAGTAACAAATGTGCTCCAAACAAGATCTTTATTGAAGTGTGAAGCTGAGGTTGGAATGGGATTCAATCTTAACCAAAATTCAAAATTTCATATTTGATTTGAATTTGGAGATTTCAGATGAAAAGGTTTAAATAACAATACCGCTTACAAGGAACTGTAGTTTGTGACTAGACAGAAGCAATGTTTAGCAGAGAAAAATGACATTGTGGACAAAATATTATTTTGTAAGCTTATCAAATCACATCATGTTGAGCTACTACCTACAGGTTAGTAGTTCTAAACCACCAACTGCTCTGCAAGAGAAAGGTGAGGCTGTCTACCTCCAGACATCCTACTACTTACAGTCTTGGAAACTCATCAGGCCAGTCTTACTCTGTCCCATAGGGTCACTTTTATTTAGAATCAACCAGATGGCACTAAGCTTTGAGTATCATTGTTAAAATTAAATAGATTTATGTTATCATTTTCAAAGGAAATAACTTTTTTGTATTAAAATTGCATCAAATTTTATAGGTATAAAGCTTCTCTGATTGCTGAATAAAACAGAAAAGTTCCAAAGGCTCGCTAGTCTATGGAGAAGAGTGGGAGAGCGCCAATAAATACCTAGTCCCCACACCTGATAACGACCTGTTGCTTGATAAGATTCAAAAAGTAAATTCCATAGCATTTTATCCTTAGAGGTAAATGAATACACATAAGCTGGGTTTACAACCATATTCTTTTTTGTTTTTGTTATAACTAACTGCGGGGATATATTTTATAAAAATTATGCATTTCTGTTAAAATACTGCGCACACTTCCTGCTTCCGCCAGTGATGCCACTACCTGATGAATTCTTCATAAACAACACTGGACTGTCAGATTTAAACTGATTTTAATGGGAGACAGTGTGGTGAAAATAAAGGAGAACCAATCAGTATCTTGGGCATATTTGGGGTAGGTGTAAGGCAAACAGAAACTTTCAGGAGATATGTACGGTATATTAGCCATACTCTTAGAACAGACATCAGGGCATTTAAGGAGAAAAGAAAAAACGAGATTTGTACATGGACTTGATTCCTCTACTAATCGTCTGCACGAAATGAGAAACAAATCCATTCTCTATTCTTCCATTAATATATTGTCTTACGTGAATATGTACATGTATACACACAGACGTTTACCCATATGTGTATATGTACATGTACACACACAGATGCTTACCCATATGTGTATATGTACATGTACACACACATAAGTTTACCCATATGTGTATATGTACATGTACACACACATATGTTTACCCATATGTGTATATGTGTGTGCTACAGATATCTTTGAATCTTTCCCAAGTCGATTGTTCTCTGGCGGTAAATAAAAATTATTTCTCTTTGCAGACATTCCACTGAAATTTCTGCCTGCTCAAATTATAGTTTCTTTCTCTTGGTGGTGGTATATCATTGTGTCTGTCTTGCACTTTCATCTCATTAAGAGGGGTACTGGGTAATGGAATAGAAAAACTACATTTATCAATTATTCTAACCTGGAAAAGATAGGCATTAGTCAGCCCTCCTTGTATAATTATTCAATTGAATGTGATATTGCAAAATCATTAGTTGAATAAAACAATCAGGTGAACAAGCAATTTCATTGCAAATCTAGGTGATTTAAATTGTTCATTGCTAGCTAGCAGTCTTGCTCATGGGAAGGGGCATCAAGGAATGTCATTTGTTACATGAATGATAAGTCCTGAGGGAAAAAGGCATAATTTAATGTTTGGAAGGTACTATATATCAGAGAATCATTTTTTATACAAGTCTTTGTTGCTCGATAGGAAATAGGACAAATGTATTCATGCGGAGAGGGGAATATTTATATATTGCCAGTAATTTTCAATTCTGTGAGTCAGCTGAGCGGTGGTTATTTGCATACTACCTACCCATGCTTTTATAATGGACGAAAGACCATTGTCTGCAAAAGGACTTCAAGAATCACTTGAAAATCACAAGTTTTGGAAGAATTGTCAGATAATTGGTTGACTTGTTGTTACTTGTTAACCCTAAATTAGTGAGCTGTCCATTAATGAATGTGCTCAAGAGGGGTGGGATACCGGGGGGTGGGTGTGGGGTGGGGGGGATGTTACTAAAGATTCCATTCATGCATAAATGAGGTTATCATAAACATAAGGAATTTAGACATGCATGTCTCTACCATTTGTGAATAGCTGTAGACTATTTATCTCAGTAAGATGCCTGACTTATTTCAGAGTGTCTAAAAGGAAATATCCAATCAACCTTAAAAGGGTAGCTTCTGAGGAGACTCACAGGGCTAATCAAATTCTAGGTAAAGAAGTTCACTAACAAAGTCATCGTTCCTTTTTAAGTGTTTCCAGTGGGGTAATCTTGAAAATTAACAGGATTGCTTATTTTGAAGATATGCTAGGAACACTGAAAGCTGCACCGATGAGAAAAAGGCCAGGGACACTTTCTTTCCCAATTTCATTCTATTATTCTACCTGCCTGCTCGCCCTTCCAAGGTAGTAAGGTTTTCCAGGATATATATATGGTCTTCACCATCCTCACCCTACAACCCTTATCTTGTCCTTTCAGATATTTTTGGTTCCTATAATTCAAAAGCCATTTAAAAGTAACATGATTTGTGTCCATGAAGGATGACAAAATTGCTATTTGACATCGTGTAAATCACAGGGAGCAGATTCTTCAGGGAAGGGGTAGAGGGATGAAAACACCGCTTTTAAAGTGTATCGACTTAAAGGGAGAATATGTGAAGAGAAGATAGCTTCATAGTATGGTATTTTTCACTTAATAAAAGTTTTTGATGAGGTTGTAGCTATAATATTTACTTACTCTCATATGTGTGGCCTAGAATCGTGCAGTTTATTTTGAAAAGCAATCTGTTGCACTTGATTATCCATTACAATGACCACACAAACTAACCCAAAGCACTCATGATGAAGTTCATTAGGGAAGGTAATTGGTTCTTACAAGTCAGAATCAGAAAGGAATAAGGATACCATTATCTTGCCCACAGTAGTACCTTTTCACAACTATAACCACAGGTATGTCTCTGTCTCTCTTGTTTCTAGCCTCTCAGTCATGTAGCCTCAGGGATTTTTATGTTACAGATCCATATAAACTATGTATATGTAATGTATGCTATCATATTAATATCTACAAATGTACCAATATATACAGTTATTATTTTTCCAACTTGCTTATTATTATTAATGTTTCTTCAATTGTATATTTTTACTCTTGATTTAATTTAATTATTATTTTTATAATTATTTAGTGAGAGTTTGCAGTCTAACACATATGAAAGCATTTGCAAAAACATGTATTTTAGAAGTGTGTTATATTTCACAAGCTTTATATATATATATGTTAAATTGAAAAATGTTAAATATGTATTTTGTTACATTGTTATCCATGAGAAGTCTATTAACAGCCTTTGGTCACTGGAGAAAAATTAGTGCCTTTTCTTTGGAAACAGTTAATTTATCTTGGTATGTCTTTTATTTTTCTCATTTAACCTTCAGTATTATTTTTTCTTTCCTTCTTTTTCTCTCTTTTTAAGTATTTACGTCTTATACATTAAACTGTGTCCACTCAAAATTTTATGCTGGAATTTTATCCTTATACCATTAGGTGTAAACCATATTAGTTTAGGTTTTTGTTATGCTAATGAGAGTAATTGAATAGTGTGGTCGAGGAGACCTAGTGATGTAGTAGTTACAACTTCAATCTTTTCTCCCTTTAGCATGATGTTACCTATGGGACCAATCGCGAAGACTGTGGTCTTCTTTACCTTGAGTCGTAATCCACACTGAAGTCAGAAATCCTGGATGTCCCTCAGCAAGTTCTTCAAGTTCTTCTCACGGTCAGCAAGCAGAGCTGTGTCACCTCCACATCAAAGGTTGTTAATAAGTTTTTAGCCAATTCTTATTGTTTATATAAGCCAGTTTCTCTGATGATTTGCTCAGCATACAGATTGAACAAGTACGGGTAAAGATTCAACACTGATTCACACCTTTCCTGATTTCAAACCATGCAATAGTCCCTTGTTATGTTTGCACAAATGCCTCTTGATCTAGTACAAGTTCTTCAAAGCATAATGAAGTGTTCTGGAATCCCCATTCTTCTCAAGGTTGTCCACAGTATGATATGACCCATGCCGTCAAATACTTTGGCATAGACAATGAAAACACAAGCAAACATCTTTCATGTATTCTTTGCTTTCAGCTAAGATCTGTCTGCTGTCAGCAATGATTTCCCTTATTCTACAGCCTCTTCTGAATTTGGCTTGTACGCTGAGAGCACCGTAGAACTTCCTTGCAAGACATTGAACTACCTTGCAAGATGTTGAGCCACCTCAAAAGAAACCAACACAAGAAACTCCACTTTAGAGAAGAAATAAAGTGTGACATTCAGGCCCAGCCAAGAAGTTGGGCCATCGCCAAGAATCAACATCTGATCCAAGGAACAACTGAAAAAGTGTGGGGAGCCCTGATAACACTTGGCTGAACCTGACTGACACCCAAAAGCCAGCCAACTCGCCTAAAGTGTGGAGAAACCCGATAAGACTTGACTGGGACGGTGAAGACGTCAAAGAGCCAGCCAAGCTGTCCATTTAAACTTGGGTAGAGACACTGACTTTTTGGAGAGCTAGGAAGCAAGGACATCAGCTCCTGCTCTCTCCAACTCTCCCAGGTGAGCACGCCGATGAAGGCAGTGCTTGTTGGGACTGCGATGCTAGAATGACATGTGTGAAGAGTGCTGTTATTACGCCCTTATGCTCATACTTGCTCCAATACTTTTATCCTTAGTAGTCTGAGTTATTTTTAGGTTGTTTGACGTGTGTTTGCAGTGAATAAAGCAAGCGTTCGAGAACGTCTAAGAGCGGTAAGTAATTATTGATCGTGCCGCTCTTGACACCCTGTCATTGTATTGCTGCCTTGTATATGATGTCATTGTAGCCATTCAGTGGATTATAAAGAACCACTGGTGTCAGAGTAGGAGAGATTATTATAGGGAGAGATTGCTAAAATCAAGTTTAAATTTATTAAATAACTGAAGATCCAAAAAAATATCCTGTTAGTTATATAAATTATCTGAAATTATATCTGTTAATTTTTACTAATAGCTGCAATTGGCATAAATAGAGAACACATTTTGAAAATAATAAAATATCCCAAATCTGGCAAAACAATTAAACCAAATATTCTAAAAATTAAAGCATATTCCATATATTAGTTATCTAATTTAAAACATCAGTTGAGATTATGCTTTTCTTAGTCACACTGAAAAATATTTGAGTATATCTTTAACAAAAAAATTAAGAAACTCTACAAATGAATGGAGTTGTACTTTTCTGGCATTAAAAGTATTATAGAAGAAAGTGTATTCTGAATTGCTTCCCTTTTTTTATTTAATATCGTGGACTTTTCCCTTTAAAAAGAACATACCCCAAATTCCAAAATGTATAAAAACACCAGATTTACTGCTGTGCTGTCACTGTCCTGACGAGATGGGCTTTGCAGCTGTGCTTTATATATTTCTATTTTGCATACTCTGCAAATAGAAGTGAAAAAGAAAGGTCATGGCATTGAAAGCCTTCCAGTCTCCTGGCCATCAGATGGAGCCCTGGTCTGAGTGCGACGGAGGGTGGAAGCATTGCATTGGACTGACCTCAGTGCTTCCATTGCACATCGGGTAGTTTCAAGCCACCAAACAAAAAATTGTAAAATTGGATGACCTTAATATTCTTACAGGATTCTTCTCATTAGAAAAAAAATCTCACCTCGAATGAAACCTGAATGTGCCTTGTCTTTAGACGGTTTCGTAGTTCTCATTCCTGGGAATTTTCCTTTTTCTTCTTCCTTTGTTAAAACTTGATAACCATTTTATTGTCCCTTCCTCCAGGTTTCAAATGATTTCTTTATTTCTTAACCTAACTTTGGTTTCATGATACGCCCACTACTGAATCTATGTTTTAGCTTGGTTTCACACCTTTTTAAAAATATTTGACTTGATATTCATCCCTGACCGTGTTATACAGGTCACCGTGGGGTGTGAAGTTGACATTCTTATGACCTTACCTGGCTTTTTCCCCATGACAACAAGCTGGATCTAACTTCTCTCATCCCATACACATTCCTCTTTTTTTTTTCTCTGTTCAGTTCTAAGGCATAAACATGCTTATTTGACTGAAATAGAACTATCCATTGTCAATTTTTTGTCTGAGTTCTCCGCAGGTGTAAAACCAGTGAACTGTGTGTGTGTATTTCAAAATAATGATTAGCATTATTGTGAGGGATTTTAAGTTCCAATTCCATGTATCAAGAGGCAGGCTGAAGGCATCTGATGGTTCACAGTGACTGGTGAATCCCCAATCGAAAGTCTAGTAGCAGGTTGAAGAATCTGCAGGTGTAACTCCCAAGGACTGGGTATCAGGTGACAAGAAGAGTGACGGGTCAGGAGAGGGAGCCTTGCCTGAAAATCTATTTAAAATTTAAGGTGTTGTGTACCCACAAGGAAATGACCCTTCAAATCATTGGCTAATAACATCAAGTCTCATCACAGAAATTATTGCCTTATCTTACATTATAGAATAATATAAGTCCATTGAGTGACAAATATCTGAGAATAAAAACCTAGCCAAGTGGACACATGACACCCATGAAGAAAGATAGAATAACTAGAAGCACAGAAATATTCTTGTTTGATATTCAGTCAATTGGTGGTTTATTTTACATTTAAATTTATATTTACAAATATATTTTGTATTGTAATTCTTGAGTAATTCCCTACTTGCTTAGTTAAGTATAGACTACTAATTTTCCCACTGAATATTTATTTTGTGAAACTCGCCCTGAAGTGAACAAGTACTAAATACCAGTTGCTTTCAGATTTATTGCACGAAAGTAACATTATTCACTTTCTATGTGTAAAGTTTTGAGAAAGTATCACAATAAATGAGAGTAAGATAATATACAATAACAAAGACAAAAACAGAAGTCGTCTAAAAAGATTAATAGCATCACCAAGAGACAAACAAGATTATCATCTGAAACGAAATAAACTAAAAGCTAAGAGAACATACTCCTTCAGAAATGAGAATAAGACATCTACAATAGGTGAATAAATAATACACAACGGAACAGAATGCGTGTCAGAGCTGAAGCAGAACCCAAGGAAACAAACATGCTTGGGCTCCTTTTCCCTGACCTTGTTCCTCATGCCTCAGATCATGTGTGGTGAACCTGGTACCTAAGAAGGTGAAGATAGACAGCAGCATTTTAAGAGATCAGTTAACTCTCTGTTGACATAATGAGAAATCCAGGGTGTAAACCAAGAGAAACACTATCTACATGTATTTATCTGACAGCCCACCTATCAGCCAACAGCTTTGCATTACATACCTATTATACGTGTCGTGAACAGGAGCTCCGGTGGGACAGTCTCCAGTTCCTCACCCACTAACTGAGCATCAGCTAGTTAAACCCACCAGCCACTCCGTGAGGGAAATGTATGTGTCGGCTTCGCTAAAACTTAGAGCCTTATGAACTCTATGGGGTTGTTCCACCATGCCCTATAGAAACTAAGATGAATTCACTGCTCTTCTGCCATCAAATACATCCTAATTCACAGGAACCCTATAGGACAGTGTACAATTGGCCTTTGGGCTTCCTCGGGCTTTAAATTCCTAGAGGAGGAGACAGCTTCATCTTTCCCCCGGGGGAGTTGCTGGCGAGTTCCTAAGGTTGCCTTTGCTTTCTCAGCTCAATGCCCTGCCCACTAAGTGCCCCGAGCTGCTGCAGGGTTGGCTAGCCCTGGCATTGAGTCCGTACCATCTCAGAGTGACCATACACAACTGTGCAGAACTCTTCCTGCGGGTTTGCCAAGACTGTATGTCATCACCTGATCAAAAGTCTCATCTTCCCCTGCGGAGTCACGGGTGGTTTCAAATACTGACCTTGCAGTTTGCTGTGCAACACAGGACCCACAACACTACCCGGTCTCCCGCATAAGCCAATAGACTACTATTAACTATATATATGTGTATATGTGTATATATATATATA
>NW_022111368.1:37894289-37905509 GCF_000313985.2 Echinops telfairi
TATATATATATATATATATCTCACAAATATGCATAATGGAGTCCCTAAGAAATACAAATGAGTAACAAGTTTGTCTGATGCACAATAGATTAGAGGTTCAAGTCTACCTACAGGAACCTTAGAAGAAAGCCTGTGAATAAACTAAAACACTGGACCTTGAAAACCAGTTCTTCTTTGACACACATGGGTTGCCATAAATTTGGATTGACTGAAAGTCAACTGGATTTTGTACACATAACATTTTTGATTAACTGTCATGGTAACGATGTACAACCGAAAGAAGCATGCCTTGTCCTATGCCACCCTTGCAGTCAACAAAATGTTAAAATCCATTGTTTTGTCTACTGTGCTGACCCATCTCACCAAGAGTCTCCCCTATACCTGTTGTCCCTGTACTTCGCTGAACATATTTTCCTCCAGTAATTGATACCTTCTGCCATGTTTCCCAAGTATAGGAATTGGATGTCCCGGATGATTCATAGGTTTGCATTGGCTGATTTTTTGAAGTAGATAATTAGACCTTTTTGTCAATTCTATCTCGGTGTAAAAGGTCCCCAATAACCTGTTCACAATGGTTGTCCTTGCCGCTATTTGATGGAAGCTGAAGGCTGTGGACCATGCTGGCTGATACTGTCAGGTGGAACGACACCAGAAATGACTGTCTATGAAAAGTTTGTGTAGTATTTCATCAGAAATGTATTACTTTTAAAAACAAAAAATCTGTAATTAATGCAACAATGGAAGATCAATTATTGTAATAGGCAAAACATTTTGGTACAATTGCCCTGGCCTTTTTCTGACTAGTGCAGTTTTCAAATTTCTTAAAACTTCTTCCTAAAAAGCATCTGTGATTATCTTGGGTCTCTCAGGAAAATCTATTAATAGTACATTTTTGAAGTCTCCCAAATCAGTCGCTATTATTTTATGATCTGACCTCTCTGCCCTGAATTTTACTGGCCCAGGAGAACCCCCGGGCTGTCACGGTTTCAGTGGGACTGTGCCCTCTATATTTTCTTGTTAAATCCAAAATGTGTCAATTTGTTACAATTTTTCATAAAATCATCTTTATTGGGTTCACTCTTGCTTCAAGGAGTTAGAGACCAGCTCTTTGAACTAGCTGATTTGAAAGAGCTCTTTTAGCATTCATTGAGCCATAAGCTGCCTGAGGACAAGAAAAGATGTTCACTTCAAATTTAAACTGTCAAAGCACGTGAGGTCACCAATTCAGCAATCAACACAGCCGTGGTTTTCTTCCACCAATTTCTGGACTTCGGCTACAGTTTCTCCCTTCATATCTATAAGGTCTTCCTTTCCTAGTTTAAAACTCTGGATCTATTTACCAACTTTTGTTTGGTATGAGGCAGCATTCCTGTAAATTTTGTTGTTTTTAAATGATTTGGGTAGACATTCTTCTATTAAAACTTTTTTTTTCTATTACAACTTTTGTATTAGCACAAATATCAAAATTGTTTTTTTCCATTGTCCAAAGGACCACACCCCCAGATCCCACTGCAAGAGAACCCGATTAGACTAGGAGAGCATATTCCTAGTCTGCAGCGATACACTGATGACAGAGATATACTTAAACACGTTTGACTTAGAATCAGCCTTTGCATCTATGAACTGGAACACTAGTAACAATACATTTTAGTTTACTCTCCTATTTCCTATATGAAAAAAATACAAGATTGCAAATGTTTAAAGAAAGCAGTTGTTACCAATAGCTGAAGTAATCATGGAAGACATGAAAAATATGAGATATTTGCTAAACCTGCAAGAGGAGTATAATTTGAAAATGTTAGGAATAGAAAGATGTGATGTACATACTGTCTTCCAACATAAACTATAACATACAACTGTGGATAAAGAAATAGATGTGATATTATTGTTTATAGAAATTGTAGGTAATATTCAAATAGAGGAAATGGAAAAGGTTCTCAAGCATTGAGAAGCACTTGGAGGCCTGTGTTAGTCTGGGTACTTTAGAGAAACAAATCCACAGAAATTCATATATAAGACAGAGTTTTATATAAAGGGTAAGTGCACATCAAGAAAACATCCCAACCCAGTGCTGCCCAAGCCCACGAGTCCAACATTAACCCACATGTCCAACACCAATCCACAAAGACCTCCTCCATCTCACAAAATAGCCACCATGACACCGACTGCAGGAGGAAAGCCGAATCAGTGAGCGTGTGAGCATCTCAGTGCTGGCAGGGCTGCTCCAGCACCCAGGGCTGCATCAGGGTATATGGCTTCTCCTCAGGGATGTCTTGCAGAAAGTGAGCTTTGCAAGCTGAAGCAGGGAATCAGCTAAGGCAGCTACACCCTGGTCAGACCATCAGAAAGCAAGAGACCAAAAAACTAGAAAGGTGAGGCTCACTGAGCCATTTATCCCTCTACCCTTCAATTAACCCCACGTGTGTTTATCGACCAGGTTGGCACAATAAACTTTAACTGTCTCAAGGTCTTCTATGTAAAGAGTTTTCCAAGATGTTTATGTCACTAACTGTGAGTTACATAATCTGTTGTCAATTTAAGACTTAAGAGTGAAGGGGTAGAGTTTAGTCTGTCAATAAGGTCTCAGCTTGATGCCTTTGTGGAGGCTGTAAGGAGCTAAATAGCTCACTGGAGGCAGGACACATGCTCACTTCCTGAAAGACTTTCTACTGACAAGACACATGGAGCAACACCGATGCAGCTAGAACCCTCCAAGCTGGAGCAGCCCCATGTAGACCCCTGCCAGCACTGAGATGCTTCTACCACCACTGGATCCAGAAGATTGTCCATCCACTGATCTTCCTGCCTTTGGCATTATTGCATAGCTGCGAGAGTCTAAAGAGGAATTTATGGACTACTATTTGACATATGGGCTAATTTCAGCCTTATGGACTTGATCTGGACTAGGCTAGGATGTTTCCTTAATATTCAATTGCTCTTGTATATAAAGCTTTTTCTTATACACATATAAGTGTCTATGAATTTGTTTCGCTAGTCTACCCAGACTGACACACTTGTGGTTCAGTTTTTCCTGTGTGCAGCAAGGGACTTGAAACATATAATATATAGAGTACTGTGTTTCTATCCGTGTTACTTATCTTGCGTTTCTATAGCAAAATTACCACAAGTGATATTAGGGGAGCATTCGTCTGAATTTAGAGCATAGACATTGCGGGAAGGCTCTCTGTCAGCTCTGGAGAGAGATGTTTGTTTGCTTCACTATCTGTAGGCCTAATGTTCCCCGGAGATCTGCATGAATCTTGGTATTGTTCTTTCCCTGAGTCTAAGAGGTTCTTAACGCAGGGACCCAGAATTAAAACGACTCTAATTCTTTTTTTTGGTAATAGTAGGCCACTTTCCCCCTGTTCATTTCTTTCTCTTTTTATTGCTTTTAAAATAAGAGGTAGTAGAGTTACTATCCTAGGAAGTTTCCTGACATCTGAGCAGGGCTGAACACGCCAGATTACATCATGAAGGAAGATTACATTATTATTTAACTGCCATACTATTGGGATACGTCAACAAGTACTACTAGTGCAATGCCAATTCACAAAGACATGGCTTTAGTCCAAACAACATTTCCTCAAACATATTTCTGTGAGCAGTGGATAAATGCAGACAAGTTCTGGTATTAGGACATTTGTCTAATTCTTGCCTTTATAAAGAAACATAGTACTCGTTTGTTGTGCCTTAAACAATAAATAAAAGCAACTATTTTGAAGTCAAGTTCAATATTAAAATTTTGTAACAAATTTCAAGTGCACATTTCAAGTCACTGAAGCTTTGCCATGAGTTTTGGGGAATGCTGTCCAACACAGCACAGCTGTTTTTAGATGGAACAAATCTTTTAAGGATTTCAAACAGGAGTCACCAGAGGGAAGGCCGTCAATCTCGACCATTGAATGAACACTGGCCGAAGACCAGAAGCTGGTGAAAGAAGACCACATAACTGGCACTGAAGCAACATCTACTTAAATGGAGATCTCACATGGCTCAACATTACACATTTTAAGCAAATATCTTGCTTGCCCTCATTGGGCTTTCACCTCCATTGGTGCCAAAACAATTACACAAATTTACAAGATGATCTTTAAGCAAGATGAAGGACAATTAAGATGATTATATGCACTAATCTGTAACCCTGTATGAGTGTTGGACTTAAAATAAAGTATAGAAAGCAAGGTCCAATAAGACTATTGCTTCCAAGGGAATATGGTGAACCAGTAAAATTCAAGATTCAAGACAGTCATCTCTGAAGGTTGTGGTGACTGTTTTTAAGGCTTTTGTGTGTCTGTGTGTTTGGCGGGGGCTTATTCAGATCATAGATTGCTTTTAAAAATTGAAAACTGTATTGTTGAATAAAAGGGTAGCAATGTTTGAGCTTTTTTTTTTTTCAAAGACAAATGTGTACTTGCTCGTTCTTAGGAAAACATGGGTATCCTAAAAGAATTTCACTGGAAAACATTATCCAATCTACCCTACAGTCCTGCTTTTCCTCCTTCTGTCTTATTTGTATCCCCCAAACTGAAAGAATATTTAAAAGAACATCACTTGAGTCCCTCATGGATGGAATAGCCACCCTTCTGACTGGGTATAAATGGAAGCATGTGGACTGCTTGGAGAAAGGTTACAGAGGAGGGAATACAACTGTCCATGCCAGGGAGGATAGGACAAGAAATTCTAATTTTCGTTTAATAAAAGTTTCTATGATTCTCTCCCATTATTTTTTTCACTTACCCTCTTATATCATTTAACTGCTGCCAAAACACTAAAGAATTATCACCCATCCAAGTTATTAAATAGGGTGAGGGGTCAGAGAATGGCTTGAAAGGCACATCAGAGTTGTCCCGCTTAACCAGGGAGAAGGAAAATCCAAATTTGTGATGATTCCTGTGAGGTAGAGGTAAAACCTACTTCTATCATCGTACCATTTTTACTCGATTCTAGCACCAACCATCTCTCGTCAGCACTCTACTACTATTGGGTAACCCAGTGCCGTGGCCACACAGAACTCACTGGCCATCAAATGCGCACACTTACAGGGTGGAATAGAGCAGCAGACAGGTTTCAAGGTGGGATCAGAAATGTTAAGGCTTCAGTTCTTCAGCCTGTATCTTCCCAGGACAGCTAACAGATCCTGCTCTCTGGCTTTCAGCCTCTCACCTACATTGCCCCTTGGCTTTTGACCTGTTTGTTCAAGTACTCCAAACTGCTGCGAATGCTGAAAATGCTCAAAGCACACATCATTCTGCAAGCCAGTCTCCGTTTAAAAAAGCACTCTGCTTTACTCAGTCCTGGAAGCCTGCAGGTCTGCCTCGTCATCTCAGTGTGCCTAACTCTGTGCTGCTGCTTCTCCACAGAGAGATCTCCACTCCTGGTTATTCTTTCCTGATGGTCATAAGTTTCTCCCTTCGCCCATTTGAGGTAGCTCACTTTATATCTAGTGTAATGATAAAATTGACCAATCCCCAAGTTACAGTTTCACACATCTTATTTGCATACTGCCACTTACTAATTTGATAGGAGTTAAAAAGATCATGGGTAGAACCATCCCAAAAATTCAACTATGCCCAAGGAGGACACAGGTCAATGCATGCCATCATCTACCTGCTTGAAGCTGTGATTGAGTCCCAGTTTGGAGGAACCTGGAAGCGAGACAGAAGGTCTCATGGTTACAGTTGTTTCAGAAAGTCTTCCTAGGGAATGTGAGTGTTAAGTCACATTAAATGTTAAATAACAAGATAGAAAATCTCCCTGTCGTAAACAGATGGCTTTAAAACCATTTAATCACACAGTGAAAACAGATATCTATTACAATACATTTTCCTCCTTAATATATATTTATATATATATCCTAATAATGTTTCTAGTTAACATATCAGATAAAAGAATATGACTAATTCATAATGACTTTTCCCATGATTGCTCACAACTCTAATGAGTAATTATACTATTTTCTGTAATGGTATTCATGAAATTAATTATGGATTTGGGAGGAGAAATATGTCTGACATTCCTGTAAAGAAAATGAAAAGTGATGTAGAAGCTCTAAGCTAATAATGGGGAATTTGTGCATTTTGTATTACTACACTTTCATGCAGCTTGCAAGCATTTGTCTTTTACATTTATTGTCTTTTTGGTTTTTTAAGCACCATTTTCTATATGTTTTATTGAATGTGCTTCCCCAAACTGTAGCTGAATGACCAGTAATGCAGGTGAGAAAACTAGTCTCAATTCAAGAGGGAAATATTTAATCAATCAGTTAAAGTAGGATGGCCATTCAATATTTTTAAACATCTATTTTTGTATGTAAGTTAACAGAGACTTTCCATTAAGAGTAAGGCGAACCAATCAAACTCACAATGTGTAAATCATCTTATTTCACTGGGTAATATTTTATTAGGCATTTATTGCTTATCAGCATAGTTACATAGATCATCAAATGAAAAATCATGTTCGGTGTACGTGATGAGGTTATGTCAGCTTGGGTGGGCTCCGTGTTGGGCTCTGTGACACAGCCGAGTTGTGAGGAAACAGATCTCCTTAATCTCGTGCAGCCTCGTACAATAGAGCACAGTTTCACTCAGGGCGTGGCCCACACTTATCAATGGACAGTATGCGGAAGCTAGCTGAATTCCACTGCTAGACTTGGATCCCGCATCTGGTTTGTAGACCAACTTCCAGGGTCTCTCAGGAACCATCAGGGAACTGCTGATCTTAGATTCATTCAACCAATTTCAGATTCACTAAGCTCAGCATCCACCAGCCCCTGGACATTTGTTTCCTCTCCATTAGCCTGTATGGTTACAGGAGTCAGAGGAAGCCTTCAGCTTACATCTGACTCATGGGCCTAAACCAAACTGGACTTAACTATGACTTTGACCAAATGAGCAATTTCTTGCCATAATATGTA
Organism: Echinops telfairi; assembly: GCF_000313985.2. Lineage (NCBI taxonomy): Eukaryota > Metazoa > Chordata > Mammalia > Afrosoricida > Tenrecidae > Echinops > Echinops telfairi. Next base: position 37,901,203 of record NW_022111368.1, read on the forward strand.
TGAAAATCTGAGATGCAAAATCTAAGATTCTGTACATATATCCAAATCTCTTTTGATATATGTACATATACAATGACACTGATTTTGCTTCTCTGGAAAATGCACCGTAATACAGTATACAAAGGTAAATTAAAACTATTGCTATAAAATCATGTAAAACTTTATTAAATAAGAATATCAGACATTTAAGGTATAGTTTATTGGTGTATACTCCATCTAAGTGTACATACATTTGCTTGCATGTTTCCACCTCTCTAAACTTCCCCGCCAAATCCATTCTTCAGTGTATTATACCACATAAATCATTGAAAGACTCAAATTGTGTTCCTTTTAAGAGTTCCATGAGTTTGGGGGTCAAAAATAAGTAGGGATGTGTTTAGGGCTGCAGGGTGGGCGTGGTAAAGTTTCTTCGCCCAGTTCTGCTGCAGCCTCCTTTGTGGCACTTTAAGAAAGAGCAGGTACAACGGCACAATGAGAACAACTATTTCCCGTGCAACTTCGCTGCCTTTTCCTCACTGATTCCGTGTTCCATTTCCTAAAACTACTGTACCATAAAGCCCATGATCATTCTGTGTCTTTCATGAAAATCTATCATGATAGCACCTTTTTCATGATAGCTGGGCACCCTCTAATTCCCCTATTATCAGGGTCACGAAGACTGATATGCTTAAACCTATCAGACAAATGATAGCTTTATAATGAGAAAAGTAACATTAGTAAGATATGCATGGGTCCATAGTCACCTGGAGTAATTATTTCCATTTGTCATTGATTTTAATCATTACTTTCCCTCTGAATGAGAGAGACAAATAGTTGCACCTTATATGGCCAGTCGTAAGCATTTAGGACCCTCATAACTATTCAGCACATAAGAGAGTAGAGAACTGGATTTGTGAACTATGCTATGTAAATTAACTTTGTTATACCTTTAAGAATAGAATCCTAAGCCTCCAGCCCCCCAAAACGACTCGTCATTTTTTTCTTTCTTTTCTTGTCTTTTTTTTCTTCAACTTTTCATCGTGAATTAAGTGGGGGTTTACATTGCAAATACTCCTTTTCATTTCAATGTCTTAAAGATGTATCAAGTCTCCCAATAACGGCCCGCCGTTCATCTTTTTTTCTCTTCTCTGTCTTGTAGAATGTATTTGCCCTCTTTATCCTGGTTAACACCTGTATACTCTCTAGTTGACTCAAGGTGTTTTATTAACTCAAAGAATCTACCATTACCAACGGAACGGAAATGGAACATATTAGAAGGTCCTGAATAGAATGGGAGGGAAAAGGGCAACAAAATTTAAAATCATAAAATACCAGGCTTGCTAATCCCTTACGGACTGATGACGCCCCTGAGGATATTGTCCTTATTTATCCTTCAGGTCTGGAACTCAGTTCACCCTGTTGCTCAATTTCCAGACAAATGATAGGCTTAAAGGAGAAAAGTAACATCAGTGAGATACGCACACCTTAGTGTCATCAACTATTTGAGATCAAAGGTGCAGACTATATGGCCAATGAGAAAGTTCAGAGGGTTCGAAGAAGGTTAGAACGGAAAGCCAGAAACACGGAGAATGTGGCAGGAGTTGGGTTGCATTGAAGGAATTGCAAAAACGAAGAAGAAGCAAAATGTGTATGAATTGTTTGATTGAAAACTGGCAACCTGCTTTGCAAAACTTCACCCAAATCACAATGAAAAATTTATAAAGGAAAAACAAATACTCCTTTGTAATTTAATGAAATAGGCAACATAACCTCTTGAGGACTTTAACTTTCTCCCTTGAATTTTACTGGTAGAGTATACTCCCTGGGAGTGACACTTTAAATGGGTCATTTTTTTTACACACATCCCAGTGATACTAAGGTACATGCATTACCCACTGATCATATATAAATATGTAAATATATATTTTCAGAACAAACCTGTGTATGAATTGAAAATAGTAACAACACTTTTTTACTCCCCCCACCCCCTACAGAAATGAACATGCACTGCCATGTTTTGTTTGCTTGCTTGTTTTTTTTGAGAGTATCACATGCCGAGCAATACATCTAAATGGTATTTCATAATTTCATGACCTATTTTCATATACAAGTGTGTGGATCCTGGATGTTTTGCAGTGTGGGCACATCTAGCATTGAACACTGACCTAAATCCCTGCCATGGCACAGATGAGTTAACTTAATTCAAATGTTCATAAACCTCAAATGGAAATGTTCTCAGTAATTACCAAATTCATCTTCTTAGATCTTGGTACTCACAGTATAAACAAGATACGTTGATAGACTGAGCTCTTGAACATGTGTAGTCTGGAAAGAAAATCTCCCTGAATCTAACTCGCAGGTGAGAAAGGGTTACGTCAACAGAGTGCTGAATAGCAGCGATGAAACGCACACTATTCCTCTGGTTCCTTGAGGCTTCCTCACCCCCCACTATCATGACTGCAGTCCTGCCTTTCGGTTCTGGCTAGAACAGAGCATGTACACTCCTACAGATAAGAGCACTCACGCATGGAATCCAGGTCAGATAAACCCTTCAACAACAGAAATGGAAATAGAGATTCCAGAAAGGTGAGGGGATAAAGGAAAGAAGGGGGAACCACTCGCAATGATGGATGAATGTTATGCCCACCGCCACCCTGAGGGGGATGAACAACAGAAATGTAGGTGAAGGGAGACAGCGGTCGATGTAAGATATAAAAATAATAATAATTTATCATGTATCAAGGGCTCACAAAGGTGGGAGGGGAGAAGAAGGACGGGAAAAAAGAGGAGTTTATAACAAGGGCTGAAATAGAAAGCAAATGTTTAAAAAATGATGATGGTAATATATGTACAAATATATTTGATAAAACTGATGTATGAATTGTCTCAAGAGCTGTGGGAGCCCCCAATAAAATGGCCCTTAAAAAAAAGTGACTTCTCTATAATTTTGTTATCTCTAGGTTTACTTTCTCAGGCAAAATTGCTCTTTTATGATGTTATTAGGAATAACTTAGATATCACTAGATTTTACTATTTTTCCTGTGAGTAAACAAAAGTGTTTGCTTTCATTGTCCTTGTGCCTGTTTATGTGCAGTGTGCCCAAGACACCTAAAGTTAAAGTAATATTTGAAAATTTTTCTCTCAAGTTCAGTGCCATTTTTGCTTTGTGGCCATCCCAGACATGCAACTCTCTGATAAGACAAATGTCCAAAGGTCAAAAGTAAAAGATTAGAAGAAAAGTTACATTGTTTTCATTTATTTATTTAAAAAGGGCAATAATTTATCTGCAAGAGACTGAGAATAATATTATCCAGGAGATGACTCAGTCTTTAGTTTTAAAGCCCAAGATTCATAAACCTTTGCTGGACCTCTGCTCTTAATGATATATACTCTTTTCATTATACTGATCCTTAATTATCTCATTTCATAAGTTTCACATGAATTTACTGGGATTCATAATTTAAAATAAATAATTGTAAGAAGAATATAGGTGCAAGTGATAATTGAGATAATTATTTCAAGATATTTTTTGTGGTATAGGCTAGACACACATAAATCTAGCAAGTATTATTTTATCGAAAATATTATTAAGATTTTGATGTAAAATCAAGTTGATCCAAGTATTATAGGTTTGTAAGAGGAATGATCTTACAGTGAATACTGGTCTAATGAGTCGTTCGTTGAAATCTGCTTTTATGTCCCTTACTAGGTCCCGCCAAGCACCCAACCAAAATGATGCCCACTGCTTCCAGTCTATTCTGAGTCTTACTTATCCTACATGGAAGATTGGAGTTAGTTCTCCTTAGTATAATTGTTATGGAAACTGTAATATCTGTGCCAAATCTTTGGGCCATGGAGCAGAAGGTAAGTTAGAACTGTGGATGTCTTGGTTAGAGACTATTTTACTACCATAACATCAACTTTTAAACAAAGCAGTGATGTTTATGTAATAGTAGTCAATGTTGCATTAAACAAAATTAAATGTATTTATTACTAAAGCAAGTCCTGAGGCTTTCATGCATAACTACAAACAATAAGAGTCAGGCTGGATATGCCTAACATTCTATTAGATCAAATATTTATTTTTCTTTGTCATAGGACTATAGTTACAATATGGAAAATTCTACTGTGGAAGAAATGATTCTACTGTGGAAGAAATAATTCTACTGTGGGAGAAATAATTCTATTGTGGGAGAAATGATTCTGCTGTGGGAGAAATGATTCTACTCTGGAAGAAATGATTCTACTGTGGGAGAAATGAGTCTACTGTGGGAGAAATAATCCTACTGTGGGAGAAATGAGTCTACTGTGGGAGAAATGATTCTACT
>NW_022111368.1:37905860-37917038 GCF_000313985.2 Echinops telfairi
ACTGTGGGAGAAATGAGTCTACTGTGGGAGAAATGAGTCTACTGTGGGAGAAATGAGTCTACTGTGGGAGAAATGATTCTGCTCTGGGAGAAATGAGTCTACTGTGGGAGAACTCTCTTCATAGGGTCTTCTTTCTTTCCTTCTTTATAATTTTTGAGCAAGACAATTCACATCATTTTTAGTTTATCTCTATGGATTTCCCATATTGATATGAAAAATAAGATAAATTAATGCCTAATATGTGGCCAATATCTAATAAAAATTAAAAAGAAGAAAATATTTTGTTTATGCTAGAATTTCATAGCATGAGCTGTTAAGGACTGATGATAAAAATATAATAAAATTGTTTATAATTAGTAATAATAATTTTCATTTAATAGGGAATTTCTGTTTCCCTTATTATTTCATTTAATGCTCACAAACAACAAAATGGCCTAAGAATATGTCATTTGAATCTTATAAGTAATTAGATATCTGTAAAGTTGAGAATCAGCTGTCTCTGTTGGTGAATGCAGCAGGTTCACATGAAATTCTATTGAAATATAGTCAGTTTTCTTGTGTTTATTTTGCCTCTGAGGACACTTACAGAGTAGAAAATAGTTTACACTAACAGGATAAAGATGGTTTTACAAAGAAAGAAAGAGAAAAATGATTGAATGCTGAAGAACATTTAAGAGATAGAAGGGAATACTGTAGACCAATGAAATAAATATTAGAAAATCACAGCGGAAGAGAAAACATGATGTAATCAGATAAAATGTCAGGATTGTGTGAGTATAATACAGACTTCTTGACAGGCAAAGGTGAAAAATGCATTTTAAAAAGGAAAATAAAGGATTTCACAGGTCATTCCAAGGTTTATTTAATAATCTTTAAGCTACAATAAGCAGATACAATTTGAGAAGGAACATCATCATATTTGCGTTTCTGGAAGATAACTATGATGAGCAGCTTAGATTGAAAAATTATTAAGAGGTTATTGAAATAACAGTGGAGTTACAAGTAATGAAATTAATATTCTCAAAAGCTACCCTCCTTTGGGTTTTCAGGACTGTACTGTTTACCAGAGTAGAAAGCTCAGTCTTTCTCCCACACAGCTGCTGGTGGTGTTGAACTGCCCAATATGCAGATCCCAGCCCAGTATGAAACCACTACACCACCAGCGCTCCTATTGCCACCTAGATGGCAACTTTATAGTCACATGGTTTCAGGTTGGGAGACTATTTTTGAATTAACATAACAACATAGACTTTTGCCAGCTATTTCCTTTGAAGACACAATTAAATTCACCACTTAAGTAGGAGTTTCAGAGAGACATATTTGTTTGGAGATAATCCGTAATCAGCTTTGACTTCTGGAGAGAGTGGTATTAATAAGCAATCAAGAACCCCCAAGGAATATGAAGATTAGAATTAAAGCAAAATTATTTCTCACCTAAGATCCTCACAATAATTCCCTGTTTGAAAGTGATGGTGGTTCGGTGCCATCAAGTTCATTGCTCTTCATTGCAACCTCCTGCACAACAGCACACAAAACTGCCTGGCCCTGCACTGCACTCCCAGTTACTGTCACAGACGAGCTCCTTGCTCCAGGGACTGTGTCAATCCATCTACTTGAGGGTCTCATTCCTCACATTCACCCTCTCCCAAGAGTGATGTTCTCTTCCAAGGACTGATCTTTCCTGATTGCATGTACTAAGTATGCACGAGATGAAGTTTTGCCAACGGCACTTCGAAGGAGCATTCCGGCTGCAATCTGTCCAACCCTGATTTGTTTTTATCTCAGGCAGTCCATGGCACTTTCGACATTAGACACCCACACTGTTGTTCAAATGCACAGATTCATCTACAGGCTTCTTCATTCAATGTCCAAATTTCACGTGCATATGAGATGCTTGAAAATACCATGACTTGGGTCAGGTGCACTTTAGTTCTCAGAAGGACATCTGTGAGCCTCAATACTCCAAAGAGATCTTGTGCAGAATATTTGCCCAATGAAATTGGTCATTAGATTTCTTGCCTGCTGTTTCCATGAACATTGATTGCGGATCCACGTCCTTGACAACGTCAATCATAGCTTCTTTTCTCATGGTCTTATCTAATTGTTCACGTGTTAGGATTTCAGTTTTCTTTATATTGAGTTGCAATGCATATTAAAGGCTGAAGGTGTTTTTAAAAAAATATTTTCATCAGTATTGTTCCAAGTTCTCCTCACTTTCAGCAAGCAAGATTGTGTCATCTGCATTTCACAGGTTCTTATTAAGCCTTATTTTAATTATATGTCATGTTCTTCTTCATATAGTTCAACAATTCTGATTATTTGCTCAACATACATATTGAATGAGTGTAGCGAAATAATACAACTCTAGCACATAGATCACCTGATGTTAAACCATGCAATATGTCTTTGTTCCATCTGAATAACAACCTCTAGGTCATTGTATAGTATCCACATGAGACCAGTAAGAGTTTTGGAATTGCCATTCTTCTCAATGTTATCTATAGTTTATTATGACTCACATAGTTTAATGCTTTTGTATGGTGAGTAAAACACAAATAAATATATTTAAGGTATTCTCAGTTTCCAGTCATGATCCCTGTTCCATGCCTTCTTCTCAATTAGAAAAGAATTGTGGCTCCCTGCTGTTTTCATCACTTCTACTTGTCAGCAGAAAAATCTGAATAATCATGGCTTCTTACTCAAACTTTTATTGAGTAAGAGTTCAAGGATGAAATGGTAAAAGGTTGGTTTGGTATATTCTGGAACAAAAATATAAATGCATTCAAGAAAATAAAACTTAACTGAGAAAAAGGCTTAAAACATTAGAAAGAATGTTTACTGGCAAAAAAATAATGTGAATTTCCTCAATTGATATGGATGTAGGATATCAGGAGTGACGAGTTGTCTTTATGTAAACTGCCAGGAAAGCAGGACACTGAACCACAAGTTTACTCACCTCACTGCCACCAAGGTGATTCTGACTCAAAGTGGTCCTTAAGACACAGTGGAACTGCCCCTTGGGCTTCCAAGACTGTAGCTATTTATGGGAGTAGAAAACTTCCCCTCTCTCCTGCACCACCAGTACAGTGCCCATATTGACTGCTAATAGACTCAACCTTTACTGATATATCATGAGCCCTGTGCAGGATTGAATGAACTGCTTAACTTTGGCTTCAGTATTCTTCAACATATGTGTTTGACTGTTTGTTAGCGGTGGCCTGTTTATCTGTTAAAACATTAAGTCCATTATATTACATTTACTCTTTGCTTTAGAAGCTCACTCATTCATTACTATTACTAACACACACACACACACACACACACACTGCACCCGTCCAGCTCAAATCAGAATACAGAATTCCCTTTGACATGACTCTTAATCAAGGTTATAGTAAAATCAGAGACCTAAATAAAATATACTAAGGCATAGAAACATTAAGAATGATGTATTGCTGATGTCATAAAAATATTACTAACATTTAACTCAAGTTTTTCAGAACATTTTGAAGCCAGCTCATATATGGAAGAGTCTGGAAAATTGATTTGTTATAGAAGTGACCAGATTCAACTTGGCAAATTCAACCCACTAATTAATATGTATTGAAACTTCTTCTGTTTCAAATCAGAACAAGTTTTGTTGGATATTTTAAAAATAAGAGACAATTCCCTTGTAAAAGATGAGTGTAAACAAGATGCATGTTGTGGTCAATTTTCATAGGAGAGATAATTGATGATGTGCCAAATTGTGTAGAAATATCCAATGGAGGAAGAGTGAAATTTAGGGAAACAAAGCAAGATGAGTGAAGAAATGAGAACACTAATCAATCAGCCATCCTCTTTTTTAAAGAGAAGATGTAGCCTTTAGACTGTGGGTATAGCTTGCAGACATAGACAGCAATTTGAATTGACAGGAAAAATAACCCATATAAATTTACGGAGTTACAACTGATGCCTACAGTGCACAATCATTCTGCAACCCCTAGCAATTTTATCTTGATCCCATGGTGTTTGTCATTTTCATAATTCATTCCTGCAACACCATTTCTGAATAAGAACAATTTCAAATTTAAAAATGTATAGATTCATTGGCATATACTTTGCATATCAAATGATTTAATCATAGCGAAGGTTTATGCAATCATCATCACAATCTTTTCCAGAACATTTTCTTCTTTTTTTTTGCTCATTGTTAACTTCTTAACTTCCCATTTCCCCCATCCTCTCCTCTTCTACCCCTCGGCAATTATCAATTCAGTTACTGTCTCTGTAGATCTACCTAGCCTATATTTTATATACAGAAAATTGTACAAAACACAATCAGGAAGCAAACAAACAACAAACAAAAAACCTCTACCACAACAAGATCTAGATAGAATATAGAAAAGCCTCAACCAAAAGGAAGTGGAAAATATTAAAAACTGAAAAAATTTTAATGGGCCAAAGGGAGATGAAGTGATAAAATGATTACATTTTAGCAACTACATCTGCCATAATCGATTTCACAATGCTCTGTCTGATGGCAAGACTATTCACATCCCTCAGTTGTGGTCAGAGGAGATTCAAACGGATTTAATCCAGGTGGAGACCCTGAAAATGGATTTTGGTCTTCCGGTGTTCTCCATAGCTTTACTTCAAACTCACCCGTAGCAGATTTAAGGAACTGACATATTCCCCTGTACTTAAGGCTGAAATGACCTAGAGTGGGAAGAAGCAGATGACTACTGCTCCAACATTATGGATTTGACAGTCACTGGACTTTAGGTTGCCTCTCTTGCTTTGAGGATGCTCAATGAATGGTGCCCTGCGTGGACCTTATATTTATTATTTTACTTGATACTTTCTTATTGGAGAAAATCAGGGCTTTCTACACCTGTAAAGAGTTACAGGCAGAACAGAGGACCCACCCAAATCAACTGCCATCAAGGGGACACCAATTCATAGCAACCCTAGAGGCAACACAGAACTGCCCCTATAGGTTTCTGAAATGGTCCATCCTTACCGCTTTCTCTCCCAGAGCGCTGGTGACTTCACAGTGCAGACCTTGTGCTTAGCAGCCAACACCTAACCCTCTAACCTCAGGAAGGCAGAACGGACCCAAGGGCAGGGGTTTCTTCTTGCTGCTTGTGTTACAGTGTGAGGGGATTCGGAAAGCTAATGGAAATTTTCATTGCCTTTAATTCCATTTTTCTGTGAACTTTTTGAATCCCATTCATATTTGCAATTGTGTAACAGTATTAATTTGAAAAAATATGTTTTAGTTACAGGGATAGATACGTGTGTGTATACATGTATACAGTGGTACATAGGAAAATACAGTTGGGCATGTGTAGTTGTATCTGTAGGCTGCAATCATATATAAAATAAGCACATAGGATAGTTACAAATATTTCTGCTATATCTGGTCCTAGGTGCCATTGAGTTAGGTCTAACTCATAGCCATAGCCATCCTATGTAGAACTTACTGAAACATTGCTGTGGTAGTTACATAACCTGGTGTCAACTTGCGAAGGGGTGGAGTCTAGCCTGTCAATCAAGTTACAGCTTGATGACCTCATTTTGGAGGTGCCACAGAAACAAACAGCTCACATAGAGACACTCTGCCTGTCTTCCTGCTGACAAGCAAAATGGAACAAGAGCCTTGGAGCGCCAGCCTTGGAGCTGGAGGAGCCACATGGGGACCCGGGCCAGCACTGAGATGCTTCCACCACCACTGCATCCACAAGACTTCCCACCCACTGGCCTGTGATCATCCTGCATTCGGTGTCATTGCCTGTGTCACGTGAGTCTGAAGAGGACTTTATAGATTGGTATCAAACATATAGGCTAATATCAGAAGTATGGACTTGATCTGGACGGGGTTGGGATGCTTTCTTCATACTCAACTGCTCTTGTATATAAAGCTCCTTCTTATACACACACACACAAAACAGTTACAGGCTTGGAAACTCACGAGGACAGTTCTACCCTGTCCGCGAGGCTATAATTTATCATTGTGACTCAATAGCAGTAAGATTTTTTTTTGTTTTGATTTTGATTTGCTTTCCTATGACATGTATTAATCCAGTAGGCATGGTTCTGTCTTTGTGAATGACTGTTATTGAACATTTCCCTTATTCACAACCTCCATTTTTGGTTAAATACTGTCCAGTCACAAGCGTATATTCTGTACAAGTTGCAATTCACATATTGCAGTCTGAAGCTGTAATATATTTGCCTTATTTCCTTTTCTCAACAGTGTTTTAAATTCTACACTGTTGACTAAACTGAGGATACCATCAATAGAATTTACCTTATGCCCCAGGCGATATGATTTATAATGGTCTTAATACAGTGAAACAGAGACATAAAATCATAGATATGACTAGAATTTGGGCTCACTCTTAATTCTATACCCACTTTAAGATCAATTGATTCATATAACATGGCCCTGCTTAGGGCTCACCATCATGAAGAGAATACTGAAAATATGGGTGCGATAGCAAAGTGTAGTGATAGCCTGGCTTAGAAAAAATAGTATGTGGGATATTATTAAAGGCTTGTCTTAAAACTAAGTTCACATGGAAGAACCAGTTGAGCCTGTGTGATCCGAGAATTGTTGCTAGGAAAATCTAAATTTTAAGGAGGCAATGCTATCAGAGCCTAAATTGTGAACACCCACATTGCAGAAGCCTCTGGATGTCAATTTCAAAAATTTTAATCACCTTCAGCCTATTCACTACCTATTAACATTAATCCTGGCAAGAAAGCTGTACATAAGCATTCACAAGAGTTTGGTTGTTTCTTCATAATAGTATGAGGTTTCCTGTGTCAGAATTGGTGCATTTGAATTGTGGCCTTGGCAAAGAGTAGTGAAAGTACATGACTGGCGGAGGAAAAAAAATAAATCAGACTAAGAAGAAACAGCCAGAATGCTCTTTAGATGTGGTAATAGTGAAGCTTTGTCCAGATACTTTGGCCATGTTGTTAAGAGAGATCAGTCCATGGCGAAAGACATCTGCTTGGTAAAGCTGAGGATCCACAGAAAAGAGAGAAACTTTCCACACGATGGGTTGGCACAATGACTGCAGCACTAGACAGAAACGTAACAACATTAATTAGTAGTGTTTCGTTCTAGTAACAGAAATTACTTGATGGCATCTTACAAGAACTTTCCAGAAATACACTCTGAAATATCAAGGCTTGAATTTCCAGTTTTTTCCCTGATAGTGACATCTGTTCAGTTAAATTATTTACTACATCGTCTTCTGCCTACACAGTACCCAGTGAATGGTGTTACGGTATCATTGATAAAGCACACATCATGCAGTATTCCCTGTTATTACACATGATGTTGTCAGCCCCCTAGATGAGTCATTATAATATTATTCCCACAATTATGGACACTCCTTACTTTATAGTATTTAGTTCTGGAGACGTCATGCTTGGTAAAGTAGACGGTCATCTAGATAGAGCGGAAACCCTTCAGAGAGTGAGTTGACACTGGATACCACAGTGACCTCAAACATAACAGCAATTATGAGTGTGGTACCGTTGATCCTGTATATAAATGTCATGATTCTGAGAGCTCTCCAGTTAAATTACATGTTCATTCAGCTTGAAAAATGTGGAGTGTGCTCTTCCTTTTATTTTTCTAACTCCAGGTCTACGCACATTCCTTCATACGACTCTGAAGCTACCCTTTGACATATTTTGTTCAGTTTATTTCATCATTTCCTATTTTTACTTTAGCTATCCATTCAAAACACATTTTAAAGTATCTTCTAGTGTCTATTGATATTTTGCTTTCTCTATCTTCTTAAGTGACATTTTGTGTTTTCTTATGTAACATTTTTATGTCACACCAACCTTATCTGATCTCCAATCATTAGTATTCAGCGCATCAAATCTAATATTGAGATTTCCTCTAAATTCAAGTGGGACATACTCTTGGAAGTTATACTTTGACTTTCATGGACTGACTTCATATTTTCTTCAAGTTCAACTTGAACTTACACAGGAGGAATTGATGACTGGTTCCATAGTAGGCCCTTGGCATTGTTCATATGGATACTATTGAGCTTCTCTAGCATTTCTTTCAACAGATATAGTCAGTTTGATTCATGTGAATTCCATCTGGTGAATCATAAAATAAAACTGTAAATATCAATTAATAATTGGAACACAGAATGCGTAGTGTACAAATCCAAGAAAATGTGTAGTCTTAAAAATAAAATAGAATGCTTGGTGATACCATAGGCATTAATAATATGTAATCAACCTGTTTTTACCTTTCAGAATCAGGTAAGTTTATTGTTGTTTATTTTGAGTATCTCAGTTATTTAGTGCTTCTTTACAGATATTCACCACTTGTCTGTCAACTTGTTGTACTGTGGTGGTTTATGTGCTGCTGTGTTTCTATGCTGCTGAGAGCTAGGTCACTGGTATTTCAAAGGCCAGCAGTCACCCTAAGTGAACAGGTTTAAACAGAGCTTTCTAACTAAGAACAGACTATAAAAAAGGAATAGGCTGTCAATGTCAGAGGACTTAGCCAGCGAACATACTATGGATAGTAGTAAAATGTTATCAGATTCTGAAAACTCAATGAATAGAAGCAGAACATTGTCGGAGACAGTGCTAGAAGATAGGCCCTTCGTGACAGAAGGCACTTAAAATAGAAGGGAAGCAGAGCTGCCTTCTCAAAGCAGATCCACTGTCACGATAGGAAAGAGTAAGCCTTTGAGGACTGCATTTGCTGATGGGCATACCTCAAAATGAGAGGAAGCAGTTGCAAATACCTATTAATAATTGGACTTGGAAGTTACAAATTATGATTCTAGGAAAATTGAAAGTCATTAAAATGAAGATAAATATAAATAAAGATAATATATTTATCTTTATATACGATAAAGTTAAATATTCTAAGCTTTAATGAGCTGGAGTACACTTGAATTGGCCAGAAAATCATATGATTTATTGTGCCAGCAATGACCCAATCCAGAGGAATAGCATAGCATTCATTGTCAAAAAGGACGTTTCAATATCTACCTGAAGATCTTGCAATGCTGTTTGTGATAAGATATTGTCTATCTGCATAAAAGGAAATCATTTCAATATGATTATTCAAATGTATGTACCAACCACTAAAGTTAATGATGAAAAACTGAAGGGTTCATCATATTCAATCTTAAATTGATCAAACATGCAATAATACTATTTAAATAAGTACACACAATATAAAATAATTAGGGATGAATCTTATCAAAGAAACATAAGGCATTCAACTGTGTGGATCACACAAAACTATAGTCTCAAGAAAAATGGGAATTCTGGAACACTTCATTGTGCTCATGTGGAACTTGTCCATGGATCAAAAGAAAGTTGTGTAAAGAAAACAAGAGAATGCTGTATGGTTTTAAAATTAAAAAAAACTTATTCACTTTCTATGCTGAGTAAATAACCAGAAAAGGTGGATGTCTGAAGAAGAATGTAGCATCAGGAATGGAGGAAGGCTTTTCAACAACCTTCAATATAGGGATAAAATGTGATAATAAACCATAGATTTCCTCACATAGCACATGGAAAAATAGTAGGTTTCTAAGCTGTTATATTGTTTTTTCTTTTGTCATTTTTTCTTCTTCTGTCTCATTCCTTTGATACTCTTCCCATATGACACACCTTGCTTGCTGAAAACAAGCAGGACTTGGAAAACTTGCTGATGAAAATCAAGGATTTCAACCTTTAGTGTGGAGTATAATCCAACGTAAAGTGAACTGAAATCCTTCCAATTGGACCAGTGGGTGACATCATGCTAAACGAAGAAAAGATTGAAGGTGCCAGGGATTTTGTCTTGCTTCTTTCCACAGTGTTCATGTAAGTAGAAGCCAAACCATTGAAGACTGCATTGCATTAGGTAAATCTGCTGCACAAAACCTCTTTAAAGTCTTGAAAAATTATTGAGTTGAGAATATTATTTTGAGGATTTTGTACATCTGACCCAAGCCATGATATTTTTCAATGGTCTCATATGCCTGTGTTCCTGGGAGGCAAGGATGGTGAAACTTCTTACACACTTTTGACATGTTGAGAGGAGAAACCAGTCCCTGGAGAAGGACATCAGAGTTAGTAACGTCGAGGGACAGCAAAAAAGAGGAAGGCCTTCAAGGTGATGGATTGACACAGTGGCTGCAACAACGGGCTCAAGCACAGAAACAGCTGGTGAGGACAGCTCAGGATGAGGACTTGTTTCAATCTGTATGCATAAGATTGCTACGGGTCAGAGCCAACCAGGTGGCAACTAACAACAATAACAGCAACAGCATATGCATGTAAAGGTTGGAAATTGACTAAAGAAAACAAGTAAAATCAATGCATTAGAAATATGGTGTTGGGGTAGAATCTTGAAAGTACCATAAGCTGCCAAAGAATAAACAGTTCTGACTTGGTAGAAGTACAGTCAGAATGATCCTTAGAGGATAGGTGGCCAGACTTCTCATGAACTTTGGGCATGTTTCCAGGAGACACCAGTTCCTAAAAAAGACCATTATTCTTGGTAAAGTGGAGGGAGAGTGAAAAAGAGAAAGGTTCTCAGCAAGTTGGATTGGCTGCAACCGTGTCTCAACCAGGAAAGCCTGTGAGGGTGGTGCAGGACAGAGCAGTGTTCCGTTCTGTTGGACCTAGGATAGCTACGACCTGGACCCCACCAGATTTCACGTAACAACCAGAACAACTTATCAGATACACCACAAAGAGAGGCCTCTACTAGATAAATGCTCATATGTTCACAATTAAAGGTCCAAGTCCCAATTGAGAGTGCCACTTCAAGGGAAAGGAAGGTCTTTATCTTCTTTCATTTTCCGTGAAGGCGATATTCCTTGGAGTCCTGCATGTGTCTTGAAATCACTCTTTCCCTAGGCCTTGGGAATTCTCAGTCCATGGACCTTAAGACCAAAAGTCAAACTCTTCTTTCTTGGCAGCAGTCAGACCTGCTCTCTCTGTTTGTGTCTCTCTTCTTTTCCCTCTGGTAAAAGAAAAGATGATGCAAACCACACCCAATAGAATAGATCTATGAGCCTACATTTATAGGTTTAGTATTAAGGTAACAGAAGGACATTGGGCCTCCACTCAAGTACTCCCTCAACACAAGAATACTTTCTTCTATTAAATTGGCATTCTATGATGCTCACCTTCCCGACACAACCG
>NW_022111368.1:37920629-37944415 GCF_000313985.2 Echinops telfairi
CCCTCTCCCATGTCCCCCCGGAACTGTCAGTCCCGTTGTTTTCTCCTCCAGATTGTTCATCCAGCCTGTCCTATCCAGACAGGCCTGACTTTTCGCTTTTTCTAAGACCATTCAAATCTCTATACACTCTTCTGCTAATGAAATGATTAGTCTGTTTGTCTCCCCAAGGACACTATGTAGTACTCCAGATTACAAATATATATTTGCACATGGAAATAATATGTCTGGTGTAATTGTTGAACTAAGTGAACTTCACATTGCTAAATCAAGTAACCTAATTCATACCCTGATTATCTATTATAGAAACCACTGTACCTCCTTCAATTCTCTTCCTCTTCATTCTTCCCCTTTCAGAAGACTCACCTTTAAGTACAGTTCTGATTAGGTCAGTCAGAAATTGCTAGTTTCCAACTAATCATCAACCAGCCAGTTTTCATTTACTAATCAGATCCATTTGTAATCTTGGAAGAAATTCCATAGCCAAAAAATAGTGCATTTGTCATCTTCAATTCAGTTGTGAGAGTTCATATGATTTGTTAAGCAATTTGATGAAAGTTGAAGATATTCTATGAAATTTGCTTAGGATTATTTCCACCTTTTGCCACATTTAGAGATCTAGCCAAATTACTACTAATAATAATCATTACTGAGTTTATTCTAACTCACAGTGATCTCATTGGCAAATAAAAGAATATAAGCTGAAAGGAGATAAATTCCATGGTGATCATCAGATTGTCACATTAGTGTGTGCCACATGAGAGAAATATGAGCATAAGTCTTATTTACATCAGAATTATTCAGAATTTTCTCCCATATGATGTATTACTCATCTAACTGAATAGACAAATGAATCAAACTTAAACAATTTCAACAGGACAGCTGCTAATAACATCTAAAATGATATTTTAAGAATAAAGAGTGTGAATACTGGTGATTTTATAAATAATCAATGAATTCCATTGTTATTTAATTTGTAAAAATGCATTAAGACAGATGAAGAGTTTATGTGAAACAAAATTGTTAGGAATGTGATTTGCATGTGTTTACAAGTTCCTGAGTAAGTAGAATTAAGGCAACATACATAAAGAGTAGAGCTTCAAAAGGTTGTAGCCACTTTATTAAATAGTTAGTCTTCAAAAAGTAAATATTCTTAGTACATATGCCTGAAATCATAATCTCAGGAATTTTCCTAATAAGACTTAAAATGTATACTTCTAAAATTAAAGCCAGCAAAAGAAATTAAGCCTCATTTGAGAAATGACTGATTGTCGAATTAGTAAGGTGCTGGTACAAAATAGGCCTGGAATACCTTGCCTGTGCTAGGAGTGAAGAAATACCAAAACAATGATGGAATCCTATCAGAAAGAAATAGGAGTAAGTTTACAGAAGAAATATGAATGATTTGAATCTAATTAAATAGTGACAGTGATATCTCTTAATTTAAATTGTTTTATAATCTCTCGCTCTTTGTGTCTCTCTTTCCCCCATAAAGTCAGCCCTCTGTTTCTTAGCAACCTATGGGACTGAATAGAACTGCCCCTGAGGGTTTCTGAGACAGTAACTCTTTATAGGAGCAGAAAGTCTCTTCTTTATCCAAAAGTGGAGGCAGGGTGGTGGTTTTGAGCCGCTGAACTCACAGTTAGCAGTCCAACTTGTAATCACTCTGCCATATGGACCATTAGCATAAGAGTAAAGATATATGTTTTTTATTTTTTTATGAGTCAAATGACAAATAATGCATAAAGGAGGAATATTGGACTTGGATAATCACCATTGGAATTGGATAATTATCAATTATCTTAATAAAATATTAATTTAGTTAAAAAACATTACTGAATACCAGGAAGAGTAGATGAATACTTATTAGAGAGCAGATTATTTGTGGATTCTCAAAATAGATCCACATAGAAGCATAGTAATTATAGGGGGGTACAGCTGAATTAATTACAAATGCAATAATTTTTCAGTTGGTTTACCTGGCACATATCACCTTAAGCAAGCCATCAATGTTATTATTACCCATGATATGCAAATCAAAGAAAGCAATGCAAACCTTTAACCACCTGAAAGGGAAGAGAGATGCACTATAAATTCCAGCAGAAATAAAAACAAAGGAAATGGAAAAATAACAAAAAAATAACAAGACAAGATAGCTGGTTTCGGAAGGATTAGTAAAATTGACAAGCCATTGTTAAATTTACCAAAGAAAGAAAAAGATAAGATATAGATATTATAAATAAGAAAATAAATGGGCAGCATCACAATAGAAACAACCAAAACTTTAAAAAAAGATAACTATACAATATTATGAAAAATTAGATTTGAAAACCTAGAAGAAATAGACAACTTTCTAGAAGTACATATCCTACTTAAATGAACAGAGACTGATGTAGAAAATGGTGACACATATACACATAAAAAATTAGATCAGGTGATTAAAAATTCCCAAGAATAAAAAGTCCAGGACTAGATGATTTTTTGTGAAATCCTCCCAATAATTCAGAAAAGAGCTGACAATTCTATCCAAACTATTCCAGAATATTACAAAACTAGTATATCTAACAATCATAATCCTCATGCCAAAATCACACAAATACATTGCCAGAATAGAAAACTGTTGAATAATACATCTTATGAACATATATGCAAATATTTTCATAAAATCCTATTTGAATTGAGCAAAATATTCAAAAAATAATACACCACGGGCTAGTGAAATTTATACCAGTAATGCAAAGACAGTTCAATATTAGGAGAGATACCATTATAATCTTCCATACAAATAAAATTTTTAAAGAATCATATGATTATATCAATTGATAGAGAAAAAGCATTTGACTAAATTGAACATCCACCTTTGATAAAAAGAACACTGAATAAATATGTACGCAAAGGAAACTCCTCTACATCATCCAGACTACCTGTGCCAATCCAATGGCTAGCAGTTTGGTCAATGGAGAGGAACTGAAAATGTTTGTTTCCCTGAATGGGATCCAGACAAGGATGAGTTTTTATCATCATTCTATGAAACATACTCCGGTAACATTCCATCAGTGGTATTAAACATCAGCAATAAATCAAAGACATCCCAATTTGCAAAAAATGGTAAAATTCTTTCTTTTGGCCGATGACATGATTTCATATATGCTACTCTTCCCTTAGACATCATTGAGTCCGTTCTGCATCATGGTGACCTTATACACACAAAAATAAAACCCTGTCGCCTCCTGTGCCATCCTGATGATTGTGAACATGCATGAACCCATAGTTAGAGGCATTGTGTCAATTCATCTCCATGAAGGTCTTCCTTTTCTTTTTTTTTTTTTTTTTCATGGACCTTCTACTTTACCAAGGTTGACATCCTTTTTCACAACTGATCTCACCTGATAACATGTCAAAAATATGTAAAATTAAGTCTTGCCATTCTCACTTTCAGGAGCATTCTGGCTGTACCTCTTCCAAGACAGATTTGTTGGTTCTTTTGGCAGTGCATGGTACTTTCAAAGTCTTTCACCAGTACCACAATTCCAGTGTATCAATTCTTCTGTCTCTCTTATTCAAGATCCAGCTTGCACATAAATATGGGGCAATTGACAATACCATGATTTGGTCAGGTGCATCATAGTCCTCAAAGTGACATCCTTGTTCTTCAAACACTTGAGAGAGGTCTTGTACAGCATTTACCTAGTTGTGGTAGTTAGGTAATTTTATATCAACTTGAAGATGTGTGAAAGTGTAGGAGTGGAGTCAAATTTGTCAATCACGTCACAGTCTAATGGTGTTTCCTTGAGGGTTGTCCTTTTCATAAGTCTCCTTATACTCACGGTACCTACTTTCTCTCTCCTCCCTATCGCCCTGCTTGCTAGCCACCTTAAATGCTGCTGGAGCCCTGCCATGTTTCCATTTACCATAGAGCCACATGGCTTTCCACCACAAGTCTGTGATCCTCGTGCGTTCTGTAACATTGCATGTGACTGTGTGAGACTGAAGATCTTACAGACTCGCATTAGACTTATGGATTTTAGTTGGACTGAGCTGGAATGCTTTCTTGATATATAATTACTTCTTTATAGAGAGCTCTTTTTTATACACATATGAGTGTTACTGGATTTGTTTCTTGAGTCAATCTGACCTAACATACCAATGCAATGGGGCCTTTGATCTCTTGACTGCTGCTTCCATGACATTGATTACAGACCCAAGCAAGAGAAACCCTTGACTTTCATTCTTTGCTCCATTTAGCATAAGGTTAACTACTGGCCTAGTTGTGAAGACTTTGGGTCTGTTTACATTGAGTTGTAATCCATTCTGAGGGCTGAAATGCTTGAGTTTCATTTGCATATGCTTAAATCCTCTTTACTATCAGCAAATGCAGTTGTATCCTATGCATATTGCAAGTTTTTAAGAAGTCTTCCTACCAGGAGAACCAGGCCACAGAATATAATCAAAGGCAGTTGATACAAAGTAATATGAAAACCATTAAATAGTCAGAGACAAACTTGAGACAGCTCAGTAAATAAATATCAAATATCTCCAATCATATTTAAATCTATCAGTCCTGAAACTCATTCTTCTTTTCAAAATATGTTACTTTCAAAACACAGAATTTGCTCTCTATTGCAAAGTTGTGACTAGTAATTTTATGACACAAACTCTATCAGTTGCTTGTGTTAACACTTATTTAAAGTATTCTAACACACGATGAAATGAAGAGTCTGGGCAAGTTTGGCTTATCAGGTTATTAGAGCAGTGTTGCCAAATTTAGTAAATTAAAATACATGATACTCAGTTAAGTATGAATGAGATAAACTCCAGACTACATATCAAATGGAAGAGAAATATAGAAAGTTTTTATAAGCAGAGAATAGAAAGTAACGTAATTATTACCCTTACCTCCTTAGAGTCAAACATGTTGCAGACCTAAACTGGAGAACGAAGAACTTAAAATTAAGTAAAGGTCTGAGATTTTGCCTGTTCTATAGTTTCAAACATTTTAATTATTTTATTTTTTTTATCAATTTATTGGGGCTCATACAATTCATCACAATACAAAGATCAATTGTGTAAAGCACATCTATACATTTGTTGCCCTCATCATTCCCAAAATTCTCTTGCCTCTTGGGTTCCCTCAAACATTTTAAATTTGGTACTGAGACTATTGTTGTATTACAACAAACAAGATGGAGTTTTATTATTTGAATTACTCTGTAAAAAGTTAATGATTCTTATTATCAAATAGGACACAGATGTTTATGAACTCTCTACCATTAGCTCATGGACCATTCAAAACAGGCATATGCTTATCGTCATTGAGTGGTTTCTGACTCAGAGTGACTTAGGACATTTGAGTTGGACTGTGCCACAAAGTTCTTAAGTCTGGAATGCTTAAAGAGCAGACTGTTATCTTTCGCCAGCAGAGGCTTGTAGGCTTCATCTGTTGCCATGATGATTAACAATCATATGCATAAGCCACACAGCACCAGGGTTCCTTCAACATTAGTGGGTGGACTAGATTTGAATTTCAGGCAATAATTGGCCTGATTTTGCTGCATTGTCTCAATACTTTCAGTGAAAAGTATTCACACAGTGTCATGACTAACTAAATACTTCCCTGAGGTTTCTCCTGGAAGAAGCACTAGAGACATAAGGCTGCTTGTCACTGAGGAGTGAGAAAGGCATGGTGGAGTTCTGAAAAGGGGGGAATTCCTTGTGGTAAACACCCACCAGTGCAACATTTCTACTTTAAGCCCTGCTGCACCTATCAATTGGCATCAAATAAATCAAATTACCTTCCAAGAAATAAAGGTGAAATTGCAAAAATACTCCTTTTCAAACAAGATACCAAGTCATTTGTTTCAGAGATTTCTTCCTACTGCCCTTATTCTCCTGAATGAATTAGTCAAAATAAATTGGTGTAACTTATAAGGACATTGAAATATATAAGCAAAAACTTAGTAATAGATTTGATCAGTAGCTGAATTTGTTAATTTTTCTCTGAAATGGAAAAGAGATCATCAGTAAAAAGCACACTACTCCATATTACATTACATTTAGATGTCTGGCAGCTAAGCATTTTCAATACTTTTCTCCAGAGTATCTAGAATTAAAAACCTCTGAAAATAAGTGATTTAATTTGGTTCAGGGCTATAAGTCAGAGAAGTAATAGTTATTGCTTTGTAAAGTTTAAAAGATTGTGGGGTTTTTTTTTGTAGAAAATTATATATATATATAATCAAAGATATATATATCAAAGAACTACCAATACGTTATTATAAATCATAATGAGAGACAAAAAGCAAGGCATAACTATGAAATCTTCCTCTATACTCCTTTATTTTTGTTGAGAAGCTATTCGGCTTTATTTGAAAAATCCCTAATACAGTGTGGAAATGGGTTTTCAAGATCTACAGTGCATCATCTGGTTATCTCTGATAAAGGAAAAGAGTTCCAGGACAGCACTCTAAGGTCACTTGGAAAGGCCTCTATGTTGTTCCGGATAAGTCAAGTGAAGAAGCAAAGGAGA
The DNA here is from genome assembly GCF_000313985.2 of Echinops telfairi. NCBI lineage: Eukaryota > Metazoa > Chordata > Mammalia > Afrosoricida > Tenrecidae > Echinops > Echinops telfairi. The sequence goes on from NW_022111368.1 coordinate 37,927,153, forward strand.
TAAGACTACCTATTAGTCACCTTTGTTTTCAGGACTTTTCTCTTAGTTGGTGAGGTAGTTAGCTTATTGTGCCAACCTGGCCAATAAACACATGTGGGATATTACTTTGAGGACTAAGGTGCACCTGACCCAAGCCAGAATATTTCCCATTGCCTCATGTGTGTGTGAAAGTTGGACATTAAATAAGGAAGATCAAAGTAGAAGCGATACATTTGAACCGTGGGGCTGGAGAAGAATACTGAAAGCACCATGGACTGCTAACTGGACCAACTGATCGGTCTTGGAAAAGTACAGCCAGAATGATCCTTAGAGGCTGGGATGGCAAGAATTAGTCTTTCATAATGAGGTAGTCAATTTATGGTGCTAACCTGGCCGATGAACACGTGGGGTTAATTGAAGGGCGGAGGTATAAATGGCTTGGTGAGTCTCCCTTTTCTGGTTCTCGGGTCTCTTGCTTTGTGATGGTCGGACCCGGGTGCAGCGGCCTTAGCCAGTTGCCTGCTTCAGCTGCAAGGCTTACTTCCTGCAAGACATCCCTGAGGAGAAGCCACATGGACCTACCCCGATGCAGCCCTGGGTACTGGAGCAGGCATGTGGAGACGCCTGCCAGTGCTGAGATGCTTACGTGTTTACTGATTCGGCTTTCCTCTTGCAGCCAGCATCGTAGTGTGTGTTTTGTGAGAGGGAGGAGGACTTTGTGGATTGGTGTAGGACATATGGGTTCATGGGTTAATGTTGGACTTGTGGGCTTGGGCAGCACTTGGTTGGGATGTTTTCTTGATGTGTACTTAACCTTTATATAAAACTCTCATAAGTTTCTGTGCATTTATTTCTCTAAAGTACCCAGACTAAAACATTTTGATACCTTGGGAGTGGGGTACTACAGAAATAAATCATAAGATGGGGAATAGATGTTTCTTTGACTTCTCCCTCATGGTAGTTCTTCTTTGTCTAGCCAGAGGTCAGATAAAGCCATACTTTACTCGCTTGTTTTCTGGGAAAAATGTGGGAAGTAGGAAAATAGAAAGTTTGTAAGTCCACTTGCTTTCAGCCATTAAAATTTGATCTTTAGATGGGTTTAGGCCATGCCTGCAAAGAAATATTTGAAAATATATGCCCCACCCAGTGCTTTGGAGTACTCAGGAACCAATGGTATTTGTCAGAAGCTGGAAAAAATCTGGAACCATGAAGAAAACTCTCTCTGGGACTGAATGTTAAAGGGAGCCGGTGGGCAGGCTGTAATGCTTGCTAGGTGACCACCTGAATCTACTTGTTGGGTGGAAGTGAGAGAAATACAGCAGTAAAGAGACGGGTTGAGTTTGGCCACTGACACCTGTGGACTTGGTTTGTAAGAAAAAAGGGAGAAGATGAGAGCTGGTTTATTGGTCTAAAGTTCATGACCTAGCATGAGGGGGCTAGGCTTGTTGAGTATTGGTGAGAGCCCATGGTCTAAAGTCAAGGCGACCAATGGGCACCCTGTGGAGGCTGAGTGAGGCAGCCCACATTGAGTTGACCAGAGCCCAACCAGATGAAGATTTTTGAGCCTGTGAACTGGTGCATATTGTTGCTGATTTTATGAATGGCTTGTCCAGATTTGACTTTGCTTATGGATGCAGACTTCACAAGGTTCTAACTCAATGAAGACTCTTCATGTCGAAAAATATGATTGTCTTCTCAGAGAGCTGGGTTGTTGTAAGTGGACAGTACATAAATTAGATACTCAAAATTGGGGGGATAAAGGCATGAAGCGGTTGGCTTACAAACTTTCATAGATGGGGGAATGTATTTACAGGATTATAGGATTAAGGTATATGTGTTACTTAATTTCAATTGTGAAGTTGAAGAATTATGTACAGGTGCCAGGTTGGCAAGGGGTGGATTGAGGTAGTTAGTTTATTGTGCCAACCTGGCTGATTAACACATGTGGGGTTAATTGAAGGGCAGAGAGATAAATGGCTAGTGAGCCTCGCCTTTCTAGTTCTCCGGTCTCTTGCTTTGTGATGGTCGGAACAGGGTGCAGCTGCCTTAGCATTTCCCTGCTTCAGCTTGTAAGGCTGACTTCCTGCAAGACATCCCTGAGAAGAAGCCACATGGATCTACCCTGATGCAGCCCTGGGTGGAGCAGTGCTGTGGAGACCCCCACCAATGCTGAGATGTTTACACATTTACTGACTCGGCTTTCATCCTGCAGTCAGCATCATTGCATCTGTTTTGTGAGATGGAGGAGGACTTTGTGGTTCGTTGTTGGACATATAGGTTAATCATTAACCGTTAAAGAGTTAATGTTTGATTTATGGGCTTGGGCAGCACTGGGTTGGGACGTTTTCTTGATGTGCACTTAGCCTTTACACAAAACTCTGTCTTATACATGAGTTTCTGTGGATTTGCTTCTCTTAAGTACCCAGACTAATACAGTTGGCCTTTCAAGTAGCAGGTGCCAATAATACCATTAGGCGTTAACTGGAGTACTTGCTGCTCCAGCAAGCACGTCACTGCAGCAGGAGACAGTGCCCTCCACTTCACTTGTCTGGTCTGGTTGAAAGCAGCTAAAGGTCATTTGTAAACTTCACGTCAACTTCTAGAAGGTTGAAAGATACTCGTAACTTTTGGATATACAGGATCTTATTCAAACACGACCTTCCTCTTGTTGAAAAGGGGTGGGGGATACAGAAAGAAAAGGAAAAGAAGAAACTTGATAAGTCTTATAAATTTTAATGTAATGAGGTTTTACAGGGAATGAAGCAACTCTGATGTGTTCATAATGGAGAAAAGCTCACATAAAAATGAATAAAAACTATATTAGCAGACCTTTACAAACTGAAACCTAGAGAATTTTTCTAATATAAGTAAAACTATATTTTCCTTATCACAATTAATGTTCCTCTTTTCCATCTTGCAAATGCTTTCTAAATTATTTTTTCAGATATTATATTTCAAAACAATTTAATACTAGAGAATTAGAATCTAAAAGACACCCCTGAAATCATGTGGGTCAGCATTTCTCTGAATGGATGCTACTTGCATTTATGCAAAATATTTTTGGTTGCAAGAAATGATCCTTAATTTTCAGGATATTTAGCACCCCTGGCTTCTGGTAAATGAATATCAGTATCACATCTCAATCACTATGAACAAAAATCCTCTCACATGTTGCCTTATCATTTTAATGAAGAAGAAATTAAACATGGAGAAACCTTCACAGTAGAAATATCACATCTTTCAAAAATTCAATACTGAAAATTGGACTATCTCACATCTTGGTTCCATGGCATACAATAATGAGAGAGGATGAAAAATTTGACAAACTTTCATTTACCTCTCTGGAGAAAAACCAAAGCAAAGGATACTACCTGTTTTAAAATTCTTGGCTCTGTACCTAGAAGCAGTATTGAGTCAAAAATATTTGCTGCTGCTATTTACTTTGAGTTCTGCTGAAGTAGTGGAGTAAGCATGCGGTTATTATGCCCACTAGTCCTGCCACGCTGTGGGAGAAAAATTAGTCTAATGACTTCTGATTAAATCAGCAGTCTTGGAAACCCAAGGCAGAAGTTTATCTCTAGCCTATAAGGACACTGTGACTTGGAATCTATCTGGCAGTAGTGGGTTTTCTTTTCTTTACTGTATAAGAGTACATAGCAATTTAGGGGCAGAGATAGTATTAAAAATATGTGCCCATACTACTCCACTTTTTTAGCATTTACTTTGATATAAACAGTGAAATATTGAAATAAAGCAATAAGAAGAACTCTGGAATGTTGCGATTAAGCGAACAATTCAACTTACGTCACAACCTGTCTAACAGAGTGGAACACAGTAGTCTTCCCTCTTTTTATGCCACCACTCTGTGAAATACCAGGGAGACCACCCAGTGGACACGGTTGGTTCTGTGGGACTTTCAGACCAAGAATAGGGAAAATACCTGGTAATCTGCTTCTGAAAATAAGCCAATGAAAACTTCATGTATCAAATTAAAACATTGCCAAACTTGCCTGATCTATACACTTCATCATAAAAGATTGATAGAGGGTGTGAAAGACAGCCTGCTGTTCATCAAAGTACTGGAAATATAGCATAATTTAAGATTTAGTTTGAAAATCCCAAAGATAGTAGTTCATTCCTTTTAAAGTAAAAAGCCCTTTTAGTTTAATCAGTAGGGAGGTTCTAACTCAGAATGAAGGCAAGCCAGACCACTTAGATAAATAATGGAGCAAGGTAACTGTGGGCTGGTGACCCCCTACCTCCTAAGGGAATGTAAATATCCACTGCTCCCTGTGATGTTGGCCTCTTTTATCACATTGTTTTGGGTCCTGTGATCCTTGCAAAACCTGCTGATTATTTACTGAAATCTTTGCAAAATCTCTTTTCTGTCATAACATTCAGGGTGTCTGATTTGCTTGCCTTTCACTTACTTTGTGGAAGCAGTTTGGAGGTAGCAAACATGACTGCTTCCTTCTGTTTGGCACTTGCAGGAAGGCACTTGTTTTCTCAAATCAACCTGGTTTGTGCCTTTGGTTGGAATATTGACAGCAAATCCCAGACACTTGCCTGGTAGCATCAAGAACAGTCACAGGAGGAAACCATCATGCATTTTGAAGTATAAGGTCAATGAGAGCCAGGGAGTCTTTTGGAGAAATGGATTGGCACAAAAGCTGCAATGATGGACTTTAATGTGCTGGCAATCCTGATGATGATATAGCACCAGGCAACGTTCAGTGATGCTGTACCTAAGGTCACACTGATCCAGAATGTTCTGATGGCAGCTATCTATCTCTCAACTTTATCAGTCAACTGAATATTTTTTATGTGGAGCAGAAAACAAACAACTAGAATTTAGACCTAATTAGCATTTTCTTTGCCCGTTGTATTGCCTTCCCAGTGTACTTTAATTGTGGCTAAATCTTAAGACCTCTTGCTAAATCCTACAAAGGAGGGTTCTTTCCTTCAACAGCACAAGAATGATCAGGAGATGTGAAGTTTTCACATAAATAATATTTCATTACAGAAGAAACCAGCTGGTGGAGACAGGAGGGTCTAAACAAAATTTACCCTTATATTACTGATGCTAAGGGGGATTCAGGGTTTCTATTCCTCTGAGGTACAATAGGGAGATTGCACATATCCACTAAAATTTGGGGGAAACAGAGAATAGGCTTTTCTTGAAATAGGCTAGTCCATTCTAACATGGTATATGAGGGGGTCCAAACAAACAAAGAAACCATGAATTACACTGGGCAGAGCTTTCATAGTATGCATCTTTCCCACTAGGCTAGGATCAAGCAACTCTCTGAGTTAGTGTACCCAGTGGCATCACCTGGGAAGGTTCTCTCTGGTCACAGTGAATTTTTTTCATGAAAGCAGTTGAACTCAAACCTCGTTTTCTGTGATGGCCAATTTAAAAGAACAGCATGTAGCTGTGAAATTTTGTTTCCTGCCATGGGAGAAAAATGACACAAAAAACTGCTGTGATGTTGAACACAGTTTACAAGGATAGCACTATGGGAAAAATTCAAGTGTACGAATGGTTTTCTTAGTTCAAAAAAAGGTGAAAAGTCGATTGATGACAAACCTTTTTCTGGATGTGTGTCAACTGCGCTAATGGATAAAAATGTCAACTCAGTGCATTTGGATTTTGTTCCACCAGGTCAGACTGTTAATCAAGCTTTCTATTTAGAGGTTCTGAAAAGAATGTGTAACAGTGTGTGACAAAAAAGGCCTGATTTTTAGAAGGTGGGGGACTAGTTTTGCCACCCTGACAATGCACCTGCTCATGCAACCATTGTGCCAGCTATTGGCAAAAACAGCATGTCTCTCTTGCACCACGTACCTGTGTGACTTCTGTGTGATTTCTTCTTGTTTTTGCCAATGAAGAAGGACATGAAAGGAGCAATTTGATGGCATTATAAGAGGTGAAGAAAAAATGACGGAGGTGCTGTCAACCATCCAGATGATTAGGAAACTGTTTTCAAGAATGGAATAGCAGATTTGACAAACATATTAAGTACAAGGGAGAGTACTTTGAAGGTGATAAGGTTGTTTTGTAAAAAAAAATTAGATACATAGCTTTGAAAAAAATCTATTTTGGGGATACCTCCTGGAAAATCAGTTGTTCTCCAAGATAGATCCTATCAGAATACAGGACTTAGGTCACACTTGCTGTGTGGCCTTGTTGAAGAGTCCCTTCCTCTCTGGACATGCCTGAGCCTGTGTTTCCTGCACAACAACTTTAAAAATATTTAAGAACTAAAATTTGCCCTTTGTACAAACACAATATAGATATATAGATTTTCATACTTCTGTGTGGCTTTTAGTTTTTGCTTTTTCTGCAAGTCCTGCTTGGTGTGCAATCTTTCCCCAAATGTTTTCCAGGGTGATTTAATTTAATGGCTCCCAGAAAGTTCTTGAGTTATCACCAATTATTTTGCAAGGGGTCATGAGGACCTTTTCTATCTCAAAGTCTTTTCTAACTAAAACTATTGTCTTCAATATTTCAGCATATGGTAATTTAATATTACTAATTATTATAAACTAACTCATTGCCATCAAGTTGATTCTGACTCTACAGTGACTCTGTAGGACAGATAGAACTGCCCTTGTGGGTTTCTGAGACTGTCATTCTTTATCGGAATTGAAAGACTCATCTTTCTCCCACGGAGCAGCTAGTGGTTTTGAAGCCCTGAACTTGCAATGAGCAGCCTAATTCACAACCAGAACACCACCACTGAACCTCAGTAATCATGGTGGGTAACGTTTACGTGCTGAAGTTTCTATTTGAATACTTTTATGGTTTCTCTATGGTCCTGAAATGAAGTCATTACTACTTAATCTAACATGCAGCCTGGGTTGCTTTTATGGAATTTTTCATCGAATTTCCCAAAGCAAACAAACAAAACCTCCTGTTGCGTCTTTCACTCATTCCTTCATCAAAGTGAAACACATTTTTATCTTGCTTCTTGGAATACGTCATTCCCCCTCTAATCTCAAAGTCTTTATTGTTGATTATTTTCCTTTACTTCTTCATGTATTTGGTGTTCAGGCTACAGTTTAGTGATGAATTCCTCTTGGAACCTTTTTATGTTAGCTTTAAGGGTCAACGACAACCTAACAGTGATGAGAAAATCTACTGCCTAGATTTTGGTCCTTTCTGCCATTCTTCAACAAAGGAAACAAACGCCAACCTTCACTAAAAAGTCAAAGCAAACAAATGACTCTTCTGAAAACTGTTGATCCTAGGACCCGTCTAGGAAATACACAAATGAACTTGTAGTTTTTTTTTAAATTCAGAAAGTAAAGAAGGACTCAAAAACACACCGTAATACAAAAAAGGAAAGAAAGAAACTCCACATGTTGGGGGCATATCTAAGGTTCAGTTGAAAGGGCTTCAAATGAGGAAAGCTGAAATATGAATTGGATTATGGTTAAATTTTAAAATATATATTGGGGCCAAACTAACATAAATGAAAGATCAAATAGACGAATAAAAGTGGAAGAAGAGATAAATCTTTATTCAGAAAAATTCACCATAATTTCTAGAGATGCTCCATCCTGATTGATGGGGACAAGGGAAGAGCACACTTGCTATGCTTTAAATGTAGGACATTTTTAACAGACCCTTCCCAATTCGTTCTCGATGGGAAAAGTGAGGAATGGTAAGACAGTGAATTTGAAATAACGAAATCTCCCAAATATTACTTTTCCTAGAGTATTGAAACCTGGATAAGCAGGAATAGTCATCTTAATATTATACACCCTAAATATTATGTACTTAGAATGATATGTTTGTCATCCTTTCACAGACCAAATATGAAAAAAAAGTTGAATAAATTTAATCCTTCAAAATATATGACTAGCGTTCTTTATAATGCTCAAAGTCACCAAAAATTAGGGAAATCTGAAACCCTAGCTAATGTATGTAAATGTCATGTTTTGAATAGGATATTAGAGGAGAAAAAGAAGAGTAGGGAAAACTAAGGAGTCCTGGAGGGTGGGGGTGGGCAACAGAGTTGCAAGCTTTGATATAATCTTTCAATATTGGTTCATTAATTGTGGCAAGTATTCCCATCTAATGTAAAATGTTAGTAGTAGAAGAAACTGTTGTGGGGCATGTGAAAATTCTCTGTAATATTATCTATCCTTTTGTTCTGCAGATCCAAAGTTTTTGTAAAAATAAAGACTTTTAAAAATAATATACAAAGGTTTCAAATAAAAATGAAGTCATCAATAATTATGGGTGAATCAGTACCCCAGGCAAAACTTAAAGAACATGAAGACTTAGAAGGTGGTATGGCATTGAGACCCTTGGAGAATGCATGGGCTCCTGCAATGGTAGCCACACCTTCTCTGTCAGTTTATCTTACTGTGGTACTTATGTGTTGCTATGATGGTGGAAGCAGGCATCTACTAACAACATCAATTCTACACATGGGCAGGGATTCTACTTGGAAGATATCATTGCTCCCTTTGATAAGCTTAAGAAGTTTCTTTAGAAACTTGTTCTAGCTAATATATGATGCCTTCTCTCTTGAATATATGTGGGAAACAGTATGCATTAACTCCTAAAGATTTGGAGCAAAGCTGAGGATGTTACTAGTTTAGACAGTCTAAGTAGAATATGTTTATAAGATTCTCCTGCGAACTCTTTCAATTTTTTAAAAATCAGATCTTTAAAAGTAAATTTTTACAACTAAATGAAGAATACTTTACTAATGGCTATAAGACAGGTTTCATGACCTTTCCACAATTTTCTAAGTCAGCAAAATCGATCTCCATAGGTTCTCTTTTAAATGTCTGAATCTCATCTTAAATGGTACCTTAAAGTCACTTATATTTTTAATGTGACTTAAAGAACATGAAGACTTAGAAGGTGGTATGGCATTGAGACCCTTGGAGAATGCCACCCACAGAGAATCTGATGTAATTGATCTTGAGCTGGTCATTGGATTTTTTTAAGCATCTCACATGATATAAGAAGATGTAGCCAAGGCTAAGAACGACTTAAACAAAACAAAACAAAGCAGCTCCTCGCGTGGTCCTCATGCGTATACAGTTGAGGAACTTGTGCTTGTAACCAAGCGCTCAGTTGACTTTCCAGAACCAGGAAAACATGCTCCAACCAAGTTCCAATTTATAAACTAGCTGACTTGCTGTATTTTAATACCAATACTATAAGCCAGATACATGAATACATCAAATGTGTTTGTGTTTAAAAAGTATTATGTTAGTTATTGTAACCCCCAGGTTATAAATAAGAGGTTTATGGACAACTCTTCCTTAACCTGATGTGTCACCTAGTTAGTTTTGACTTTTTGACCCTACCAATTATGGAAACACATAAAACTAAAACACCTCTCTGCTCCTGTGTTGTCGCCCCAGTCATTGTTACTCCTGAGCCCAGCGCTATAGATGTGGACCCATCTCTTTAAGCATCTTCCAATTTTTCATGGGGCCTCTACCAAACATGATGTCATTTGCTGGGCTCTAGTACTTCTTGATAACACGTATAAAGTACATGAGACTAAGCTTCTACCATCTTCCATATAAGGAACATTCAGAGTGCACTTCTCCAAACACAGATGTGTTATTCTAGCCACGTATGATGAAAAATTCAATATTTTTCATCGACATCATAATTCAAAAGGTATCAGTTCTTCTTTGGTCTTCTTTACTCATTGACCAGTCTTCTTTATATTTATGAAGTAGTTGAAAATGCCCTGGCTTGGATCAGACACACGTTGGACTTCAAGGTAACATCTTTGCATTCTATCCCTTCAAATTAGTCTTTTGTGGCATATCTGTCCAATGCTACATGTCCTCCAAAAGCAAACATGTGTTAGTTATGGATCCAAGGAAGTGAAATCATTTGACAAAGTCAATTTTCTTCCATTTTCATTCAATTTACTGGTGCAGTTGACAGGAGTGTATGTGTGTGTGTGTTAAAATATAGTCCATACTGAAGGCAGTTGTCGTCATTCTTCATCAGTAAATGCTTCGTGTCCTCTTTGCTTTTTGCAAGGAAGGCTGTGTTATCTGTATGTCATAGATTGTAAAAATACTTTTTCAATCTTTATACAGCGTGCTTTTTCAAATTATTCAGATTTGGGTAGTGTTTGCTCATTATTCAGATTTAGTAAGGATGATGAAAGGGGATACAGCCCTCACACACATCTTTCCTGACTTTAAACCATGTACTATTCTTTTGTTATGTTCTAATGTCTGCCTCTTAGTCAATTTACAGTTTCCCAATGGGAAAAGGTAAGTGTTCTGGAGTTCCAATTCTTCACAATTTAGTCATAGGTTGTTATCATCGATACTGTTGAATTACTTTATATTTTTCAATAAATCACAGTTAAACATGTTTCTGGTATTCTGTGTTTTTAGACAAAATCCTTCTCACATTAGCAAAAATAACCCAAAATCCTTCTGTTTATGTTACAATTCTATACCAAAAAAAAATTTATGAAGAAAGAGAAGAAAAAACTCAAGGAAAAATGCTCACAATTGTATCAACACGAAAAATCACGAAAAATTATGAAAAGATTGAAGTTGTTAAATATTTAATTTCACAATGTTCCACTATCAACTTTTCTGGAAGCAGCAGTCAAAGAATCAAACAACTTACTGCATTGGGCAAATTTGTTGCTCAAGAGCTCTTTAAAATGTTAAAGAAAGAAGTCACTTTGAAGACTAAGGTTTGTCTGCTTGAAACCATGGTTTTATCAGTGACCTCCTATGCGTGTGAAAGGTGGACAATGGATAAGGAAGACCTCATGAAAAAGACCCGTTTGAATGATGGCGTTGGTTAAGAATATTGGAAGTATCATGCACTGCCTAAAGAACAAATAACTCTGTCTTGGGAGAAGGACAACCAGAAAGTTCCTTGGAAGTGAAAATGGCAAGACTTCATATCACTTACTCTGGACATGTAAAGACACAATGGATTGGTAAAGAACCAATGGGCTTGGTAAGACATAAGGTCAATGAAAAGGAAGAAGACAGTGGATGAGATGATTTGACACAGTGGCTGTCACACGGACTCAAGCATAATAAAGTGTGTGAGGCTGATATAGGCCTGGCATGATTCTTTCCGAACATGTTTTACTGAGTCAGAGCAGAATAGACGACACCTAACAACAATTTACCCTTCAATGTTTTGTAACGTTACTCTCACTTGGAAAAGATTAAACCAACCTCTCCACTTTTACCAAGTACCTTTAGTGGCAGAACTTGTAACTTTTAAATCCAAGTGGTTTTTAAAAGTACACGAACCTTCATGCCATGAGTTGATGCTGACCCTAACTGATATTCTGAGCCCTTATGACCTAGACATCTTTTCTAAGAAAGTTACCTATTTTGTCTAATTCATCAACCAACACAGTAAGGATGGTATTATTACGATTTTTTGGTGGGGAGGGTATTAAATTGTTTGATACCTCCTGTGTTAGTCTGGGTAGACTAGAGAAACAAATTCACAGACACTTGCATGTGTATAAGAAAGATTTTTACATACAAGAGCATTGAATATTGAGAAAGCATCCCAGCACAGTCCAGATCAAGTGCATAAGTCGGATATTAACCCATATGTCCAATACCAATCTATAAAGTCCTCTTCAGATTCACAAAACATGTGCAATTATGCCAAATGCAGGAAGATCACAGGCCAGTGGGTGGGAAGTGACTTTGTGGATCCAGTGGTGTCGTGAGCATCTCAGTACTGACAGGGCTATCCATGTGGTTTCTCCAGCTCCAGAGGTCATGGGCTATATCAGCATAGCACCATGTGTCTTGTCAGTAAAGCGTCTCTCAGGGAGTGAGCCAAGAGAGTGAGAGAGGAGTCCTGCATCCAAGGAGGAATAGAGAAATTTCCAGAATCCTCAGGAGATGGCCATACCCACACAGAGGCCTCATTGGCTATGATCTGATTGACAGCCTAGACGCCACTCCTTCAGTCTTAATCCTCTCAAACTGACAACAGATTATATAACTACCACCCCCAACCCCCAAAAAACAATATATGTGTTAGGATGATGCCATTTTAATAGCACATGGAGGTGAAGAAAAACTTGAAAGAAGCTTACATCTCAGCTAGGAACAAAGTCCTAAATTTAAACTTCTGGCCTCCTAAATTGTGACAAAACAAATTTCCATTTATTAAAGCCAGTCAACTATACTACATAGTAACAGCAATACTGAGAAACTAAGACATGAACACTATTTTATTTTAAACCAGGACAACAGAGAAAAAGAGGGTTAGACCTGTTTTCACAGCATCTTAAACTTGCTCGTGGTACTATACCGTAGTCTGTCATTAGTCTTCCTATTGCTCTTCAAGACACCATTGTAGGTTTATCATTCTCTTTTCTATTCTATATCTTTTATAACATTTTAGGGTGAACAGAGAACTCAGCAAACTTTCAGCTTAAGTGCCCCCCAAAATGTTTCATGAAGATTGACTATCCCAAAAAGCTGATCTTTTCATTAGTTTTAAAAGCAAGATTGAAGCTAACAAAAGTGATTTTATAGAATGACCCCAAATTGGGGATGCATCTTGGATGAATCAATCTAATCCAAAGAGGTCCCCGATTGCCATCTTAGGGAATCTGCTGCATCGGTAAAATTCAAGGTGAAGTTCATGTTGACAGTTTTGTATTTCAAATCAGTAATCTTCAAAGGTTTTCTTGAAGAACAAAGGATGATCACAGAGGCTCATTAGGAAGAGGTTTGAAGAAAATAGGAAATCCCATTGGTGGGAAAAGGACAGGAAAGTTGGGCAGGCGAACTTTGTTTTCCAACATGACAGTACACCCACACCTTCGGGGTAGCAAGGACTCTCTTAAGAAAATTTCATTGGTAAACCTTTTCCTGCATACCTTCCATCCCTAAATTTTCCCCTTCAGCCTTCTTTCCAACCCCCTGGCCCCATGCCCCCCAGCTTACAGAACATTGAAACGGACTTAATGTGCACATGTATGTTAAGAAAGATGGAAACACCATTTTCAGAAGTGTTTATACCTAGATGAAGAGTATATTAAGAAGCAACTGTTTTACAGTTTAATATTTTTGCTTAATAATGGCTTCCATGATTTTTTTAGTACAACTACCCACAAAAAATCAGAACCTATTTTATAGAATGTGTATTTGATTGTGTTCTAAGACAAAGTTTATTAAGCATATACTCTAAAGGCAGTCAGTCATTCCATTTCTAGCAAATTTTTTTAATATTTGTCTTCAAAAATATAGGGGAAGGGTGTTGGTATAATTCCCTATGGTCTTACACAGCAATCTTGTTTTCACTAAGTCAAATAAATATGCAATTTCTTGTTTTCTATAGTTTGTTCAGTTATTTATTCATGGTGCCTTTTAAGTTTGGAGGTGGCGCATAGAGGTGACATGGTCTGATGCTGTTTCTGAATGGATAGGAGATAAGAGCGTCGCGCAGGTGACTGGCATTTAGCTGTTCTTCAGCCGGAAATGAGGTGTTATTCAAAGTTCTTTGAGCAAGAGGGTGATGTGTTGCAGTCACCACTCTCGCTCTCCACTTACCAGAGCAGACTTTCTAGAAAGATAGTGCCAACGCAAAATGTAAAATTACTGATGCAAGTTATGATTTATATGTGCTATAAAGTTTTTAAAAGGTTCCTTTCTTTCCTGAAATGAGATGCCTGATTTTCCCACAATTGTAAATAATTTTAAGCTCAGCAGTGCCCTCCAGGGTAAATACGCAGCAGCCAGCATTGCAGCTTTGTGGAGGCCAAAGGAGAGCTATTTATCACTTACTGATCCAAAAGGGAAATAGAGGTTATAATCAATCTACACCTTTCAGCTTACGTCAGGACATTAGGATTCATCCCCAAGGGGAATTCTCTATGTGCAGGATGCCTGCTCTTCAAGCAATGATGAAGGGAAAAACTGTGGGTGATTGGTAAAAATAATTTTATTAGAGTTTTTAAAGTTTGCTTGTGTATATGTGTGAGCATGTACATATATTTGGGAGTGTAAAGCCCGGGACTTAATTCATTCCCCTAAAATCAGATATTTGCATAAACAATGGGAAAATTTAACAGGAGAAACAGTTTGTTTAACACTCACAAATGTCCTCAAATGTATGCATTAGAAATACATCGAAAGTACTGATAGAAGTAAACATCTACTGCTTTCATTTCTTAAGGTTTTCAAAATAAAATACTACACAGTAGCTTGTCTTTGAGCAGAAACGTATTGCCCCACAGTTCTGAAGAAGAGACGCACCAGCCACACACTCACTTGTGCTGATTTCTTCTGTGAAATGAAGGGTTCAGAGATAGGGCAAGGGAGCAAAGGTAGAGATTTGAACAAAGCATGTGTAGAGTATATCAAATTATCTTGGGACATTTCCCAGAACCTCATGCTTACCTGACCCTCCCCCGCCCTTCCTATGGAATTTCCCAAGAATCTCTTGCTATGGAGAACTTAAAAGACTGTGAATACAGGTGGGAAGTAAGCTATCTGGAGATAGGCCATGCTGGTTGGAGGGGTTTCTTCCTTCTAGGAGGTAGTTTAAAATTATTTTGTGATATCCTGTCTTCCAAATGTAAATCATTCTTTGGGAAGACAAGGAGCTAAATTCTGCTAACAGTACCACACTGCTCTCTGAGTTTCTGGTGAGTTTCTTCAATCCTTGAAGTCAAGGACTTGTGGAGTCCTACTTGGTTCTGTTTCTCTGTTATTTCCCTTTTATTTAAAGCTAAGGAGTAGTACTTAGCATCCAATCTACCTTAGAACAGACCCATTTTCACAGTTATTAAGTATTCCCCTGTTAACTCGAAAGTTTGTGGTTTGAATCTACCAAGTGCACCTTGGGAGAAAGATTTAGCAGTCTGGTTCTGTAAAGGCCACAATCTTGGAAACTGTGGGCAATTCTACTCTGTCCTAAAGGGTCACTGTGATTTGAAATGGATTCAATGACAATGGGCTTGCCTTGGTATGATAGCATGAATTTTACTGATAACATGTTCAGTGAAAGCTCCCATTCTCAAACAATCTTGGAAACTGTGGGCAATTCTACTCTGTCCTAAAGGGTCACTGTGATTTGAAATGGATTCAATGACAATGGGCTTGCCTTGGTATGATAGCATGAATTTTACTGATAACATGTTCAGTGAAAGCTCCCATTCTCAAACAAGCTTACATTCACAGGCTCAAGAATTTATTACTTCAACATACATTTTATAGAAACATAATGCAAATATAACATCTATTATGTAATTTTCACTTACTTCCCTTCACTATATCTAGTCAACTAGTATGATGCTATGAATGAATATTTTTCAGAAATTGTTGTGATCTCCTTATATGATGTTTCAAGTACATACATTTTAATATCCCCTGTTGTGACTTTCTTTTTCTTTTGTTTCCACTTTCCTCTCCCTTAAAAAAAACCAACAACAATAAAAAAAAACCAACTTTTGATTTTCAAAAGAATATCAAGAATACCAGGCATTTTATGCAGGAAGGTCAAATCTTCTAGAGGTCTTGGAAAAATATGGTTTCTGACTTATTATTTATGGAGCTGGACTTGCAAATCTGACTATTTAACACTCTCCTAAACCAAAAGCCCTCTGCATTACTTTGAGTAAAATAAATTAAGAATTTGAATTTTCTTTTCAGAGATTTAGTACACATATGTTTAATAGACATCAAATCTCTGATCACCAAATCATAGGCTCAGACTAAAAGAAATAATTATATAAATGTGAATGCATTTAATTTTATTTGTCTTCAACTATTCAAGAAGAAGGATTAATATTTAGCGGTAACATATGTTACCCAGAACTCTGGACATATTTAATTTAATTTAACAATAACATTATAAGATTATGTTCATTTTACAGTCGAAGGAACTGATATATTTAGTGGTGGCACTTTAGGATGCAAATAACATTGACAGATACACATGGGTAAGTAAAACATATATATTCCACTTCATACATGTCTGGGTTTATTCAAAATAAAACAGGTTTAGACATGCCTTTGTGATCATAAGACAGCTGCCAACTGTCTTCAAAAAAAGCAAATCAAAATAAAAAAGGATATATATATATTTTTTTAATGTTGCATTAAGATCAACTAGATCATAAAGCTGATGTTTCGGCTTTTGGGTTCTTTTTCCCTCAGTGTCCCAAGATCAAAGCCAGTGAAGATGATTGTACAGAAGCAATTGTGCTGGAGGACGCATATTGAGTGTATTGATACAATTCAGAGAACAAGGCCCTATCAAAAGACTGACTTCCTTTGGGGATCAGCTTGGCCAATGAAATTCATAGCAGAGAGGTTTAGTCCCAAAAGTTATGGCACCTGTTTTTGTTTTTAATTCCAAAGGGATAAGCTTGGTAAATATACTTGAAAAAAAAACACACATAGGAAAATCCTGGGAGCTCACTAGGAAGAAGCTTTAAGAAAACTAAAAGTTACATTGGTGAAAATAAGGTCAGCAAAGTTGTGCCCAGGGATTTTTCCCTCCATCAAAAAACACTCTCTATTTCTTCTTTGAGGATATCAAAGTTTCCATATGAAACATTTTAGGGAAAGCATTACCCTATTCACTCTTTCATCTTGCTTTTGTCTTGGTCTTTTCCTTTTTTCTTGTTTCATTTTGTTTCACAAATTCAAATATTGGAAAGGAAATTATTTGACTCCCATGTGAATGCCCAAACTGCTGGTTAGGGGTGTAAATATCAGAGCACAAAATTCTTCCCGCTAAGGTTAGAGATGGAAACCCTGCCTTCAAATTTGTATAGCCCTTTTTAAAGGATGTGTTGAGAAACCGCTGTCAAACTTGGATATTTTTACTTAATAAAGATTGTTGTGATTTTGTAACAAACTTTCTGGTCTTCCCTCATTTATCAGGAGAAAAGTATGAATTCCTTTCACTCACACCATTTTGGTGATGTGTGCATGATAGGCTCCCTTATCTGCCCAGAGTGCATTGCAAAATTACTGTGTTAGACAGGGTTCTCTAGAGAGATGAAACCAAATTGCTGATAATTTAATATATTTATTTATAAAGATAATTAGATATATAACAAGTAATTAACTGTTAAATCATATACAGATAAGTATATAATACAAGAAATGAACAGTTAAATTACAAAGAACTACAAATGGCTCAGTGCAACTCACTCCTGTGAGAGAGAGAGTTGTGAGAGACTAGCAGTCCTTCAAGTCTAGTCTGCTGCCAGATCTTCCTCTATTTGTAGAGAGAGCTAGGCTATGTCAGCACAACGGCCAATCA
>NW_022111368.1:37944515-37956850 GCF_000313985.2 Echinops telfairi
CCAGTACCCAGCTCCAGAGATGTCTTAAAGGGACCTCAACTTACAGCGACACAGTCCACAGGCTAGGCGTCCCACTTGTGTTTATTGGCTGGCACAATAAACTATCTCAATTGCTTACCGCCATTAATGATTTGTTTACTGAAGCAAATCCTCAAGAAACCTGTTGCATGTTAAGAGATAATTTGCACTAATTTATTTAATTAATCCTTTTTTAACATAGAAAAGGAGACAAAAAACAAAGAAAATAGACTGAATTTCAAAATTTAATTATTTTGTGCCTCCTTCAATTTCCAAGTTTGAGTCAACTTGGACTTATCTTAATTCCCTCAGTGAATAGGCTCCATCTCTTTACACACTGTCTTCTCTGGAATGATTTTCTCACCCCCAGATTTAGCTTAATTTTTACTTTTTCACACACTATTAATTAATGCTTATTTGCTTTCTCTAGGAAGCTGTTAGATCTCTTTCTATCTCTCTTGTGGGAGAGATATACCTTGGTCCTTGGCTTTACGCAAGAAAGAATTCACACCAAAGCCTAGTTTGTGATCCAAGTGAGTTTTATGAAAGTTAAAAGCAGTTTCAGGTACAGTAAATGGAACACAAGCCAGACAGTGTCACCAGCCTGGATGGCTGGACAGGGTATAGCCAGTTGGGCTGTGCAGCCAGGTGGGCTGAGCTGAGAGAGATCGCGCAAGAGCAAAACCTCTGGCTTTTCAGCTCCCCACCCCCAACCCCCGTTGGGAGGTGTGGTCTACGATATGGGTGGACCCCATTGGCTGAATCAAATTCACCTGGCTTAGATGGGTCAATCCAGATGTAATGCCCACCTAGGCATATCACCCCTTCCTGGCCAGGAACTTGAATCTAACAAAGCCATTCCTGATTTTTTTTATAATAAATTAAATAGTAAATACATTAGTTTTTTCTTTGTAGCATTTTCACAGTTGTAACTATGACATTGCTTTCTTAAGAACTTTATTAAAATGATCTCTATATTAGTGTTTTAAAAGTTCTGGAATAGGGTGCCATGCAAATGCCTCATATCTCCTGATATATGAGAAAAAATTTGCGGCCTCATTCAATAGTCCAAAACTATATATTTTTTTCAAAAATATTTTTGTATAATAAAGGTATCAGCTATGATCAAGTTTTATAGGATGACAGTAATTTGAAAATAAACAATTGAAGATTGTTTGCTTTTGGAAAGTTCAAGGCAGGCTGTAAGAGCAATGGAATTCCTAAGTAGTCAGAAGACACTCTCTGAACACTGGTGGACAAGCAGTGCAGCTTGAGCCACAAGCAATGGATGGGGACAGCCTTAGCGGAGGCTGGGCCTGTGGTAAGCCAATGCCTTTGCCTACATAAGCTGGGTGTGGTGGTACTGGCCTCACACAATGTCAGGTAGGACAGTGCAGGTGTAGGTGCAATAGATTATCTTGTCTCAGTAAGAAACCTGTGATATCTTTGTATCACAGCTCACACACTCACACAGTGTCTGCGAGAGTGGGAGAATCAAAGAGCTCAGGTATAGTGGCTGGCTACTTAGACAGTATGCGTATGACATGACCAAGGGTTGATAGCATGAGTGGCCCCTTCGGTCTGGGGTGCACAGTGTCAAGGAGCTCCTGGTGCGGGGCTTCTTGCCTGGCCAGGGCTATTTCTTGTGCCCCCAAAATGATTTATTCCTGCATTTGAGATCATCGTTTTCAGGAAAGAAGAACAATTCTACATGCCAAGTGTTTGCTTTTGAAACTTGAAGGGAATGAGCCTTGAGGCTGTTGAGAGTCTGCTGCTACTAGGAGTTAAACCTGTTTGCATGGACACCAAGACAAACACTTAACATAAAATCTATTGAACAGTAAAATATAATATATTAAAACTAAGTTAAAATCAGCAACACATTTTAAAACAGTTGTAAAAATGCTCATGAATGTAGGGGCTAACCAGCGTGCATATGGCTTGGTAAGATACAATCTACTCTTCTGCTGGGTTCCGTATGCATCAAAATGGCCATAAAAACTCACAAATAATACAATTAAAGGGGCTTATTAAGGAAGTTATCGGGTTATTACAAGGCAGGGCCAGTAAACAGCAAGGACATAGTTATTGGTCCACATCAGTGCCTCTTCTCAGTCATCATACAATCTTTTCTTTGGTCCTCAGCCTCTTGGCCACCTGTTCATCTACCTCGCCATCTCATAGTTTTGGTGCTAAGCCTATGTGCTGTCTCATGGTGTTTGTGCCTTGGCATGTAGTTTTCACCTGGCTCCTGTGCTCTGTCCTGTGGTCTCTGTGCCACAGCTTCTGGTGCCTCTGATCTTGGCCTCCACCACTTCAGACTGAGAAATTGAATGATTTCCACTAGTAGCTTTTCTTCCGATAGTGCTGGGATTTTTGTGTGTTCAAGATGCCTCTTATACTCAGGGTAATGACTTCAATAGAGATATGATTTTCTTTCAGCACACTACAACCCCCACACACAAAAAGGGTTGTGACTTAAGCCCCACCTTCTAGTAAGATGGAGACTAATTATGTATCCCATCATAATCTTAGAACAAAGAACTCCCTCCAAAATGTGATTATCATCACAGACATAGAGGCCAAAATTTAAAATATATCCTAAAAGGGATTATGGCAAGAGGTACTATGACTAGAAGGTCCATATTAAGTAATTGGTTACATCTCAGGCCATCCTTTGCCTTTAATCATTTATATTGGAGGAACTCCCACCTCTCTCCCGCTGATTTTGGTTACTTCTGAATTCATTAAACTTTCTATAATTACAATGTTCACAACCATAATTAAGCCCGTTGATGGACACACCTGATTCATACAATCTTATCAGTATCCTATTCTCTCCTCCAAATATATGAGGAAAAGAGAAAACTATTCACTGCATTCTCCATTGTTTCACTTATTTTGAAAATAACACCCAGAAAAGATTATAAGTCAGCAAACTCATGCCTTTATTTCCGTTTGAACTATCCAAATACTAAATCACCTGTGCTATCAACCCAGTACTCTAAAGGGACTAGCTTGTTCTTTGATTTACACAAACTACATCCTAGTTAGAATCTTCGTCCATAAACAAATTCTAGTCTAGAGCACAGCATTCATCAAAAATGCAGCAATGCACACTAGCTGTACAAAGAGTTAACATTTCTACTCTATTCAGTCATTCTGATTAACGTCGTTAGGTCAAATGCGCAACAGCAGTGAGCTCAGAAGTTCACACACCCTCAGACCGTCTGGTCCCTTCACATATGTTCGTCAGCCCCACATCCCTCTGGCTAGATCATATCTGTAGGTTCAGTATCTGCACAAATCTTTAAAGTTGATATCAGCCAATCATCTTTCTTCTCTCTTATTTGTATTCCCTGTGGCCATTCCAACAGGCATCAGTGGAATTTGCCCATTGCTTCATTGCTGCCTTTTGTTCACTTTCATAACACAAGTAGATCAAAGTGGTCACACAGTGAGCACACCAGTCTGATTGCTGTCTCCCTTTAACGTTCAGACAGTAAAGGTCACAAGTGAACTGTGATGGTAACAGATTTGTCCAGCATAGGTGCATTCAAAGGCAAACTGCTCACTCATGCTTACTACTTTGACGGTCAGTCTTTGGACAGGGCTATTTCCTCTTAAGCCCCTTACTGTTTATTCTGGGCAATTTTCAACTACCCTTTTAGCAAAAGTGAACCAGACTGGAATGTGGACATACAAGCTCTCTTTGTGTGGATACACTTAGCTCTCTCTAATCATAATTCCCAAACTATTTATTTCCCACATGTGCGTCTACTCTAGGTGAGAGAAACCAGTATTCATAAGAGAGTCAACTAAACTCTCCAGCACATCTGGAAACTCCCTGACCAGGTCTGGGCTGATTTGGGAACTCCACTCATTCAAGCTCTTCTGGATACAATCTCGAAGCTCCTCGCTGTGCGTGGACGGAGGGTTTTGGGGTAGGAGGATATTAAGTAATTGACTACATCTCAAGCAGCATTCAAAAATTCAAACCACACATGTTATTTGTGTAAAAATAGGTCTCTCACAATAGTCACTAGGAACTAGTGGCCTATGATGTAAATATATAATGAGTTTCCAATATTTAAATAACTGAAAACTTCAAAAAATATTTCTTCTCATGAAAAGATTTAAACATCCACAATTCACTTCGTTTAATGATAAAAGTAAACTTTAAACATGTAGCTTCTGTTTTATTTAGAAAGAATGTTGTTGTTGTTTTCCCCCTGAACACTATCTGTAACTGCTTTTACATCTGACTCTCTTTTTCACATTTGCATTCCCTCTTTAGCCCTTGTAGTTATTTGACTAACCAACTTCAGGCTTGGAGGTTTGCATTATTATCACTAATTGCTCAAACCAATGCTTTTAAAACTTTAATATGCATTTGAACCCTCACTGATATTTCAAAACTGAAGACTGTTGTTCAATTGCTTAAGTTAAAGGTACTGAAATCTGATTCACTAGCCAGCTCCCAGGTGATGTTTAAACTGATATGGGGACTAACACAGAATGGAACCTTAAAAGTCAGTGGTACCAAATAAAGGCTGGTTCTTACACGTAAATGATTGACTCAGCCTAGTTCACAGGTGTGCTTCTTCTCCTGCGAATGCATTAGTTAAACTAAAAAGTCTATATCACTAAGAAAACTCTAGAATATATGGCACAGATCACAGAGTATGACAAATTGTGACCTACTTTTGAAAACCTGTATCCTGTTGGTAGACAAATAAAAAAGATAAATGCAGAGATATTATGATCTGCATGAATTCAATGGCCACGAGTGAGTGTGAGTGATCTGGCTAGTCAATTTATAATTAGAAAATATATAAAGGAAACAATTATTAGTACTATGGTTGTAGATATTTGCTTATTTTGAAAATAATATTGAGTATAAATGGAAGCAATGTAGCTTTGCTTTCATATGCTGAAGAGTTATTGTGGAGGGTCAGAGCAATTGTGGTGATTAATCTTTGTGTCCTCTCATAAATGGGATAGGGTGAAAGATGTATCATAGGGCATGGGGACAGTCAGAGCAAAAGCTCAGACGAAGGATTACATTAGCGTGAGCACAGTGACTCAACAGCTCATGCCCCTTACAGCTCACCAGACCATTTCCCTTACCAGTTTGCTAAAACACATTACATAAGACATGACTAGGAATTAATACATCCAGAAATAGTTTTATAAATGTTGGCAATAAATGAGTAGCTAATACAGTGGTTCTCAACCTTCCTAATGCCACGACCCTTTAATACAGCTCCTCATGCTGTGGTGACCCCCAACCATAAAATTATTTTCCTTACTACTTCATAACTGTAATTTTACTATTGTTATGAATCATAATGTAAATATTTAATATGCAGGATTTATTTTCATTGTTACAAAATGAACATAATTATAGCATATTGATAATCACAAAAACAATATGTAATTATATATGGTGAAATATTTATTTCTAATTACAAATATATGAAATTTTGTCTTGAAGCATAGCATAGCATGGGTAACAGTCTTAATGTAAAAACAGTAAACTACATTGCTACATTTTGCGACAGTATGCATAAAAAGCCAACGTCAGTACAAAGGTTGAGATAGCTTCTTTCTCACCAGATAAGAAATTCTCAGAGCAGTCTTTGCAAAAGCACAATGAAGATCATCGTCCACAACAAGTTTACTTTTATATTTAGACTTGATAACCAACAACCTGGAAAACCCTGTTTCATGAAGATATGTTGTTGGAAATGGAAGAAAAAGGCGCAACACAATCTCAGACAGAACAGGATATACCTGCAAACCCTTGGTCCAGAATTTTGTAACTGGCATTGTAGAGAAATCAGTTCTTGGTGCTCGCTGTTAATCAATTCAATGAACTCCTCTTGTGCTGTCTCAGGAACATCTTCACTTTGTAAATGGGCTGCTGGCAAGTACAAATGGGGTGTCAGGTAGATTTGGAAGTACAGTGAAATTGCTTCTGCAAGCATGTGCAAGTGCTCTTTCACAGAAATTATCATCATGATCCTTTTGTCTGGTTCGATATCATGTTCCTCAAAGAAAGCAGATAAGATAGGCAGCTTGCAAAATTTATTCTCATCCGAAATTTTTTTGCCAAAGCTGCAGTTTCATTTGGAATGATCGGATCTTTTCAGACAAATTGAGGCATGTTGCATGTGGTCCTTGCAGTGAAAAAATTAACTCCTTCAAGATGGAAAAGATGTCAACCAAGTAAGCTATTTTCTGCAGTTCACTTTAATCACTGAAAAGCACTTCGAACTCTGGTCTTGGTTTCTGATTTGAACATGTTTTGACTTCATCACGAAGCTCAAAAACACATTTGAAAACGTTTCTTCTCGAGCATCATCTCACTTCAGTGTAAAAAAGCAGATCATTATTTGACCCATCCAACTCCTTGCACGGTTCCAAAAAACAGTCAGCTGTCTAAAGTGCTCCCCTTTACAAAACTGAAAGAACTTACGATGATTTTCATTACTTCTTGTAACTCCTGTGGCAGTGTCTTCTTGCAAGTATTTGCCGATGAATCATACAGTGAGTTCCGATGACTTTCAGTGGCTCATTCATTACCAAATGTTGACATCCAGATCGACATCCTAACATAGCTGAAGCACCATCTGTGTAAACACCACAAACCTGTTCCCAAGAGATCTTATGCTCTTTCAGAAATGAACCAACTGTGTCAAATACATCACGTGCAGGAGTTGCTGTTTCAAGAGGTTTGCAAAGAAGGAACGCATCTTTAAAGTCGCCATCATGAATCGACCTCAGGTAAACAGTCACTGTGAACACTTTATAACGCCTGCTGATTCATCAAGCTGGATGCTGAATATTGGAAGTGGAGCAGATTTAACTTCCTGGATTGCCTGATCAAGGACATCAGCAGCCATGTCAACCATTTTCTGAGGACAGTGTCCTTAGACAAGAAAATTGCACTCAATTTCATAGCAAATTTGTCTCTGATCATCTCCGACAATGTCTTTGGCCACTGGCAACAGTAAATCCTCAGCAATGGTGTGAGGTTTCATAGGTCTGGCCATTCTGAGTGCCAACAAACATGAAGCTTCAATAGCTGCTACGTTTTGTTTGTGGTACTTGCCACCACAGTCTAGTCTGGCTTTCTTGAGTCCATCAGCTTTGTTTCTAAAATCGTTGGTATCCTTGCCGACAAAGCTTGGATGCTTGCTATCAAAATGAGGTTTTAGTTTGTTCAAATTCTTAGATTCGGCTGATAGAACTTCAAAGCAAATAACACACTGCGGTTTCTCAATTCCTGCTGTCATTATTGAGGTAAAACCATACTGTGAAAAATACTCCCTATATTTCCATTTCTTAATGTTCTTCTCTGCATGATCCATTGTCATGGGATGGTTTGCTAATGAAACAATGTATGACAAGAACTGTAATAATACAAAAGATGATACATGGCATAGTTCAATCAATACTCTTCATTAAAGTTTCCTATGATTTACCATTCTCTTTGTTGTTGTTGTTTTTACATACCTGTTACTATCCCAAGGGGGCAGTATTCACATCCACCACAGCTGAATATAAAAAGACTGATCAGCATCCAGATTAAGTTCCCAGTGTGCAGATTTTTTTTTTCAGTAGTTGATGATTTTGCAGTACATGATTTTACATTGACCCAGTAATTATAATTCATGAAGTGTCGTTTTGCCTCCAATATTACTGCTTTCAACACAGTACGGCTTTTAACAGAGTAGCTATTTTCTACACAGCTGCTGCTCTCTACACAGTAGCTGCTCTCTACACATGTGTGACAGGTCTGCATAAGTGCATTATGTCATCAACCCTGTCATATGTACCTGTATTTGTGCAAGGGTTATGTGATAGGGTTCAGGCGATGATGTCATCATGCCGGGTACTTGGCACATGGGTGCATCTGCATGTGGGTGGACCCACCTGGAGTTGGATAGAGGAGCAGGTCTCAGTTCCTAATACCATGGGAAATATGTGTTTTCCACTGTTCTTAGGAGACTCCTGTGAAAGGGTCATTTGACCCTCAAAGGGTTCACCATCCACAGACTGAGAACCACTGAACTAATAACTGCTCTTTTCTTAATGTACCTCAGAATATAGGTTTAAGTGGAAAACTGATTTTTCTTAAGATTGGAGACCTTAAGCTCAGAAATTCATGAGTAGTACTGATATCACAAATTATTTCTTGATTTTCCATGTCTTATGCTGACATGCCTAATACAAATACCATGTTATAAAACTAAGGCTATGCACCCTTTTAAAATATAAATATATAGAGAAGTTCATTATATATTTGGTTTTTGCGGGGAGCTATAAAGATAATAATGCAAGCAAAAATTACTATTGACATAAAGTCAGTGCTGATTCATAGTGGCCATGTAAGACAAAACTTCACCTTTGGGTTTTCAGGGAGCAGAAAGTTGAACATTTCTCCCATGGGTCAGCTAATAGGTTTTAGTTTCTTACCTTGTTGTGGGCTCTGATTATAAAGGTAACAGAAAAATAAATTAAAAAACTAGTTCAAAATGCCAAAAGAATATGAAAATATCACCCACAAGTAAATTCTACTGAAGATAATCCATCAATGATGACAGCAGGACATAGACTGCCAGAAATGCAAGCTGTATTCAGAAGAGGATATGACATGAGAGATATCACAGCTGATGCCAGATAATTATTGATTCAAAACATAAAATACCTGAAGGAATGAAGCATCAGGATAAGAGGAAGACTTGTTTATAACCTGAAGATCACTATGAGTCAGAATCAACTTGATGGCAGTGGATATGGATAGACAGATGATAGATAGATGATAGATAGATAGATAGATAGATAGATAGATAGATGATAGATAGATAGACAGATAGATGATAGATAGATACTAGTAAGGTAGTAATTTTTATTGATTGTATGTTGAAATGACACACACACACACATGCCCTCCATCACTCCTTTGACTTACCAAAGCCTTCAGAGATTTCTTCTTTGGGCATGAAAACCAGTTTGCTTGTTTGTTGGGTTTTTCTTCTGCAGCATTTGTCTCTCAGAGATTAACGTTGCTGAGCATGATGTCTTCCAGTGGAGCATTATGCCTCTCTAAATAACAGTAATAAAACTGTCAAATATCTCAATGGCATGGATAAAGTTGGAAGATATTAAGATAGCAATTTTATAATACTTTTGATTTTTATAAAACATTGCATTACAAGATGATGTATCTTAGCTATTTTGTGTTTCGGTGGCTCTGTGACTTGCACGGGTGAGGCAAGTACCTCACTTACCTTATCCTTGCCCTGGGATTGCAGGACATGGTTTTAATGTGGAGCTAGAAGTTTAGATTCTGAATCATCTTAGAGTACATTCTAGAGTCAATCTGTCCACATTATATGAAGGAGTTTCTAAAAACCCTGTGAAAACAATCCATTATTCTTCTATTCTATTTTTCCATTAACTTATTGAATGTCCTTCCTTAGCTAAACTAGCAACAAGTATTGATGAGCAAAGAACCATAAAGAGAACAAGAGTTGGAGTTAATTTTCTCAAATCACAGGTGTGAGATCCATGCAGTGCTGTCCCTCCACCGCAATGATCCTTCATTCCCTACAGCCTAGTTCTTGAAAGCAATTTCATGGTGTGTGCTATCAAATCAGAGTCACTGGGCACTGTTAATTTACTTCTTGCTAATAATACATCCACAGATTTATGTTTTACTAAGTTAGGATTCACCCAAACAACAAGAAACTCACTGCCATCGAGTCAATTGTGAATCTTTGCACGCTAAAGGTCAAGGTAGAGCTGATCATGTGAGTTGTTGAGACAGTAATTCTTTACAAGTATAGAAAGCCACACCTTTCCCCATCGGAGCTGGCTGGTGGTTTCAAATTGCTTATTTAGTAGTTAGTCCAGTGGGTAGGCAATCCAGGCTATGCTCCAATCAGCTTGACCTTTGTGTGAGGGTCCCCAGGGGGAGGCTCATGGAAGAGGCAATGGTAGCTAGTAGTATTTGATGTAGGGGATTCTTGAAGAAAAATTAAGAAAAGTTTTTGTTTGTGCGCTTTTTTTTATAATACTTCAACCTGTTCCATTAGACTACAAGCGCCTTAATCTATGATAACCAACCCCCTGGAGTCCCTCAATTTTACAGATCCGTAGGTTGATTCTCCGTATTGCTCTGAGATGATGATGATGGGTATTTAGATGTTAAGGTGTACAGTGGGATCAAAAGTTTTCCAGGAGCAGCCACCAGACACCAAGCTGTAAAGATGTCTTGAATTATGACAACTTAAAGGACCTAATGATCCAGACTAAATGGAAGATGAACCTTAACATAGTGAACAACCATTCCCAAGAAAATTTTTCTTTAAAGAAGTTCATTTTCCATGGTACATTGGCCCTCTCAGAAGCCGATTTTAAAAAGGAGAAGAAAACAAGGCAAACTGAGGACATTATATGCTCCTGTCTTCAACCCGTAGAAAGCTTTGAGATTACCAATGCTCACATTGGATATCCATAATGATGAGAGAATATATATCCATATGGCTTGGGACTGCCTCTCATCCAATAACTCTTAGAAGGAAATTATAAGTGCACAAAGGGGCATAGTTAACAATGATAGTCTCTTAACCTTACAGCAATGTATTCCAGTTTATGGAACTTACACAGACATTTACAGACCTTTGGGGAAAATATGAAGGTGGGTTGAATCACTGCAGTTAGCAATGTGAGTATCCAGGCTGGCAAAATTGGTTTTGAAAGCCAA
Organism: Echinops telfairi; assembly: GCF_000313985.2. Lineage (NCBI taxonomy): Eukaryota > Metazoa > Chordata > Mammalia > Afrosoricida > Tenrecidae > Echinops > Echinops telfairi. The sequence goes on from NW_022111368.1 coordinate 37,955,311, forward strand.
CTCTTACTCTCAGTTTCAACAGGTGTTAGAAAACTGAATCTGCCTGGAATACCCATGCCCCAGCATAAATACATCTGTCTAGTGGGGAAAATGAAAGGTGCAGTGGTGAGATTTCATAACCAAAATCAGTCTCTTAAGAAAACCAAATTGTTGGGTGCTAGCATAAAATCAATTGTGCTTTGTTAAAGAAAGTCAAACCCGCAAAATAATTGTGAAGCCATTCACAGGACTGTAAGCACTCAGGGGCTAGAACAACTTAAGCTAACACATTTTTATTAGAGACAGATATGATTCAAGCATTTGCTGGTATGTAACAGGCTTTGCCCTTCCTTGATGTATGCAGTGGTTGCCTTAGCAACTCAGGCGCCCAGAGGACATACCTTGAATACTGTTTTGCCTTTCCCCCTCTTTTGCTGGTTCTCTCATTATGCATTTTTGCTGTTTTTGCCTTAAAATATTAGATAATTTATTTTCCAAACATGTTTTTGGAACTTTCAGCAAGCTGAGTCTGGGAAAACAAGTTTGCTTTGTTTTTGACCTTTGTTGTCTTCACTGCCATGCCTTTACTCTTGTTGTCCTTGCAGTCAGGCGTCCTTCGTTCCTCTGACACATGGGTCCACTCTCTCTTCCACTGGCTCCTCTGTGAAGCTTCCCTAGAAAACCTCATCCACCTATGACATGTTGTGTCCACTCATGGGTGGACTATTCATTGGGCCTCCTCTTGCGATGGTTGTTTATTTTATGATAATACTGCAGAGTTAGTGCTCAGATAGACATGAGTGCAATTAACAATGAGTTCACAAAGGAAGCAAACTTGATCAGTAGACCTGAAACTTCCCTGTACTTGGTGAATAAGGAAAAACATGGTCCCCTTCTTATTCCAGATATTTCCTTTCCAATTTGGGTGCTGGAAGTTTGGATGCTTTGGCTGATGAGATCTCTGTATTTTAGGGTGTGAGGTGTGGTGGGGGGTAGGGAGACTTTAAGATTTAGGCTCCAGAAGTTCCTGCCTAGACCCTCATTTGGGTATCCTCTCAGGTCCAGACTGTCTCCATCTGTGCCTTCTAAACATGCTCTCTCCGGCACTTGGTCAAGTGGGGGTGGGCGGGCTAGAAACTCATGTCTCTTTGGAATGTTGGGCAGACTTACCTGGGTCTGTATGCAGATGGGATGACAGAGTAGGTGCCTTGATCGCCAGCTCTTTTCAATCCTTCCCCCTATCCAATCGAGGACTCAGAGAACCACCTCCATTCCCAGAAGCTTCTGGGTATTGGAAGCATTAGCTATTTCACTGAGGGGTAGTGGAGAGTCCCAACCACTTTTTGGCTTTCCATAAGTGGGCAGCCTACTCTCTTTCCCAGAGTGCTTGACCACCTCCTTTTATTCAATTAACGAAACAATCCCCACCTGGACGGTGGGGAAGAAGCAGCAAGATACTGTATTCCTATACATGAACAGAATTTCTTCATTTCCATAACTACGCAATAGAAATAAAAGTGTGATAGTTAGGTGTGTTTTGTTTTGTTTTTTGTCAACTTGG
>NW_022111368.1:37956950-37987828 GCF_000313985.2 Echinops telfairi
ACAGGTCACAGCCTGATGACATCCCTGTGTATGGGGGACCTCTTGTGATGTCTGTCACAGAGATGCTGTGGTGAACTGGCTTTCTCATTACAACGGGCCTGGTCCTGCTGCTGCTCTCTTGGGACTTGTGCTGATGGCCAGCAATATTACCTGCTGCTCATGGGAGCTGTGGATGCCCTGCCATAGTCTACTGATCTGTCCCTGACTACTCAGGCCTCAGGAGCAACTCACTTCCCAGCTGACTAGCCCCAGGCAGCCACACAAGTCAGGGAAAGCCTCTAGCATACGATTCAACAATCAAACTGGACTTAACCTTTTCTGTGACTGTGTGCACCATGTTTCTTGATATAAATTTCTTTCTTTAGACACATATATGTCACTGATTTTGCTTCTCTAGAAAATGCAGCCTAACACAAGAAGTGTAAGTGCATATTTCTAACCAGTTTTAGCAAAGTTTATTGCTGCAAAAGGATCATTGAGCCTGGCTTTTGTTCTATACTTGCTAGATACCTGGGCAAGATTAACTGGCCCTTGATTTGCCTTTTCATGTACTTTACAGAACTTATTGTTAGCAAGGCTACACTGTTGTTTTTAGCAAATTTCTCTCCTTTTTGGTGTATTAAGCGGGTAGGGTGTAGTAATACTTTCAGGATTTTCAATGTGGTGGTTGCTCTGGGTTTTAGCTTTAGCAGAAATACATGCTCACAGTCCTCTTTGCTTCCTGCTGCTGCTCAGTCCTTGTTCAAGGACTGTGCCATATTCAGAAAACGAGGACCTTTGTCTCGATGGAATGATGTTAATGCATGTTATCTCTGATATGGCACTTTTACATTGAATATATGTCTAGCAATAGAACTGCCAGATGTTAAAGAGAAATTGTGAACAATGGATATGTTGTTTCATACCCAACCACACTGGGTAGCATCTATGGAGAACATCCAAAATGTCTCTGTGGCCAGGTGAAAAAAATATTAACTAGATCCACTTTTATGAGGACAGTGGGTATGCGGAGGCTTCTCTTCTGTGTGGTTTATTTTATTTTATTTTCTCCTCAGAAAGCTTTGCCACTTTCAGGTGAACCCTGTTCGGTATATCTCTACCTCAGAGATGGCAACACTATTCCAGAAATTATTAGGTGAAAATCAGTGGAAAGTCATTGTATTAAAAACAGGGAAGCAATGGGGTCTTTTGAATGCTTCTCCTTTTTCCTGTAGTAAATCTAAGGTGTCATACAGACATGATAAAATTGATCTAGACTTTGCATCTTTGCAATTCAGGACCCTAGGAATTTATAAATCTTACATTATATTATTCTAGTAACATCCCTAGAGACACCCAAATATTTTGCATAAATCAACACATGAAATATAAACTTTCATTGAAAATATGTTTAGAGTTAGAATAGAGGGTGAAAGATAGGCTACTCATTAAGTCCCTCTGAGTGTTTAAGATTTATCTCTTTATTCAATATTTGAAACTAGATTCCCCACAAAGACTTTTTGGACAGTGAAAAAATGGACACAATTCTTTTGGGGTTTCTCTTTTGTCATTGTTTAGGGCTCTCTGCTTTCTTCATTTTCCTTTTCTTAATGAATGCTTCATTGACTTGTTTTTACTTCTTCTTGATAATTGGAGGAAGGTTTACAGAGCACAACATCTTCCATTCAGTAATCCCAGAATGCAGCATCACTCATCCCAGTTTTCCTCATGTTTCCCATTTCCGTTCCTTCATCTTTCCTAGCTCCTCCTACATTCTGAATTTTGTCTTTTGAATATACTGCCATTTTAACGTCACATGTTTAATTATTCTAAGGAGTGCATAATTCCTTAATGTTAATGTTGATTTGCCTGCTGTTTGGCAGAAAATCAAGCCATCGAGTTGAGTTCAGCTCCGGGGTTGAAAGATGACTAATGACCATAGTCTCAGGATTCCAATACTCTGCCTGGTAAACCTGGCATAATTTGTGATTTTGAGATTTGGTTTACTTTTCTGTTCCATTTTGTATAGGACCTTTGTGATAGTTACATGTGAAGAGGTGGAATTTAGCCTGTCAATCAGGATGCAGCTCGATGACCTCAGTTGGAGGCACTAAGAAGATAAATAGCTCACTGGAAGTGAGGTACATGCTCACTCCCTGTGAGCCATTCCTGAGGAGAAGCCACATGAAGCTACCCTGATGCAACCAGAGCCCTGGAAGCTGGAGGAGCCACATGGAACACCTGCCAGAGCTGAGATGCTTACAATGTCACCAGATCCACAAGCTTTCCAATCCACTGGCCTGCAATCTTTGGCATCATTGCATGTGTTTCAAGAGTCTGAAGAGGAATCTACAGATTGGTATTGGACATATGGACTAACATCAGACTTATGGACTTGATCAGGACTGGGCTGGGATGTTTTCTCAATGTTCAACTGCTCTTGTATATATAGCTCTTTCCTCTACACAAATGAGTGTCTAGGAATTTGTTTCTCTAGTCTACCCGACTAATGCAGCCTTCTAGTGTGATCCCCTTCCGAGTAATTTGTAGTGGTATGCAGACACCATCTAGTTCTTCTGTGCTCAGGATCATGGCGACTGAGGCTCAGAGGTCTGTTAGTCGTTTGGATTAATTGCTTCCATGAATGTTTTATTTTCATCACCTTTCTTTTCCTGATGGGGGGAAACCAATAATTGCAACTTGCATGCCCCCTCACAAGCTTTTAGGATCCCAGTCACTGTTCACCAGAGTAAGATTAAGAGCAGGGTCTTTGACTATTCGATTTTCCAGTTGATATTGCTGTTCCTCAAGACTATAGTCCTGAAGCCCCCTGCCCACTGACTCATTACCTCAGGGTGTTCGGATCTGGCTAAGTAATCTGCATAACTAGGTGTCCTCTATGTTCTCCTATATTCACGAATGCATTTTTGGCATAGACAAGTCATATGTAGAAATAGCATCTGTCAAAATAACCTCTATTTGTGGGTATACTTTTATTCTCCTTAAGTATCCCTTATAAAGTGGGTTTGGTTTTTAAAAAATCCTTTAAATGCTTCTTATCTCTTAATGTCTTAGATTCACCTTGTATTTCAGAGATGATTTCAGTGGGCATATAATTTTTGGTTGACTTTACTTTTGCTTTCAGAGTTTGATCTATGTCATTGCATTGCCTTCTTGCCTGCATGGTTTCTGAAGGGAAATCAGAGGGTAGTCCTACTGGTTCTCGCCTGTAGCTACTTTTGAAGAGTTCCATGTGCTTCGTTTTGGAAAGCTGCTTCTCAATTCCTTTTCTGATATCTCCAGTTTGGGGTTTTTGAGCAACTGGAATGCATATCTTCTCATCTTTTGTGGTCCTAGATACCAGCACAATTTCATTTCTATGAATCTTAAAAAAAACCAAAAACCCTTCCAATTGTTTGTTGTTTGTTTTGCTTTGCTTTTTAGGACACTTTCTACTCTGGAATTTCAGTCTCATGAAAGTTTTTTTCTTTTATTTTTTTTCTTGATGGTCTTCCATAAATTCTTAAAATTTCTTAGAATTTTTTGGTTGTTTTCTGTTTTTTTTCCTTTGGACTGTTCTTCTAACAGATTAAAAATGAGAGAGTTCTCTTCACTCTCACTTATTCTGTTTTCTCTTGACTCAATTTTACCCCTTTGTCCTTGCGATATATTATTATTTCTAAAACTTTAGTGCTATCTCTGTGGGATTCAATTTGTTACATTTGCATGGTTTCCAGATTTTATTTTATGTATGTTCTAGTAATGTTTTCCTGAGTACTCATTAAGTTTTGTTGGTGTTTTCTTCATTTGATTTTATTTCCAAAAATCATTTTCTGGAAGTATTGAAAATAAACAAACAAATGCCACTGAGTTCATTCTGAATCATGGTGACAGATAGGGCAGAGTAGAATTGTCCCACATAGTTTCTGAGTCCTTAATTAATTATGAAACAGACTGATTTGCTTCTGTCCTGCAGAGTTAGTTGCTCATGGACTTGAGGCACCAACCTTTCAATTAGCCTCGTGCTCAACATATATGGGTCAATGCATTGAAGACATATTTTAAATTTCTTGTCGAAAGTCCAAATGTTATGTATTTTTCAGGGAATCTTCTGACTTTTTTATTTTGTCAATTGTTTAAGCCACTTTATCCTGATTGCTTTTGTAAATGAAATTGACTGTTATCCCTGCGACATTGTGGTGGTGTTGGATTTGTATTTGATTAATAATTGTATGTTGGTGTGTTTCCCCTTGCTTTGTTTGTCTTGATCTTGCTTTATTCTTTATTCTGATATGTTTGAGAGGGCATTGTGTGCATGTATGCATTTCCTGTGTATGCCTATGTGAGCTTGACAGGACTTAGTACTTGTTACTTGTTTCCTGATGGCTTTAATAGAAGACTGGAAAGTGTATGCAGTTCTCTGTCCACTAGTCATGTGTAGCAGTGGAACCTGTGTTGGTCTAGCTTTGGTCATTGTGTATCATTGATGCAGGAGCTGGTAGTGACTCGTACTCTGTGAATGAAACTATTGGAGGTGCAAATGTGGCAGGGCAGTGTGGCATTGTTTCCAGCTCCCATACATTGAAACAACAACAACAAAGAGAGTGAGAAAGGAGGAAAAAAATCAAGCAATAACCATAAAAAATGTAAAATAAATAGAAATATGAAGGGGAAACAACAAGAAAAAAACAAAAAGGAAAAGGACAAGACCAAGGAAAAGATAAGTTTTAAAATCCACAAAATGATGGTGAAGTAAATTAAAAGAGAAAAAGACAAAATATAGTTAAAAAAAATTAAAAGATGATGGGAAAAAACATGAAATGGAAGTGAAGAAACAAGGGGAAAGGAGCCAGAAAAAAAAAAGGGGGGGAGAAATAAGAGAAGAGAAAGGGGAAAGGAAGAAATAATGGGAGAGAAAGAAGAAAACTAGAATGGGGAAGGAAAGGCCCCCAGGTGCTGTTCAGTCCACAAGGGTCTGCCTCTGGCCTCAAACGGACATTTGCAGAGGAGGATCTCACCAACCCTCAGGTGGGTGAACACCTAGTGTCTCAGAAACTCACAGGGACAGTTCTTCCCTGTCCTGTTGGGTCGCTATGAGTCAACATCAGCACTATGGCCATATGTTTGGCTTTATTTTGAGTTTGGGTGTGTGGGGTAGGTGATGGCCATAGTTAATACTTTGCAGGAGCATGTGAGGAAAAGAGCGAGATCACAAATCCTTGTCTCCAGGCATAAGCATAAGTTCTTGTGCAGTCCTATGTGAAAGGAGCCAGTATCAGTTCACCAAAAAATTCAAACTGACTCTCTGCACCAGGCACGCTGGCTATTTATCATGCTATTTGTCTCTTTGTTAACTGCTTTAGTGTAGTTTTTTCTCTTGGTATTCTGTCCATTTTTTAACCTTTCCTCTTGAAACCCAGGCTCTCGGATTTACTACGTGATTCACTGTATACCTTGTCCTTTGTGGTAGCAAGTCTTGATAGCCTATCAGTCTTGTATACTATCTTTTAAAAATTATCTGGTCTTTCTTTCCATTTTGCTTGTTGCACAATGTGAATCTTTGATTGACAGAGATATAAAATAATTTAAAGTTTTCTTCCTTCTCATCACTTATCCATAGGAATAAGTTTGTATAAAAAATATTATTTCACTGTTTGGTTCACAAAATGAGATGATATTACAATTATTGTTTTATGGTTCATATTTTCACTCACCTGAAGCTGCCAAACATAGAGGAGATGCTACCGGTAAGAGAAGTTATACAAAGCAATGAAATATTTGATATTAGGAAATATTTTGGCACAAGTTCATCTCACATTGCTGAAATATTAGCAAGCTCACATGCTCTTTCAACTCTTTTGGTTGATCCAGTAGAAATATGTGTATTTTGGCTAGTGTAGCTTCAATTTCTCCTCGTTGCAGTTAGGGGAATTCTCCTTTCCCTCCCTCCCTCCTCCCCTCCCCCTTCCATTTTCCCTAATTTTTTCCTATATCTAAATTTTGCAGCTTTTCTATACATTTTTGTAGTTTTTTTTTAGTAGCGAAGGCCATGACGTTTCCTGACCAATGTGCTTTTTAAAAAGACATAATAAGTCTCTGTTTTCTCCTCTTAACTCTGTCATCAAACTACATTTATTTATTCATTTGTTTCCTGGAATTTAATTCATACTTCCTTGAATTTTTTTGAAAATGCTCACAATGAAAGGCATTTAAAAATACTTATTTGAAATATAGCTTCAAATATTATGGGAAAGTAATGGGATGTAAACATGCCAAGTGCTCTGAACAACAGAGTTACAGTAATTGAATATAATTCCACTGTGCTGTCTCAGCATCCTGGGTTTCAAGGGGTTTGTGATGTGACAAGAAGTCTATTGAACCTTTACAGAGTTAAGCCAGGCCTGGCTCCAGCCTGTCCAAGGCAAAACCTTGTCTTCAACGAATGGATATGGAATAGTTGATCTGGAATTCTGCTTCGCTCAATGTTTTCTGTTAAGGAATATCTGTATTATAAGCATGGGAGAATTTCATTAAATATAGCTATATCAAGCTACATGTTGTATAAAACATTTGGCCAACTTGCCAGTGTTTCTTATTTCTTGTAAAACAGTCAACTATAAATTGAATTTTGATATATCTCCCACCAAGTGACCAAACTGAATGCATAATGTAGTATTTAAAGTGGAGAAATAGCTGGTATATCAACAAAAATAATTCTATCCATTTGGTGAATATTTTACAGTTTACAGAATACTTTGGAATACATTATCACTTTTAGAAACACAGCTGAGATATTAGAAAGAGCACTAAAGTTAATGTTAAGTAATTCATATTCTGCTTTGCCCATCAAAGCCCTGTAACCACTCATTGTGTTTCTAATAACTCTTCTCTTGTGATTCATCCCTTAGTAATGATACTGAAGTTATACATCTCCAATTCACCACTTTGATTCAAGCATTTTTATAACATTTTCTCCGCCTAGAAAGGGATACTGTTAGTAAATCTTTTTACTGTTGCATCGATTCCAATTCCATCAACCTCATGGGTTTCCGGGTTTGAAATCTTTACGGAAGCAGATTGTCATGTCTTTCTTAACTAGAGCAGCTGATTGGCTTAATCCAGCAACTTTTCAAACACAAGGCACTAACCACTGTGCACCAGGCTCTTGGAGGTGGATATGAATCTATAGCCATGCAGTTGATGCAAATTCATAGAAACCTTAAATAGGGTTTCTGAGACTAAATATTTAGAAGGGTAGAAAGCTTTATCATTCCTCTATAAAACAGTGAGTGATTTTGAACCATTGACCTTTTTGATAGCAGTCCACTGCCTGTGCCTCATTATACAAAATAGAACAATCCTAGATCACAGGTTTTAGGTTAGAATTAAATCTAAAAGATGTCAAGTTTTCCTGAATTTATTTTCAGTCAGTGCACAGTCTACTTCAAGGAGCAGCAAAAAACCCATTTGTCTTCTGGTATTTTCTCACTTCTCTTCAAATCCTGTACCCCTCTACAATTTGGGTTTGCTGCTGGGGAAATATGCCCCCTGTGTTAGTCTGGGTACATCACAGAAACAAATCTACATAAACTCATGTATTAGAGATTTATATAAAGGGTAAGTGCACATCAAGAAAACATCCCAACCTAGTGCTACTGCCCAAGCCCACAAGTACAACATTAACCCATATGTCCAACACCAATCCACAAAGTCCTCCTCCATCTCACAAAACAGACACAATGATGCTGTCTGCAGGAGGAAAGCTGAATCCGTGAGTGTGTAAGCATCTCAGCGCTGGCAGGGGTCTCCACAGGGCTGCTCCAGCACCCAGGGCTGCATCCGGGTAGGCCCATGTGGCTTCTTCTCAGGAATGTCTTGCAGGAAGTGAGCCTTGCCAGCAAAATATGAAAATAGAAAGCTCATAAGCCCACTTGCTTTCAGCCATTAAACTTTGATCTTTAGATTGGTTTAGGCTATGCCTGTAAAGAAAGCTTTGAAAAGATATGCCCCACCCAGTGCGTTGGAGTACTCAGGAACCAATGGTCTTTGTCAGAAGCTGGAAAAAATCTGGAACCATGAAGAAAACTCCTTTCTGGGACTGAATATTAAAGGGAGCCCGTGGGAAGGCTGAGATGCTTGCTGGGTGACCACCTGGATCTACTGGTGGAGTGGAAGTGGGAGAAATGCAGCAATAAAGAGGCGGGTTGAGTTTGGCCACTGACACCTGTGGACTTGGTTCACAGGAAAAATAGGAGAAGAAGAGAGCAAGTTGACTGGTCTAAAGTTCATGAGTACGAGGGGGCTAGGTTTGTTGAGTATTGGTGAAAGCCCATGGTCTAAAGGCAAGATGACCAATGGGCTCCCTGTGGAAACTGAGTGAGGCAGCCCACATTGAGTTGACCAGAATGTGACCAGATGGAGATTTTTTAGACTATGCACTGGTGCATATTGATGCTGACTTTATGAATGGCCTCTCTGGATTTAACTTTGCTTATGGATGCAGGCTTCACAAGGTTCCAAATGGAAAGAAGACTCTTCATGTTGAAAAATAAGATTGTCTTCTCAGATCACTGGGTTGATGTAAGTGAGCAGTATATAAATTGGATACCTAAAATTTGGGGGATAAAGACAGGAAGTGGTTGGCTTATAAACTTTCAAAAGTGGGGGGAATGTATTTATAGGATTAAGGAGTAGGTTTTACTTAACTGGAATTGTTAGGTTAAAGAATTGTGTTCAGGTGCAAAGTTGGCAAGGGGTGGATTGAGATAGTTAATGTTTATTGTTCCAACCTGGCTGATAAACACATGTGGGGTTAATTGAAGGGCAGAGAGATAAATGGCTTGGTGAGACTGGCCTTTCGAGTTCTTGGGTCTCTTGCGTTGTGATGGTCAGACCAGGATGCAGCTGTCTTAGCTAGTTCCCTGCTTCAGCTGGCAAGACTCACTTCCTGCAAGGCATCCCCAAGGAGAAGCTGCATGGACCTACCCCGATGCAGCCTTGGGTGTTGGAGAAGCCCTGAGGAGACACCTGCCAGCGATGAGATGCTTACATGCTCACTGGTTCGTCTTTCCTCCTGAAGTCAGTGTCATTGCGTGTGGTTTGTGAGATGGAGGAGGACTTTGTGGATTGATGTTGGACATATGGGCTAATGTTGTACTTGTGGGCTTGGGAAGTAGCACTAGGTTGGGCTGTTTTCTTGATGTGCACTTACCCTTTGTATAAAACTCGTTCTTATACATATGAGTTTCTGTGGATTTGTTTCTCTAATGTATCCAGATTAAACACACCCCCTCAGTGGATAATATCCATGGATGATAGATGCTCTTTATTGAAGAGAAAAAAACAAAAATGCATCTTCCTTATAATTTTGTTGTGTACTTTCTGTAACATAAATTCATTATCCCATTTAACTAAAAAAATTCTGTTTTTCACTCTATCAACAGTTATTCATCCCCTATACTTTGCTAGAAGAGGGGAAAAGGGATGGTAAGCAAGGGTAAATATATCTAGGTAGCCTCAGTAGGCTAGAGAGAAGTTTGAAAAAATCTAAATTATTTTTGTTATTTTCTTTTAGTCACCCTATTTTGATTTAAGTTCTCCAAAAAGTCCAGTCATTAAAACAGTGAAATTTAATGAATTAGTGAAATGAGTAATATGCTTTATCAAAAGCAAAACAAAACAAAAAGTTTACTTTGCACTGATTTGTACTTCAGAATCCAAATTCACAAACGCATAGAAGTAAACTAATTATGTCTCAATTCCTGACACACGATATCCTTTCCCTTCTCTAACCCTCCCACTGTACAGTGTGCATGTGTTTGTGTTTTCCCCTCAGATACTTTTGTTACTTCTTGATCGTCTCCTTCATAACCACTATTCATTTCATTTGATTTTTGTCCTCGTGTTTTTGTAGAAGGGAATAAATGAGTTTGTGCTATTTATTTTACCTGGAGACTATATGGTATACATATTTTTATTTTTTATTATGGTTTTTATTAATCATTTTTTGGTGAGCTCTTAGTGATAGGTATCCCATCCCCCCCCAAAAAAACAGATTTTATTTCAAAGCTATGTATTTCTATTTTCTTTTTTAACAAAACAATCTTATCACCTTCAAAGTTCTCTCCATTACACTTAATACACTTGTCAAATCTTCGAATCCATTTTAAGCCTTTAAGACCCCAGATGCTATATCTTCCAATAGCTGGGCCCCATTGGCTTTCTTCATCACATTTGCTTATGCACCCATTTTTTGTTTGTTTGTTTTGTGGGGGTTTTTTTTTCTAAAAATTATTGGAGGCTCTTACAGCTCTTATAACAATCCATACGTCAATTTTATCAAGCACATTACTACATATGTTGTCATCATTGTTTCTGAGTCCTTGGTATCAACTCCTCTCCTTACTCTCCCTCTCCCCTCCTACCCTCATGACCCCTTGATAAGTTAGAAATTATCATTAATTGCCTATGTAACACCGACCACTGTCTTCCTTCCCCCGCAGTTTCTCCCACCTTCCTGTTCCACCTTCCCCTTAACCTCCTGCTATCACTACTCCCATTTCTGTTCCTGAGGGGTTTATCTGACCTAGATTCTGTGTGTCCTGAGCTCATATCTGTACCAGTGTACATGCTCCGGCCTAGCCCACGGTGAAAGGCAGAATTGGGGTCATTATAGTGGGGGGTGAGGAAGAGGAATACTGTGTTTCATCCATGCTATGCTGTGCCCTGGTTGACTCGTCCCTTCCTGGTGACTCTTCTGTGAGGGGATTTACCGTTCTCTACAGGTGGGTTTTGGGTCGCTGCTCAGACCACCACCCTTATTCTCAACAATCTGGTTTTTTTGTTTGTTGTGGGTCTTCTGATGCCTGTTACCTGATCCTGTTGACACCTCACAATTGCACAGGCTAATGTGCTTCTTCCATGTGGCCTTGTTGTTTCTCTGCTAGATGGCTGCTTTTTTAACTTCAATCCTTTAAGACTTCAGACACTATATCTTTTGATAGCCAGGCAACATCAGTTCTCTTCACCACATTTTCTTTTCTTTTTTTTTTTTTTAACATTTTATTAGGGGCTCATACAACTGTTATCCCAATCCATACACACATCAATTGTGTAAAGCGCATTTGTACATCGTTTCTCAAAACATTTTCTCTCCATTTAAACCCCCGACATTAGGTCCTCATTTTTCCCCTCCCTCCCCGCTCCCCCCTCCCTCATGAGCCCTTGATAGTTTATAAATGGGTATTTTGTCATATCTTGCCCTGTCCGACGTCTCCCTTCACCCACTTTTCGGTTGTCTGTCCCCCAGGGAGGAGGTCACACACAGTTCCATGTAATCGGTTCCCTCTTTCCTACCCATTCTCCCTTTACCCTCCCTGTTTTGCCACTCACACCACTGGTCCTATAGGGCTCATCCGTCCTGGATTCCCTGTATTTTCAGTTCCTATCTGTACCAGTGTACCTCCTCTGGTCTAGCCAGTCTTGCAAGATCGAATTCGAGTCATGGTAGTGGGAGCAGGGAGGAAACCTTTAGGAACTAGAGGAAGGTTGTATTTCTCATCATTGTTACATCGCACCCTGACTGGCTCATCTCCTCCCCGAGACCCCTCTGCAAGGGGATCTCCAGTGGCCTACTAATGTGCTTTGGATCTCCACTCTGCACTCCCCCCATCATTCACTATTCACCACATTTTCTTGTGTACCCATTTTGTCTTCAGCGATCATGCCAGGATGGTGAACATCACAGAATGTCACATTATTAGAATACAGTGTTCTTGCTTTGAGGGAGGGATTGAGCAGGGGCCCAATGTCCATCCACTTCCTCCATGTGTTACCATATAAATATATGTACCTATGCCAATGCCTCTATTTTTATGAATTAACATATTTTCATAAGTGCACACCTGTAATTATAACTTTATTCATAGCTTTGCTTCCTATATCTTTCCTCTGTTTCCATTTACCTTCCTCCTTGCCCACCATCACACTCACACTTCTTCTGCCTCTTAGTAATTCCTCTCAGCTGGATTGCTCCAACACCCCCAGGATCTGTACACCTTCTTCCTTCCTCACTATTGATTTTAATTCCCTAGATTTTCCCCTATCTATAGCATTGTTCTGCCATCCCTCCTCCCACTAAGTCCCTCTGGAACCTTCAGTCCACTTGTATTGTCCTCAGGATTTTGTGCACCCATTTTGTCTTCAATGATACTGTCTGGAAGGTGAGGATCATACATTCCACTTTATTAGAACAAACCATTCTTGTACTGATATAAGGTTTCAGTAGCCACCCAAAATCTATTATGATATAAGCCTTGCTCAGTTCCTTATACCAACCCCTCCTTAAAAACTGGCAGCAAATGTACAAATGTGCTTGACACAATGGATGTATGTATGGATTTTGATAAGAATTGTATGAGCCCCCAATAAAATGATTTTTAAAAAAGAATAATAAGAAAATTTATTCAATCCCATGGGGTGAGGGGAATATATCCATGCAGCCACATACATGTCTGGCTTAATTATTGGTAGTGTTCAACAAGACCACCTTTTATATATTCTTCATAAACTGTTATATTCTACTCCTCAGGTGATTGACATTCAAATGGGCTTTAATTCTTTTCTATGTTAGGCACACCATTCTTCCATGCGTATATCCCTCATGAATTAGGAGAAAATTCTTCATGAGGACAAACTAAGGACAAGAACTTTTCTATCATAAAATATTCATAATACTCATTTCTATAAGGTGTTGCTAGCCAGCTAGCTATCACTGTTACTAACAGTAATTGAGTGGTTCTATTGTCTTAAATTTGTGCCAACAGTTGGTATTATTCAACTTTCTCATTTTGCTTCTACTGAGCATAAATCGAGCATTCATGGATATTTTAACCATTTATCTGATGATAAATTCAAGGAAACATCTCCTCTTACATCATTCATATGCCCCAAACCTTTTTTCTAATAAAATTACTTTTACAGGGAAAGCTATTTATTTTCCCCACTACATCCCAATTATTATTTTAGAGTGCTTGTCACTTGTGTTGTCAGTTGTAGGAGTTCTTTGCAATTTATAAATACTAATTTAAGATTGAATTTACACATTTCAAATATGTCCTTCTATAATGTCAATTGTCTATCAGTTTGCCTATGTTTACATTTGTTGAGTAGAAATTTTAATTTAGCTCGAGTCTTTCTATAGCCACTTTTTAAGCTTTCTTAATAGTATTTTCAAAGTTAGTCTGACAAAAACATAAAACCATTTTCACAGGAGTGATTTAAACATGAAACTAAAATATTGAGAACATAGAAACAATGATATTTTTGGAAGATATGAACAGACTATTGAGTTTGGTTAATTGCTTGATTTGTTATTATTTTCATCCATTGTATAGCTCATTGTTTTGTTTCCTTATTGGTCTAGTGATTATTAAACTTTCTCTTTGGTTACCTAACAGGTAAAGTCAAAAATAGAGTTGAAATCTCATCAGAAATAGAAAGTCTTATGTACAAAATCATGGACAATATCTAATAAGGTCTAAGATAAACCAATATCATTTCATATATTAAAAGTTTTCCCCATGAGATACAACTAAATATATTTAAGATAACAGAAAAAGGCATTGAAGGGGGCAAATTTTCTCATTGAAACTTGCTTTTGAAGAGGACTTGCACTTACTGTTCAAAATCAAGTTGACAGCATTAAATATGGATCACACCTCAATATTTATGTGATAGTTAGTTTTTTGTGCAACATGATACCTGTAAGGAGGTATGCGTGCAATTTAGCCAATCGGGTCATAGCTTGATGACCTAACTCCTTTGGAGGTTTCACGAAGATAAATGGCTCATGGAAGGCCAGACCCCACCACCATCCCACTCTCTCTGCATTCACCTTCTTGCCAATGGGCCTCTCTGAGACCTGCCAGCACCCTGAGATGTGTCCACTGCCGTTGGATCCGCAAGACTCTGCACTGCACCCCCAGCCTGCAATCTTCCTGTATTTGACATCATTGCATGTGACTGAGTGAGTCTGAAGAGGGGCTTATGGACTAGTACAGGACTTATGGACATGAGTTTGACTAGGCTGGGATATTTTATGGATGCATAATTACTTTTTGATATAAAGTTATTTGTTACATATATATGAGTGCCACAAAAATTGGTTCTCTAGTAAAACAATTTAAAAAACAAGAAATTTCACAACTGGACCAATAAGCAGAATCATGATAAATAGAAAGATGATTGAAGGGATTAATTTTCGTTCAATCTAAATCAACCCCCATGAAAATAGTAGTCAAGGATCCATCAACATATTGCTTTAAGCAAATCTGTTGCGAATGACTTCTTTGTTGTGTCAAAACAGCAAAAATACCACTTTGGACACTAAAGTGTGCCTGACTAAAGGCATAGCATTTTCATTAACCTAATAATCATGTGAAAGAAGGAGAATTAGTTAAAAGCTCAAAGAAGAATGGATGCGTTGAATTACAGTGTTGACAAAGAATATTGAATATGCCTTAGATTACCTGAAGAACAAACAAATTTGTCTTGAGCAAATAGCCAGGAAGACTGTTAGAAACCAGAGTGGAGGGACTTATTTTCTGAACATTGAACATGTTATCAGGAGGGGCTAGTCCCTAGGGAGGACATCCTGGTTAGAAACATAAAGGATCAGAGGGAAATTTTTTTTTTAAAGTATTCACTCAACAAAATGAACCTACATAGTGTCTGAAGCAATTGTCAGGATGAAACAGGAAAGGACAGAGTTTCATTTTCTTGTATGAGAAGATGGAAAAATTTGTGAAAATACTTGAATTAAAAAATAAATGTATAAATCATTTTTCAAGATAAGCTCCATGAGATTCAGGTACTTTTGTAAGCAAGGATACCATCCATTAAGTTCAACCTTAAAAAATGGGGTCCGGCGAACTTAACAATGCTAATGCAGTTTTTTATATCAATAACTGGAAAAAAAATGAGTGCATATAGCTAGATAGATAGTTAAATAGATAAACACCTCCCCCCAATGGATTTTTTCTCAAAGCTATATATTTAAGGTTTTTTTTAACAAAACAAACTTGTCACCTTCAAAGTACTTTCCATTACACTTAACACATTTGTCAAGTCTGCTATTCCATTCTTGCATGGCTGACAGCACCTCCCTCTTTTTTTTTTCTTCACCTATTCTATGTCTTGAAATCACTGTCCTTTTATGTTCCTCTTCTTTCACAGGAACAAAAAGAAGTGTCATGGAGCAAGGTCAGATGGGTAAGGTGCATGGGGCAAGAGAGGCATGCTGTTTGTTAGGGTTTTTTTGCCCCAAACTGGCTCACTGAGATGACTGCATGATCAGGTGCATTGTTGTGCACCTAAATCAGTCCCCTGTCTACCACAAACCACGCCTTTTTTGTCACACTCTTATGCTATCTTTTCAGAACCTCTAAATAGAAAGGTTGATTAACAGTTTGACCTGGTGGAATGAAGTCCGAACGCACTACAAGTCGAAATTTTTGTCTGTTAGGGAAGTTGACAGACATCCAGAATGACGTTTGTCATCAATCGACACTTTATCTTTTGTAAATGAGAAAATCATTCATTCACTTGAGGTTTTCCATAGCGCAGTCCTTGTAAGCTGTGTCCAACATCACAATAGTTTCTGTGCCATTTTTCCTGAGCAGAAAGCAAAATTCCACAGTAGGACATTGTTTTCTTAAATCAGCCATCACAAAACGGTTCCAGCGAAACTGATTTCACAAAAATAATTCACTGTGTCCAGAGAGAACATTCCCAGGCGACGTCACTTGTGCACTAACTCCGAGCGAGTTGCTCAACACTCCAAGCTCACCTAGTAGGAAAAATGTGTACTAAGAAACCTCTGCCCATTGGAGCTTTTTTCCCCGTTTTTTGAGGGTGCCCTTTATATAGATACATATATATTTATAAGTGTATAATATACATATATGTATGTATATAAAGATTAGGAAGCAAAATCAAACCAGAAGGGGAATATCAGGACAGTATGTATGATGTTTTATGTCTTCAAATAGATACTGTGCTAGTCTTGGTAGACTAGAGAAACAAATTCATAAACACTCACATATATATAGGAAAGAGTTTTATCTACAAGAGCAATTGAAGATTGAGAAAATATCCCAGCCTAGTCCAGATCAAGTCCATAAGCCTGATATTAGCACATATGTCTGATACCAATCTATAAAGTCCTCTTCAGACTCATGAAACACATATAATGACACCTAATACAGTAAGATCACAGGCCAGTGGGTGGGAAGTCTTATGGATCCAGTGGCATTGTAAGCATCTTAGCACTGGCAGGGGTCTCCATGTTGCTCCTTCAGTTCCCAGGGCTCAGGCTGCATCAGGGTAGTGTCATGTGGCTACCTTGTGAGAAATGTCTCCCAGGGAGTGAACGAGTGTTCTGCATGCAGCAAGCTATTTATCTTCTTAGTGCCTCCAAATAAGGTCATCAAACTGCAACCTGATTGACAGGTAAACTCCACCTCTTCACTGGTAAGTCTCAAATTGACAGCAGATTATGTAAATACCACAGATACTTTACTCATATTATCCTTGTTTGATGAAAAGAATAAACAGAATTATTATCATAATGAAGAAAGAATCTGGCAAAGATTAAAATCTTGTTTTTTTCAGCTAAAAATTTGTCTGACTTCCCACAATACATTCATAATAAGATGTTCTTTTTTGTCAGTAAGCAAAAATATTTTGTTAGGTTTATAGGATAGTTTTCCTAGGTTCTTGTTTCTTAGGGCCGAAAGAATCCAGGTGACAGAAGCACTTTGTAAGCCCAAGTAATGTTTTTGAGTGAAATGAATGCTTGGTGTAATAAGGTCTCAGATAGTACAGCTATCCCTTGAAAGCATGCATGACCACATGGGGGAGTTTGGGACCAAAAGTGGCTGCTTCTTGGGACCTCAAAAAATGGCTAGAAAAGGCCTCAGAACCAACAGCGGAGTGCTCAAACCTAAAAGAGGCTCCTTTTTTGCTTCTTCATCCCTTCCTACCCTACCCTCAACCTGTGGTTGAGGGAATTGGTCATCCTTAGTGACTGCAGTTGGGTGCATATATGACATAGTGTCGCTGATGTCTAGTGTGCATGCCAAGGGGTTTTTGGCCTGAGCACAGCCATGTGCCTTTAATCTTGGCATGCCCAACTTTGGATCTTGCCAATATTTTTCTAATGTGGTTCTGATTTCTTTCAAATTCTTTTATTGTGGCATGGCCAGCTAATTTTCATTTAGCTTAGGCTTTTGGTGTAGACAAACCCTCTATACCTAATCTTCGTTCACTTTTAGCATTCCAACAGCTATTGCCGGGACCTTTCTTCTGGACCAGTCTACTTTTGCTCTGAATGTTCCACTTCCAGTCTTGGTAGCTGTTGCTTTCATAGCACTTTGTCTTGAGGATGATACATATCAAACGATGTATCATCTTCTGTTATAATTCGTCCAACAAATGCTTCCGGATTGCTATCCAATTTAATTCAACCTCCTTTGAAAGTTCTGCTCTTGTCTATAGCCCATCGGGTCATAGCAGTTTGGCACCCATCCAGCTGAAAGTTTGCTCAGCTTTAGGTCTTCAGTCAAAATAATACCTGCTAAGTGCATTGAGAGGTCTCCGGTGTTGGGTGCAGTTTCTGTTGCTAATTGCAGGACCATTTCATTCCAGCATTAACAAGATTAATTTTCCCCGCATACGGATGTTTAATTGCAGATTTCATCTTAAACATTGTCTTGTTGCTATTAAGACAATTATTCATTTGGGAATTGCTAATTCCTACAGGATATTGGACCAATAAAATTTTACATCAAAGATTCCAAGATTCTTCATGAATTAGATATTTGGTTTTGCCTCAATTTAAGCAGAATTCATATGAATCCATGTGGTAGTTAAGATTTTGTGGAAAGCTGGCTGGAATAGGATTCTCATTGGTTGAACAGTTAATACCTAGTAATCCCTCATGACCTGACCTAACACAATGTTATCACACCAATCACTTTTATTGTTGTTAGTTGCAATTGTTGAGCTTCATCTGCAAGTGCTTCAAGTTCTCCTCACTTTCAGCAAGCAAGGGTGCATCATGTGCATATCACAGTTGTTAATAAGACTTCTTTCAATGTTTATGCTTTCAACTTTACAAATATTTTTATTCAGCCAGTGATATTAACTTACAAACATGATATATGAATAATAAAATATACTTATCTTAACAATCAATAGAATTACATTTACATATTGTCAAACTAGTAGATTGATTTGCTTGTTATACATACAAAGCATGCCAATCTAGGTTTCTGTTATGCTAAAGTGACAGAAATATTAATAAAAAATGTGGATGATAAAGCTTAGGAGGCAGCAAGTCAGTTCCATCAATAATTAGACAACTCATTATGTACAAGCATTTGATTTGTTTGGATTGCCTCAGTAGAGATAACTTGGAACATAACAAAAAATAAATTTAACTTAAGTAAAGTAGCAATATTCCAAAGCTGGAATAGTTTAACCAAAAGATGTATTGCTAGAAAAGACGAAGGACTTATTAGGAAGCCAAAGTATCTCTAGAATCTTAGTACTACGACTTAAGAAAGAAAATGATTAATGAAGAAATAAGTCAAATTCATGATATTTTCCAAAAAGCAGCCCTTCTTTGGACATGGCAGATAGAAGGAAGACTCAATCATCATCCAAAAAACATCCACATTGTTATGACCTTTGTTTTATGAAACTCATCTCCTTCTCTTCTCCTAGAAAATATTAGAAGCAGTTCACCTCTATTCTCACTTCTCCCACTTAATTAAATCCCATGTTCACAGAGTAATATGAAATTAAATGCCTAAGAAATTATATTTAAGATTCTTGAATTTTAACTCAAGTAGTAACATATGAAAAATATGAAGATTAATTATTAAAACTTCCAAACTTGCTAATTTATATAGGAGATGTTAGAGAATCATAAATACTCTAAAGTGAAGCTTAGGAAATGTATATAATAGAAGCACTGTTCCAATTTTTAACATATTCATTATAGCACTATAGTACGAGGCATGTTAGTCCAGGTAGACTAGAGAAACAAATCCAGGGAGACTCAAATGTGTGTAGGAGAGAACTTTATATCAAAGAGCATTTGTATATCGAGAGAATACCCCAGCCCAGTCCAGATCAAGTCCATAAGTCTGATATTAGCCCATATGTCCTATGACAATCTGTAAGTTCCTCTTCAGACTCAAGCAACACATGCAATGATGCTGAATGCAGGAAGATCAAAGGCAAGTGGGTGGAATGTCTTGTGGACCCAATGGCCGGAGATACATGTCAGCTCTGGTATGGGTCTCTATGTGGTTTCTCCAGCTCCAGGGCTTTTGCTGAATGAGTTTAGCTCCATCAGGCTTGACAGGAATATGAAGCAGAGAGAGTGTGTATCTGGCCTCCAGTGAGCTATTTAACCCATTCCTGCCTCCAAATGAGGTCATCAAACTGCGACCTGATTGGCAGGCTAAGACTCCACCCCTTCATCAATTGACAGGAATTGATTGCTGTGAGCTGGAATTGACAAGATGGCAGTGAGTGAATGAGATGAAATCTAAAGCAATCTCAGGTATCAATTTAGGGTTCTGAATATCTGGGATTAGTTAGGTCTTTTATATACCATGATTCCAGATCTCTTGTGAAGAAAGACTTAAGTTATCTGAAAATAACTTTCGTATAACTGAATTTAGGATGTACATTAATTTTCAAATAGTTTGCTTCTGGAAAGCTCGATATAATCACTAGTTTCCTTTGATTTCATAGTGACTTGCCATTTAATGAATTTTCCACTGAGAAATCTATTATCAGAGGAATTGGTGTAGAAAGCAGTTCACAAATGTGAAGTACTTTTTCATCTTCTTCAACTAACTCTAATCTTTATCTTCTAATGTCAATTCTTGATAATGTATTTATGCTTAATGAGACACAAAAGAACATACTTTCATTACATAATGAAAGTAGTAATGGCTCAATTTAACAAGAGTAAGATCTATTGTAGATAGACTGGCCATCAATATTAAATATATATCTATGTATTATTTATATATGGCATGTCCAATAGACAATTTGAATCCAAATGAAAGTTCCAAATACAATAGATATGAAAGGCAACAAAAAGGACAAAATATAAGTTTTGTAATACCAAATGTTGATAGGAGACTCACAGTTCAAATAAGAAAGTCTTTAGAAACAGAAGAACAGCATTTTGAAATTAGAGTTTAATTCATAACAAAGAACTTAAAAGAACAAGGAAAGTTTCCATCACTAGTCATTTTGTTGCAGTATAGGAAGGAGTTTTCACATAGGAATGGGTTATGCACTGGGATGAGACTGAAAATTGTGAAAATTTTAGAAACTGTGGGTTTCTAAGTGACCTGATGTGTTAGACTGGGTTGACTTTGACTAGACAAACAAATCCAGAGACACTCATATATGTACAAAAAGGAGCTTTATATCAAAGAGTAGTTGTATATTAAGAAACATCCCAGCCCAGGTCACATCAAATCCATAAGTCCAATAGTAGCCCATAAGTCAATATTAGTCCATAAATTCTTCTTCAGACTCATACAGCATATGCAATGATACAAAATGCAGGAAGATCACAGGTCAGTGGGTGATGTCTTGAGGATCCAGCAGCTGTTCAAACATCTCAAGGGTTCTCCCAGGTCTCAGTGTGGTTCCAAGTGGCTCGTCAACAGGAAGGTGAAGCAGAGAGAGAGGGGCTGGCCTTCAGTGAGAAAATTATCTCTATTGCACCTCCATATGAGGTCACCACACCACAACCTGATTGACAGGCCAAACTCCATGCCTTCATTCTTAATACCCTCAAGTTGACACAGGATTATGTAAACACCACACTCACATGTGAAAAAATGACTGTGAAAGGTCTAGATATACCATCCTCTTCTGAAAGTTGAAGGCTAATCTGTAGATGTCTGATTTATCATCTTTTAGTAAAAATATAGGCCAAGAGAAGAATTTAGACCATTTCTGCTACTTTACACTGACACTTTGCACCACCCTTAGGGACCAGTTTTCTTTAAATATCTATAATTATAAATCACATTAAAATTATTATAGCTTTAATCGATCTATTAGTTTGTCAATTGTACAATCCACTTCATATGATTTCACATGGGAGAAGATTTAGTTCTGTTAATAAATGTTCCAATGCATTAAACAGTTCTATAACATGGAGAAAAGGAAATTTTGATGTTGGCCAACTCTGATTTCTTTCCTTTGCTCAAAATATATTTTAGTTACTCAATGAGCAAGAGTTGTTTGTTTTAAAATTAGTAATAAAATCATTGCACTATAGATTCTATCTTTTCTTTTTTTCCTTAAGACTATACATGATGTTGCTATATATGTGTGCGTATGTGTGTGTGTATATATATATGTATATATATATTCTTTAAATTACCATTAATTCAGAAAAAGTTATGGTTAGGAATTTAAAATCTTTACATTTTCTACACAAGACCTTAAAGGGAAGAGGTGATTTAGGGGGCTAGAATCACAAAGCCTGAGAATATAATCAGATATAAAATAAACATGTTCTAGATATTCTGCTCAAGAATCAGGGATCTATTGTAGCTTTGACTTGTAGCTGTCAGAGTGAGCGTGCAAATTTCTTGTGATTGGAAATCCCCATAATATATCCTTCGGATAATTTATCTCTTTAATATAAAGCGTGGGGCATTTTATGACCTGAGAAACATTTATTGAAAATGCCCTGGAGGATTATTGCTAATTAAATATTACATATATTGAAGATGCATTAATCTGTCAGGAAAAAAACCCAAACCCCTTGCCTGTGACCTGATTCTGCTATGTGGGGACTCTCTACAACAGGGTGGAGCTTCCAGGGGTTTCTGTGGCATTTGACGACCTTCCCTGGAGCAGCTAGGTTCAAAGGTTTGCAGTTAAGTGCTTACCCGGACATCACCAGGATTTCTCTCTAGGAAGATCCAAAATTATCAAACCCAAAACAGTGCTACCGAGGCAATTCTACCTCAAAAGAACCCTATCTGTCATTCCCAAGACTAGGAGCAGATAGTCTCATCGTTCTACCCCCTTTCTACCCCTTGGAGTGCCTAGTGGATTTAAACCACAAGCCTCTTTGTTAGCAGCCCAAGGTCTAATCCACAGCAGTCACATCAGACCTCTTCTCGAGGAAGATAACAGTATTTAAATCCAAATTACTGGCATTTGAGTCCCTCAACTAAAATCATCCATCACGGCTTACAAACTGTATATTGAACAATAAATCTGTAATAGATATCTAATAATAATACTCTTGCCATAAAAGTATTTGGAGATTGGTGTGGCATTATTAGGGTGGAACATATCTAGACATATAAAGCATTTATAGAGATATTAGCTTTTATGTGGAAATTATTGTAAAATGCCACTTTATCAGTATTTTAAGCTAGGTAGGTGGGGCTAAGTTGCTCCTTCTAAGAAGGACTTTGAAGGATATGAAAAGCATCTCTCTCACTGATAAGTAGCCCTAGTTCAAGTTTTGTAGAAGAAGAATTAGGAAGTAAGTAAAGGCATGGGTAAAGCGGCACAATAAAAGAATCACTTATTTTCAAATGATCTATTGAGAACTCAAAATGCTCCATGTTCTATGCCAGATGCTGTGTGAAAGTATATTCAAAATTCAGCCCTCCATGTCAGTACTCCTAAGGAATGTTTTCTCCTAGAGAATGACAAGTAAAAGAGCAATTGCAACACAATAGAGTAAGTGCCCTAACATATGTAAATGCAAGGTTTATAGAGAATAAAATACTTTCAGGAAAGGTGACATTGTCTCAACCAAATGCTTCACAGGGAGTTTGCCAGGCAGACAAGAGGAATCAGCATGTGCAGAAACAACAGGGAAAAAAGGCAAGAAATCTCTAGGGATTTGAAAATAATTTGGTGTAACTAATGTAAAATAAATAGCAGGAAATGTACAAGGGCATTAGCAAGAAGACAGCCTGGACCTAGATGCTGGGATTTAATATTGGATATCTAACATAGGAAAAATATTGTCCTTAATCCTGCGTGAAGATTAGAAGGAAATGCGTGATATTATCTAACTCAGAAATATTCCTCAAATCCCACCAGGCTAGAATTTCAGGAATATGAGAAAGAATAGAAAATAGAAGCTATTGTGGCCCCCCCAGATCAGTAATTCCAGTATGAGGGTACAAAAGACAACCCCCATTTCAAATTTAATTTAAGTAGAAATATCCCAGTCAAACAGGAGTAGACAGGACAAAGACACATCATCAGATGTGATCAACCAGTAGTATGAGATCACCATGGCATTCAAGGCTTTGCCTGAAATACAGCACTTTCAAAAGGACATGGGAAGGCAAAGGAAGCTGCCACTAAAGCAGATCAATAAATAGTGGTGACAGCTGGGGCACATACAGAAGAGTTTACAAGATTGGTCCAGGGACCTTCCACCAAGGCAGTCAAGGCATAATTTATGACAATGTGATCCCAGTAAGGTGGCCTCCATCAAGGACAAACCCTAGCAAGTCTCTCAGAGAGACTGCCTTGCTCTGGGCTGGCGAGGGGTCTGGGTGCTAATGCACGTTGTCTCAGGACAAAATTGTTCACATCTCTGGTTACTGGAAGGAAATCAGTGGAGGCTTAATCATCTTGGGGACTCTGCAAATCAGTTTTGGACTTTCCCTGCTACCTATAACCCTCTGCAAACCTGGTGTGCAGAATTTACCTGAAACCTATTCCCTTTAAATATTGAATACACTGTTACTGGGAACCAATTTAAGTGTTTAAGACTCTCCTCTCTCACTTCTTGTCCAGTTTAAGAAAAAAAAAAATCAGATGACGGATAGCATTCAGACTAGAGTTAAAGAACAAGCTTGACCAGAACGAGTGAATTTATTAAGGAGGTTCTCTTGGCCCCAAGCCTGCACAGAATGAAAAGCTAGGCGTTATTAATGATGACCCTGCTAATGGTGGACCTTCCACCATTGCTGGCCCTCTGGCGCATCTTCTGCTATTGACTGTCTTCTGCAGCGTACCACTCCTTTTCAGGCATACTGATCCCTGCACCCCACATTTCATGCTGTCACCAGACACCTTCCCCCCAAATAAATAACCTACCTGCCATGGAGTAGATTCTGACTGATGACGACCCTATGGAACAGAGTAGAACTGCGCCAGTGGGTTTCGGAGACTGTAACGAGGAGCGCCTCATCTGTACGTTAGTTATTACAGGAGTAGAGGCCCCCATAAACAAAGACCAAGCCCCCAATCCCGTGTGAGCATCCCACCTTTCCCTGCTCCCACCCTCTGCTAGCTCTGCCTGTCTTATCTGCCCTCAACTTCCTTTGTCCTGGGAGGCATCAAGGACATGTTAGAATTGCTTTCCTTGTCACCTTCTGTTCTGGATTGCCAGAAGAATGAATGCATTTGCATGGGAAGAACTAGTTAGAAAGCTCCTTAGCAGGAATGACAAGATTTCAACTCACCAACTTTTGATGTGTTATTCAAGTACAAATTCTCACCACCCCCCTTCCCCTGTCAGCAACTCCAGTAACAGAAACTGTAATATGAGATTCAGCCACTTATGTTGCTGCAAGCCCTCTGGATAATTTCGAGGTAGGGTAGCCATTGAAAACTCGTGGCCTAGACAAATCTGTTGTGTTTGACCAAGTAGAGTTGTGAGTTGTTTTCCTCTAGCAGATAATGAACATGGAAAGGAGTACCTGTTCAGAAGTACATTGTTTTTAGCTGTCATCTTATCAGTCCTAACTCATAATGACCCTATGTGTGACAGGACAAAGTGCTGCCCAGTCCCCAAATCCTCACAATCATTGCTATACTTGGACCCGTTGTTATGACCTCCGTTTCAATTCATCTTGTTGGTGATCTTTTTGCAGATTCTTTACACTATCAAGCATGATGCCCAGGGATTTTCCCCTTTTGATAAGGAGTCTGAAGGACGTGAGATGAAGTCTTATCGTGTTGTTTCTCAAGTGGGTACTACCTCTGTTCTTGGCTTCGCACAATGAAAGAATTCACTCTAAAGCCCATTTTGTAATCCAAGAGACTTTTTATAAAATAAAGGACAAGTTTCAAGGTTTCAGTCTCAAAGGGGTTCACAACTAGGTACGAGCAACATCGTGGAAAAGAGCAACCACACCTGTGGAACTGGGGGGAGGGGTTGATACCAGGACCCGAGGGGTCAAGGGAGCAAGGGACAAGTGGGCACAGAAGCCAGATAGCAAGGGTTGAAGAGTGTGGGGCCAGAGAGAAGGCGCCAGAGCCTGCTCCCTGCCTTTATTCTAGCCCACCACCTGAATGGGGGAAGGCAAGGTTGAAGGTAGTGGTAGATCCATTGACTGGGTTGAACCCACTTGGGTGATGTCACGAGCCTGGGCCTAGTTTGGAACGCCCAGGTGTACCTCCCACCTGGCTTGGGGGCTTGAGTATGAGCATGCTCAGTTTGGGTTTCAATAGTTGCCTGATTTATTCCCAACCTCCTCTATGGGGGCCTTCACAGGTATGGGAGGGACAATTCCCTGTCCCTAAATCTATGTACCTAACAATCATTCCTGCTAAGGATCTTTCTGACTATTGTTTCAGTGCAGATTTGTTTATTGTTCTATAAATACATACACAATAGTTTTTACCAACAACATGATTCAAAGGCATTTTGCTTTTTGTTTGTTTGGTTTTTTTAATGAGAAAGGAGCAGAAAAGTGAAAGCCATTAGTGGAGATTTTTCATTTTTTCTAAAACTGATAATATTCAATTAGTGTTATTCCCATTCTCTCCTCTAAATCATTATTTAGAAATATATATATATCGGAGTTTTAGCCTCCACTAATTTACAAAACCTAGCTATATTACAGGGAAAATTCTAATAGGGGATTTTTGCCTTTGGAAAAGAAAACCAACACAGGGCCTCCCCACCCCATGTAACTTCTCATTTCTGGAACGCACCCATCTCAATATCCCTTTCCTTCTTTACTAACAACCAGGTCTGCACTAGAAATCCCTCTCTATTCCACTGCTATGACCTTGCTTACTTCTGTGACCTTCCTCACTTCTGTGACCTTGCTGTTGCAGATAAAGCATAAAAGCACTGCCCACCCACTCTTCAGTACACAATAGTTTGTTTCAGTACCCAGTCTTCTGGAATGCCAGTTTCTCTGGGTCGCCAGTTCATACTTTTTTCCTCTTTCAAGTTCTCCAAGTGTGCCACCTGGTCATTCCTGAGTCATGGTTTTACTGTTACACTATATGAACTACACATTTTAGATTGTACTTTTCTTGTTTCAGCCTGTCAGGCCTTGGACAATTCTGATTTGACATTGATTTCCTTGTTTGTTTCCAGGCAATCTGAACCAACGCTGTAGGTGAAACTTCATAGGGCACATCATCAAGTTCTTTGCTTCAAGCACTGCTCGCTCACAGCCATTAATCTTGTCACTCTATCGGTAAATTTGACTGCAAAATTTACTCTCTCTCTGTTCCATGTACACTTTCTGTGAAATTCCAGGGTTAGGAACAGTGGGGAAGTAGAAGATGAGGCAGTGAAGAAGAGGGCAAAGAGTTATTAGGAAAAGCAACAAAAGGCCACCAGGGAATTCAGAGCCTCTGGAAATTGGAACAGACCTAATGCAAGAGTATGGAGGCAAAAGAAAGGAAGAACCAGTCATGTGTGGACAGTGGACATGATCTTCTGTGGTCAGTTTTAATCATTATAGATAGTGTCTTAAAAAAAGAAACATGGAAATAGCTTGTACAGAATAAGACCTACATGGTCTAAGAAGCATTAGGCAATTGTGCCCTCAGGAGTTGAGACCAGAAAAATGTCTTTGACTTTCTTTTGTGACATGCCTCAATACAGGTGAATCTTTTTCAACAATATCTTATGCTGATCAAGGGAAACACCAATTTAATTAGTTACATTTTTCCATTGTCTTTCAAATATGATTAATGGAAGGAAGCATGTTGTTTCAAACATCTGCTTTCATACTGGCTAAGAATATTAATCTGCAGTTCAATTATTTTCCTGAAAAAGAGTTAATGGAACATGAGTGAGGACAAACAAAATCACTGACTCACCACCATTCACACAAACTGTGCATATTACTTTGCTCCCTGAAAAAAATCAATCAGAATTCATCATTTAGGCCCTTCTCAACCTGATCTTCTAAGATATCTTCCAACATTAACCAATCTTGGATTGATTTATGCGAAAGAAATAACACATGTGAGGCCATATTATGAAAAGTAAAGTGTGATTAAGTCAGATTGAGCTGTTGACTTGTTTCTACACACATTTTACATGTTCTGTGTGCCTTAGTTATACCAATGGGAGGAAATAGATGGAGTCCTGCCTCCCAATGGGATCATAGCTCGAAGACGTTTCCCTGGAACCGTGGCCTAATTATAAAGGGCACTGTGAAGAACTGGCCCCTCTCTCCTGCCCTTCCTGTTTGCTGGAATTCTGGTCTGGTTTCAGGAGACAGCCACTCAAATAGCCAGGCAAACCTGGGAGCTGTTGGTGGGGTTCCGTGTTCCTGGTGATCTTAGATGCACTCAACTCTGCATCCGCTGGCCTGTCACCCCCACCTTCTTTCTTTGCTTTCCTGCTTTATCCACCAGCAGCTGTGTGAATCTAGGGTTGCTTCCAGCCAGTGGGTGGCCTATGGACTTGAGTTGGACTGGATGAAGCATATTTCTCAATATAAATTTCTTGGTAGCAAATTCTGTTTTATGCCTATATCAGTGTCCCTGGGCTTGCTTCTCTGGAAAATTAAATCTAGCAAAAACACTGTTTCAGCAGAATTTTTGAAAGAGTAGAATTACTGAAAGACAAGTAATGTATTGATTAATGAAGATATTGCATTTACATAAGCTCATATTATGCAACCATCAAACGTTAGCATTAATTGGGGTTTAACTTTATAGATAGCTGCAAAACAGAAATAGACCTTAAAAATATATAAATCTGTATTTCCTCCATTGGGCAATACTTTCATATCAAATAAATCTAAAATGTTTACTTTTTAAATTTTTCCATGATATGTATCTGCATATAGTTAAATTAGTGAATTGTTTAAGAAGACTTTTATATGTGAAAAGGTGTTTTATATCAAGGAAATAGCAATGTGACCATAAAAATTACTCACTATCTCCATTATAAGACATAGTGAGACACCAAGAAAACCTTCCCTAATTATTTTATAAATCATCCAATGGAAAATTACAAGTATGAAGAGCAGATAAAAACAACCCAGAACTATAAAACACATATCTAGAACAAATGATCAGCTTGAGTTAACTACTCTGTCTCAAACCCCTCTAAAGTTATTTTTCAGAAAGCCCATGTGCAGTCAAAAGTTAATCATTCCCCAGATTAAGTCAGAGAAGGTCTGGGAGCAGGTCAGCCCATCAAGCACCACAGCTAACATGAGAGTTTGAAATGTAGACAATTACTTCATGTGACTCTTCTAGTCTTGATCCCTTTCGTGATGCATTGTAAATCTCAGCCTCTATGCCTATGGTTATAGGCCAGTTTCCCAAGAAATTCTCTGTTATGCTGATAAACAGGATTAGGTTGAGATGCATTCTGAGTCTCCACCCTTACTAGAGTATGTGACTAAACAACACCTCCATCAAGACATACCTTTTGTGATTCCCCTTCCTCTTAGTAGAAAAAGGAAGACTTTCTTTGATTCTTGGACACTTTTGTCTCCTGATTCTTAACCTGTGTTTTCCTTGCCTGTCTCTACCTCTGCCTGATTTCCAGTTTTAGGATTTGAGTTGTAGCTTATCATCTTATAGGATCCCACCAGCTTCTGTAGTTTTGGGGTGAGGAACCTCCTTCAGACAGATGTTGAAACATCAGATCTGGGCTCTAACAACATTTAAAACCACAGGAGCAATTTCTGTAATACTTTGTGTGTTCTGTGATAAACTGAAGCAAATTGCAGAATCCAGGAATCTAAAGGATTATGTTAATAGAAGGAGTGGCTATTGATAGCAGAGAAAATGAAGTGATACAGAATCTTGGTAAATCTGTACATTTGGTAGCTCTTTAAACTCAAAACTCGTTGAAACTATTCTCCTATTAATTCCTCTAAAATAAATGATTTTCACATAATAAGTCCTGCCCTCTTTTGACAAAAGCCCTTGAAAGCAGAAAGCATCTTGGAGAACAACTATGTTTGCACTCTATTAAGATAGCCCAGTCTACAGGGCCGGCCTCAGTCAGAGCCAAACTGACCCCCTCCTTAGACATATGTGCTACGGAGGAGTCATGATGCTTGGAGGGGTGGGGAAGCCTCAAGGAATCAGAGGATTATTTTGTGTTCCACCAGTGCTTTACTACACCCTGATTGACTCATCCCTTCCCTCTGACCCCTCTGTGAGGGGATGTCCCAATGTCTACATATGGGCTTTGGAACTCTGCTCCAATCCCCTTTGCTCTCAACAATATGTTTTTGGTTTGTTTGTTTGTTTTGGGTCTTTTGATGCCTGTTACCCGGTCAAGCCAACAACTCATGATTACTGGGGTGCTTCATCCATGTGAGCTTTATTGCTTCTCTACTAGGTTGGGGAAAGGGGCCAGGATGCCACACTCACATGGAAGCAAATCAAGGAGGAAAAAGAGAAAGGATGGTCTAGACCCCACATTGGTACCCCAAGTCTAGAGGATGACATCCCTGCACAGAGCTGCTAAGGCACAGAGAAGACTGTAAGGCTGACAATAGCTCAAGACATGCAATCCCCTCACTGGACCATACCTTGACAGAGGACAGTGCTTGGGACACACCGCGTGGACTAAGTCCACTCTGAACCCCCAGCAGCGGGGCAAACCAAGAAGAGAACATAACAGAACAGCAATGGGAGGAAATAAAAGACACAAATCCCCTAAAGAGTCCCCAAAATAGATTTCAAGTGAGGATGGCATCTCCCAGAATTCCCCAAGGACCAGGGGGGAGATAGTCATAAACGTCAGTGGACAGAATTGGCATTATGTATGCTTTCTTGTTTTGTTTTTTCCTTTTATCAAACTTTTATTTTCTTTTTGTCTAGTTTCTGTTATTGTTGGGTTGCCTACTTCAATAAGGTAGGCATGGGAAGCAAGTTCAAGGAGAAAGCAATGGGACCAACAGTCCCTGGAGGAACTTGGAGAACAAGAAGGTGGGGGAAGGGAGAGGTGAGCAAACACTGCCATAGACAGGGAACAACTAGGGAATTAAAATCAGCAACAACAAGGACATAGAGATCCTGGAGATGTTGGAGGAACAACAATGTAGCTGAGAGGAATTATTAAGAGATGGAAGTAGGGTGAGCATTATGGTGGGGCAGGAGGAAGGTGAAAGGAAATAGAGGAAAGATCTAGGAAGCAAATATATCGATAGAGGTATAAGCATAGGTGTGGACATATGTTAATACATTAATTCATTAAAATAGAGGTATTGCCCATGTACATATATTTATATGGCAATGCACTAAGGTAGTGGATGGACTTCGGGTCTCTGCACATGACCTTTCTCAATGTAAGAACATTTTGTTCTAGCAACCTGGCATTCTGTGATGCTCACCCTCCTGGCCCAATCACTGACAACAAAGTGGGTGCATAAGCAAATATGGTGAAGAAAGTAGTTGGTTCCTGGCTATTAAAAGATATAGCATCTTGGGTCTTAAAGTCTTGAAGTTAAGCAAGCAGCCACCTAGTAGAGAAGCAACAAAGCCCACATGGATGAAGCACCCCAGTAATCATGAGTTGTTGGCTTGACCGGGTAACAGGCATCAAAAGACCCAAAACAAACAAACAAACCAAAAACATA
>NW_022111368.1:37987928-37999114 GCF_000313985.2 Echinops telfairi
GATGAGTCAATCAGGGTGTAGTAAAGCACTGATGGAACACAAAATAATCCTCTGATTCCTTGAGGCTTCCCCACCCCTCCAAGCATCATGACTCCAGTGCTGCCTCACTTCCGACTAGACCACAGCATGTGCACAGGTACAGATAAGACTTGAGAGCTCAGGACACTTGGAATCCAGGAGCAGGAATGGGAGTGGAGATACCAAGAGGGCAGGGAAGGTGAGGAAAGTAGTGGAGGAAGAGGGAACCCATCTTGTTCATCAACACATTACTGGAACCCCCCCCCCCCTTCAGGGGGATGAACAACAGAAACTGTAGGGAAGGGAGACAGCAGTCTGTATAAGATATGAAAATAATAATAATTTATAATTTATCAAGGGGCCACGTTGGTGGGGGGGGGAGGGGGTAAAAGAGGAGCTTACACTAAGGGTTCAATAGAAAATAAATGTCTAGAAAATAAACATGGCAACATATATACAAATATGCTCGATAAAATTGATGCATGGATTGTTACAAGAGCTGTAAGACCCCTCTATAAAATGTTTGCGAATAAAATAGTCCAGCCTAGTCCTACAAATCCCCACCTTTTCCATGAAGTGCAGTGAATATAAACTCCCATGAAGTTTAGTAAATGTTGTAAACAAAGAGGAAGGATTAGTAGTTGGACAATATAAGAAATATAATTTTGATGATAGAAATGAAGCTGGAGATTACATGAAACAGGGAGGAGATATATATATCTCCTCCCTGTTTCATTTTTAGCAGTTAAAAATCCTGACCCACCTTAACTACTTTGGGGGCGAGGCAGGCAAGCATTATCTAGACCTTCCTCCTCTAGACCTGCTGGCTCTCTTAACTAATAGAACTTTGCTTGTGTGGAAACTCTGTGCCTCTCCTGATCATTCTTGGTCCATAAAAGGCAAGAACCCTCATTTGCATTGTTAGCCCTGTGACAATTTCACAACTGAATAATGTCTCTTCAGAGCCTTCTACTCAAAGGCTAAGGTATGGCCTTTTCTCCCCGGGAAGAGAGGGAAGGCTTTCCTGAGTCAAAGTTGTCACTATTTAATTGATATATTTGAATGCTTTTAAAATAGATGGCATTTTCAGATAAAGATAGGTGGTTTACAATATAAGATGGCATTGTCAATTTGAAATCTACCCTTTAACACTGCAAACATTTTTTTCCATAAAAGAATTTTGTAAAGGCCTAAGGGATGAACTGAAGTGTTTAAGAAATATGACTCTTCTATACCATATTCCACTACTTTTTAGTCAGTTTGCTAGATGAGGGTTCTATGATGCAGGGAACTCTATCACTGGTAGTGAAAATAACAGCAGTGCATGCATAGGGAACAGGTTTCAGTTGAGCTTCCTGAGTAAGAACGGACTATACAGAATGAATAGTTTGCCATGTGCCAGAAGATGAGTACTCGGGATGAAGGCACTGAGGACGAGCTGCCTTCTCAAAGCAGTCAATCTAAATGACATGGATGGAGTAAAGCTTTTGGGAAGAAGCCATTTCAAATATAAAAAAAGTGTACGAAGTGTAAAACCAAGAAAACTGGACATTGTCCAGAATGAAATGGAATATATAGAGATATATGCAAACATCAGTGAGCTGAAATGGACAGTCATTGACTATGTTCAGTCAGATACTCTCATGGCTGTTAATACCATGTGGCATCACATTCATTGTCAGTACGATCATTTCAGGTTGTGTCTTGAAGCATGCTATCTAGAATAGGATAATATATACATTCACACAGGAAATAATAAAACTAGTATTCACATTGGTGCAACAACCATTAAAGCTAGTGATAAAGAAATTTGAGAATGATACCAACTTCTTCAGAATGAAATTGATAAAACATACTTTTATATATATATATAAAAAATATATATATATAAAAGTATATGTAATTTTTATGTATTATATATAATACAAATATTATTGGTGATTGGAATTTGAATGTGAATGTTGTAAACAGAGAGGAAGGATTAGTTTGACAATATAAGAAATATAGCTTTGATGATAGAAATGAAGCTGGAGATTGCATGAGAGACTTTTTTGCAAGGTGAATGACTTCTTTACTGGAAATAACTTTTTTAACAGTATAAATGGCAACTCAACACTTGGATTTTATTACATGGCATATAAAGGATTCATATTAACTATATCTGAGGGAAGAGGCAGTGGACAAAGTCAATACTAACAAACAAAAAAAAGACTAGGTCCAGATTTGGCGGAGACTAGCAATAGCACATATGAAATTCAGGTTGAAGCTAAGATAATTCAATGAATCCCCTAGAGACACATTACAAATGAGTATATTCCATCTGAATTTAGAGAAAATCTCAAGGACAGAGCGATGGGATGACATTGAGAACATCATACATGGCGAAGGTACAAGGTCATTAAAAGGTAAGAAAGAAAGAAAACTAGAAACGTTTATGTTAGAAGAGATTGTGACAGTTCTTCATTTTAGAGTAGCTAAAGGAATGGAAGAAATAATAAAGTAAAAGAGATAAACAGACAATTTTGAAGGGCAGCTCAAAAGGACAAATGAAGCATTTAATGAAATGTGAAATGACTTTGAGTAAAAAAGCTAAGAAAGGAAAATCACCTTCAGTGCATCTCGAGCTGAACAAACGGAGGAAAAGCTACAGTCATGAGTTTCAACAGTGAAGAGTTCCACGGACAAGATATTGATTGTTAGAAGAATCATCCAATACCTGATTGAAATAATTGGCCAGTGTTCAACCATTTTAATAGGTAGCATATAATAAAAAACCTAAGTTACTAAAGGAAGAGGAAATCATTGGATCGGAATAAAGAAATACACATGCTTTAAAATCAGAAAATGCATGCACTATTTTTTCACCATCATTTTCCAAATTAAATGCTGAAAAAGTAATCCAAGAAACTGGATTACATGGAGAACGAAGCATCAAGATTGGCGTGAAGTTCAAAGATTACAGTCTTCAATATGGATCGCACTTCAGGGTAAAGAAAGCCAAATTATTCACACTTGGAACAATCAATAACATGATGGCAAACATAGAAAAGTTCATCGTTGTCCACTGATGCCTCCAAATTGTGGTATTTGAATATCTAAATATCCAATATTGAATACTGAAAGAGAAGAATATTGAATATACTGTAATATAACTAACTGCTAGAAAAACAAACAAGTCAGTCTCCAAATATCTAGAATCAAGGTGCTCCTTAGATGTAATGATGGAGATATTTTAAGTTCTCAGTTTGGCCAACTAATTAGAAATCTGAGAGTCAATGAAGGTTAGGGAGACTCTTGATAAAATGGATTGACTCCAACATAGATCATAAAGTTGGTGCATGATCCAGTAGAATTTCATTCTTTTATACGTATCTCTATATGTCAGAGTTAAGCAAAACTAACAACAATAAAAACTCAGTATTATCAGGAATAAGACCATCATCCCCATTTAAGATATGAGGAAGTATATCTAAAACATTTTATTGTTTTTAGTAGAGCCATCTATCTTAAATTGAACATTTTCAGTGTAAATAACCAAGAATTTCTCTGTAGTCTACATTTTTTTCAGAGAAAGTACTCATCCAAAATAATAATAATCTAATATATGTATATAATGATTATTATCAAATTAATTGGATTTTAGATGACTTAATCTACCATAATTAAAATAAATGGTTATATTTTTATCAATCACCCATACAATGATATTAAGCCAATTTTTGAAATGATTCTTGGATTTGAAAAACGTGATATTTCTTTTCAATTCCAACAAATTGATAAGACAAAAAAAGATACAATTTCAGCTTAAAATATTACTTCACCATATCTAGACTAGCATACTTGCAGACCTTAGAATTTGTTAATACATCTGCTATAAGAAAAACAGAGTGATAACAAAGGGTACAATCTCAGAACCAGTCTCCCTGCATGCTTACTGATAGAATTTGGAAATAGAACTATTATAAAATCATTATGATCATAGCTTACTTTGCTTAATCCCAGAGAAAAATTGGGTAGGAGAATAATCCTACTGAAAATGTTAAATGTAATCTGTCAAATTAACAGGGGACACCATACTTCCATTTGTAGTTTGAGAGGCACAGATTGTTAAAGCACTTAGATACTAATGGGAAGATTTGAGGTTCAAATCCACACAGGCCCTTGGTGAAGGAAGACCTGATGACCTTACTCTGAAAAAAAAAATCCATATCTGAATTATGTATGGAGCACAGTTCTCTTGTGACACACATGCAGTCATCATGAGTTAAAGTTAGCATCACAACAACTGGGTTTATAATTAAATTTGTACATTGTTTTTAGCATCAAACCATTAGGATTTTTATTAAGTTATTCCATTCTCTCTTCAAGCTTAAATTGAATACTTTAATGCCAATAAATACCTATTTATCTTAATTCAACCAATTTTGTTTTCCTCTGGGAGGTATTCTAAATCTATATATTTGACATATTTATATAGTCTCCATTTTGATTTTCATTTCTTAATCTCTACATTCAACAACAACAACAAAACCCATAAAAACCATTCTCACTTCTATCAACTTGAGGCTGACACATAGAGATCCTCTAGGGTAGGTTAGAACTGTTCCTGTGAATTCCCAAGACTGTAACTCTTAAAGGGAAGAGAAAGCCTTGTCTTTTCCCCTTCTAGCAGCTAGTGGCTAAGGCAGCTGACCGTGCAGCTAGCAGCTCAGTGAATAACCCTTATGCCACCTGGGAAATATTAGGCCAGTCGCACTAACCAAAACCAAAACTGAGCTTACTGCCATTGTGTCAATGTCGACTCTTTATGGGAGTGCAAAGTCTCGTCCTTGTCCATTTGACTGGGTGGTAGTTTCCAACGCCTGATCTTGCAAAAAGCAGCTCAATGTGCAACCACTACACTCCCTAATCTCTACTCTTTTATTCTAAACAAATTTCCAAGGCAAGCTCAAAGATCAAGAACTGGAGTTATTTGCTTTTACTTCCATTGAATTATATTGACTATGTATTCCTGATTGGTGTAATGATCTCTTTAAATATGTCATTGCACTATCAGCTGATATGCACTATATACAAGATGTTTACATACAAGGGCAAACACTTCAGAAAATATGCAAACGATTGCAACAGAGAAGAAAGCAGTTAATCTAATAATGAGCTTCTACGCACATTAATAGATTCACAATTAACTCCAATATTATGTATTTGTGTGAGTCAGGAAAATATCCAATCCCATAGACACAAATTGATAAAGGCTATGTCTGGTTAAATTTTCTTATTTTCAAAGAACTCAACCTAATTATAATTATAAAGTGCTCCATTTTATCAATGCCATACAGTTTCATGACTTAAAAAGCGAATTCCCATCTTTTACAA
The DNA here is from genome assembly GCF_000313985.2 of Echinops telfairi. Lineage (NCBI taxonomy): Eukaryota > Metazoa > Chordata > Mammalia > Afrosoricida > Tenrecidae > Echinops > Echinops telfairi. Next base: position 37,993,323 of record NW_022111368.1, read on the forward strand.
CATTTCATTACACCTTAAAAAGTTAATATCCATATATGATATGGTACAAATAAGTTAGTATATGAGCCATATAGATCCATATAGACAAATAGACAAAGCAGTTGTGTGTCTTCAGTGAAGTTGATGATGAGAAAGGTAGGGACTGGCATAGAAAGCAGATCCAACCAGAGACTGCAGAACCCCGATTTAAGCTTAAGACAGTTAAGGAAAGAGAAGTGAGGCCATCAGTTGCCTGGTGCCTTAAAACCTTCCTGTTTTGTGCTTAAGGTCTCCTATTTCATTTTAACGGTGGGGTTTTTATTTTTGCCTTAATTTACTCATTTTAAGTTACTTGTCTTAACTGAAGTAGCCCTGGTGGCATAGTGGTTTCACAATTGGGCAACCATTTGCATGGTTAGCAGTTCGAAACCAACAGCAACTCAGAGAGAGAAAGACTAGATTTTCTACTCTTAGAAATAGAGTTCGGAAAGTACAGGGGGTTGCTAGGAGTCAGCATTGACTTCATGGCAGTGAGTTTGTTTACCCAGAGCTACAGGTGTCAAGCATGTACCATAATGGTGAATCTGACCAATGTATAACCTTCCTTGGGTGATAGTAATGAGCAACCAAACCCAAGAGAAGAATAGAACTCAGATTTCCAGGGAAGAAAAAGAAGTGCGGGAGCAAAATAAGGTGTTCTGGAATTTCCCTTCTTCTCAAGGCTATTCATAGTGTGTTATGATCTATATAGGTGGCAACAAGCCAATCTGACTCATAGTGATCAACAGAACAGAACAAAACACTACTATACTGCAACATGTTCATAATGTTAGGCTTGTGGAGTGGTATAGCTCGCTTCTTGCTTCCCAGCACTGAAAGAAATCACGCGGTAGAAACACCTCTGTAAATTCAAGCGACTTTAATGAGGGAAAGCAACGTTTCAGGTATTACAGTCTCAAAAAGTACTTGCTACTTCGGGAAAGCATAGAAGACCTCGCAGAAACCCGCAGGGGCTCGTGATGGCCACTGCAGGAGTGCATGAAAGACCACGTGAACAGAATGCAGGGATAGGAGCCCTAAACCACATTTGCTGAACCAAGAGCAGGGAATCCTCAGAGTCCACGCAAGTGAGCTGGGCTTCAGGCCCTACCTTTATTCCCCTCCCACTTTACTGGCGGGTGGTGAAGTTGAGGGTCTTGGTCAAACTTATTGACTGAGTTCAGGTGCATCAGTGTGATGTCACATCGCCGGTGCCTAGGTGTATTCCCAGGGGTGACTTCTTTCCATCCCCCTCTATTTTGGCCCTTTATTTAGCAGGAATTTTGGGGAGACTCCCCCTCTTAATCCCTAATCTAGCGACCTCTCAATGTTTCCTACATTTGTATCCATATTTGGCTTTCATCTTTTTTTATCCTGCTGAACTTCTATTTTACTAAGCACGATATTTTTCTCAATGAAATGGCCCCACTGATAAATAGTAAGTCCAAATAGCGTGATGAATTCTCCCCATCCTCACATCTAGGGAGTATTTGGTGCTCTACTTCTAACCTAGATTGATTTATTCTTCTGACAGTTCATAGTATAGGAACGTTCTTTGTCAAAACTTTAATTCCACAGCATCAAGTATTCTTAGGTTTCCTCATTCACTAGACAGTGCTCACAATCATATAGATGATTTAAAATACTATGGTTTGATAGCTGGGTTTGTGTCAGCTTAGCTGGGCCAGTGTTCTCGGTGATTTGGCTGCTAAGGCCTAATAATCCTCCATGATGTAACCTAACATTGTAATCAACCCCATACAGAGATACACTGTGAGCAGTCAATGGGTTGTATGAAAATTAGAGAGGAATGCAAACTCCTTACTCAGGCACAGCCCCAACACCATCGAAAGGAATTTCCCTGAAGAGGATGACCTACTTGTAAAGTGGGCCTTATAGATAACTTTGCTGGCTGTTGGCTGAGTCTGGATTCTGTATCTTCCTTATTGCCCTCAGATTCTTTGAACTGGAGCCAACAGCCTATCATATTACCTGCTTATCCTGAAAGTCATCAAAGACCTGCCAGCTGACCTCGAATCTTGGATTCATCTGCAGTCACAAGCCTGACTTTCTGACCTTGGCTTCATCCATCGCTGCAATCCCTAGTCTGTGGTATCCCTACCGATCTTGGAGTCATTGATAACTGAAGCTACTCAACTAAAAAAGATCCAGATTCATATGTGACTCAAAGAGTTGAACCTCCCTGGATTCTGATTTGTATACTTCTACAATTGTGTGAATTAGTTTATTTATATAAATTCACCATATCTTTACATATACACACAGAATCATCACTGAGTTTGCTCAGACACATGGCTTGGCTCAGTCTTCAAAGTAACATCTTTACTTTTTGACACTTTAAAGAGAAAATATTCAGCAACTTTTTTTTCAAGTACTATGCCATTTGACTTACTGACTTCTGCTTCCAAGGATGTTAATTATGGATCCAAGTAAAATAAAATCCTTAAGAATTTCAAACTCTCTTTTTTTCATGATGTTTTAAATTTATTAATTATAACATTTTATGTTATATGAAAACTTACAATAAACATGTTTTATAAAATCTATGTTTAATTGTTACAAGATTGCTTGTAACAATATTACTAGGAACTGAGTGTAAGCCTTTCTTATTTATCTCCTCTTCCTTTGCATACTCATCACCTAACCTCTCTATTGTTGTCTGACATCTTCCATTAGCAGGAATAATAAAACCTTCAATACCCAACTATTTTACATATTCATAAGGCAGTGGGCATGAAAGCATTGATTGTGGCTGGCCTGCTTCCTTGAAGAGAATATCTAAGCTGCCTACAGAGAAATGGCCCTGTGATCACCTTGTGTACAAAGACCCGACCACAGTCATGACCTTTGGCTGGATGCAAATGCAGCATCTTTCTGATAGGTGCGTGTTCTGGGTCCCCAGAATCTATGCAGCCTAAGGCCCTGGCCAGTCAAAATTGCAGTGGGGTGAGATGCGGGAAAGATTAGATGGTTGAAGAGAATGTTTGGTAAAAAATGCAAGCAAATCTAAGACATCTCAAATAGGCTGAACTGGTCCTGATGCTTCTATTTGTGTGGGGTTAGGTGTATAGCCAATTGAAGACATCTCAAAGTAAGTCAAACAGGTTCTGAAGCTTCTGCTTGTGTGGAATCAGGAGCATAGTCAAGCTTCCTGATCCTCGAGAGTTACCCTCTCGGTGGCTCACAAGACCTGAAGGACAGAGCAGGCAACAGCATTCTGGATAGTCTAGCCCTGGAGGAAACATCCCAGAAACTCTAACCTAGCAAGGAGGAATGTGAAGTAGTTAAACCATGGGCCTTCAAGATAAACAAAGACCAGATTTATCCAAATTGGTGTCCTCCCAGTATCCTTCTGGACAGATCAATAATCTATAACTGGATTCATCACAGTAAATCTAGTGGTTGTTAGATGCTGTCCAGTTGGTTCTGACTCATAGTAACCCTTTCACAACAGAAAGAAATAATGCCCAGCGCTGTGCCATCCTCAAAAGTGTAGTCATACTTGAGCTTATTGTTACATCACTGTGCTAGTCTATTACCTTGATGGTCTTCCCATTCTTAGTGAACTTCCTTCATGCACAATGTCCCTCTTCAGGGAATGATCTCTCCTGAAAACATCAAAAAGATGTCAGATGAAGTCTTGCCATCCCAGCTTCTAAGGACCATTCTAATGAGATGTCTTTATTTGTTCCTCTGGCAGGCCACAGTACTTAAATTCTTCTTCACCTTAATAAAAATGCATAAATTATTCTGCATCCTTCCTTATTCATTGTCCAAGTTTCACGTGCATGTGAGATGATTGAAAATGTTATGAAATGGGTAAGGAACACCTTAATCCTCAAAGATTAAGGTGTGCCTTACCCTTAATTCCTCAGTCTTAAACACATTTAAGAGGTCTTTTGACTACATCTGTGAAAAAAAGTGGTAGATACTAAATACCAGCAGCCAAAACATAGCCAGAAACTGACTGTGAAACAGATCACTACTTGTTTATATTTACATTCAGACTGAAGTTGAAGAAAACTAAAACAATGATATGAGAGTCAGAATAAAACCTTGAGTTTATCTCACCTGAATTTCAAGAACAGATTTGAAACATTGAACAAACAACACAAGAGACCAGACTAGCTGTGGGATGACACGAAGAAAGCCATACACAAAAGTAAAGCAAATGTTCATCAAAAAGACAAGTAAGAAAGAAAAGATCAAAGGGCATGGCAGTAGACTCTCTAATTTGCTCTTGAAATTAGTTAAAGCAAATAAAAGAAATGATGAAGTAAAAGAGCTGAAGAGAAACTTTCAATGGGCAGCTGAGGAAATCCAAATCAAGTACTATAATGAAGTTTACAAAGACTAGTTAGAAAGCCAAAAGAGAAGAACACACACAAATATCTCAAACGGAAAACAACAACAACAAAAAGGAAAAGAAAAACAAGTCTTGAGTTGTGACATGGAAAGATTCCATGGGCATTGAACAATGCAAGTAGTGGTCATGGTCACAAAAATAATAGGTGAACATTCAACCATTTCAAGAGTTTTTATATGATCAAGATATGATAGTACTGGAGGAAAGAAGTCTAGGCTGCTCTGTATTATTTACATGCATTGTAAATAATAGTAATCAAGATAGTTATTAAACCAAGAGTGGTCTAATTCACACCATCTACTAAGGTCAGAACTCAAACTTATCCCATTCTCTTTGTTAGCAGATAATGCCCTCCAAAAATGAGACTCCAGCCACAGGTGCACATCTAGACTTATATATACATCACATAAGGAATTATTGTTGGATCATATTAACTGAGGATAACTCCGTTAGGAAGTTCCACTGGACCCCTCTTTGGCTGATCCTACTGGTATTTGGAATACGGTGGCATATCTTGCAAATAACATGCAAATCACCACAGTGCAGCAAACAGACAAGTTGTCATTGTTAAGCACATCTTTCGGGGTCCAATTCCTAGGGAGTCTCTGCACAACAGATGGAAACACCACCCAGTCCAGGACCCATCTGGCGATTGTATTTTTTAGCTCATTCTTGCAGCCACTGTGTAAATCCATCTTGTCCAAAAACTTCCTCTTTTTCACTGCCCTTCTGCTTCATGTAGAATGATATCCTTTTCCAAGGACCGATCTCTTCAAATTACATGTCCCAAGTAGGTGATAAGAAGTCTCATTCTTGCTTCAAGGGGATATTCTGGGGTTATTTCTTCCAAGACAGATTTGTTTGTTCTTTTGCCAGCCCATGATACTTCCAATTTTCTTCACCATCACTATAATTTAAATGCATAGACTCTTATTTGGTTTTCCTTATTCAATGTCCAACTTTGACGAGTATATGGGGCAACTGAAAAATATCTAAGCTTGGGTCAAGCACATTTTAGTTCTCAAAGTAATATTTTTGCTTTTGAAAACACTAAAGAGGTCTTATGTAAAAGCTTTACATAAAGCAATGCCTCATTTGGTATTTTGATTGCTGCTTCCCTGCCTATTGATTGTGGATCTGAGTAAGGCTAAATCCTTGATATTTTCCCCCCTCTGTTTATCATAATGTTACTGTCTAATGTAACATTAGAGATTTTTTATATATATATATATATATTCCAGATTATATATATATATTTCATCCAGACAGTAAAACTATATGTCTTGATAATTTTTTTAAATCATTTTATTGGGGGCTCATACAATTCTTATCCCAATCCATACATACATCCATTGTGTCAAGCATATAGTACATTTGTTGCCATGTC
>NW_022111368.1:37999214-38038084 GCF_000313985.2 Echinops telfairi
ATATATATATATATATACTTATAACAATATTGGTTGTTATAAGAATTTTTATTTTCTTTATAATGAGTTGTAATCTATACTGAATGCTACCATCCTTGATCTTCATCAGCAAAATTTTCAAATCCTCCTCACTTTCAGCAAACAAGTTTATGAAATCGGGATATCTCAGGTTGTAAAAAAGTGTTCCTTCAGTCCTTATACCACATTATTTTCATATCATCCAGATTATCTGATTATTTGATCAACATGCATAACTATTTTAAAAGGGTACCATCCTAATTATAAACCATGTAGTATTCCCTTGTTCTGTTTGTACAATTGCCTCTTAATTCATGTACAGATTCCACATGAGCACAATTAGTTGTCTAGAATTCTCATTTTCCTCATAATTTATTTTGATCCACATAGTTGAATGCCTTTGCTTAGTCAATAAAACACAAGTAAACTTCTTTTGGGTATTTTCTGCCTCCAGCCAAGATCCATCAGACATCAACAGGTATAGCACTTGCTCCATGTGCTCTTCTGAATCTGGCCTGAATTCATGGCAGTTCCTCGTCAATGATCTGCTACAGCCATTGTTGGATGATCTTCAGCAAAATTCCACTTGCATATGATATTGTTCTAAATTTTGAGCATTCTGTTGAGTCTCTTATTTGGGAATGCCTACAAATATGATTCTCTTGCTAAGTATCTGTCTTTGAAATTTCCTGGCATACACTAATGTGTTTCTAGTGTTTTATCAGCTTGTTGAAATATTTCACCTGGTATTCCATCAATTTCTGGAGCATTACCTTTGGCTTGTTTTCAGTGCAGTGTGGGTTTCTTCCTTCAGTAACATTGGTGCTTTCTCAGAAGCTCCCTCTTGAAACAATTGCATTTTGCACTGACTCTGTGTTCTTTGCACCTCCTTTAGTGCTTCCTTCATCATTTACTATTTTGCCCGTAGCATCTTCCAAGATGCACCTCGAAGCTTAAATTTTTATTTTCACATAGGCTGAGTGTGCTCTTCCTTTTTGGTTTTCTAACTTTGGGTCTTTGCACACTTCATTATAACGTGTTGCTTGTCTTTTGGTGCTGCCCTTTGACATTTCCTGCTCAGCTGCTTTACTTCATCATGTCTTCCATTTGCTTATGCTACTCTATGATTAATAGCAAGTTTCAGCGTCTCTTCTGACATCAACATTAATCGTTCTTTCTTGTTTTTGTTTTTCAAATAGCCTTTTGCATATGTTCTGGATGTCATCATACAGCTCATCAGGTCTGCTGTCATTAGTATTCAGTGCACCAAATCTACTCTTGAGATGTTCTCGAAATTTAGTTGCATATTATAATCACAGTTGTATTTTGACAATTGTGTTGGCTGGGCTCTCTAGAAAATCAAAACCAGGATACTAACAAATGTATATAAGTGGAGATGTTTACAGTGTGAAAGGAATTTGTAACATTAAACTAGCCAACATAGCAGAGGAGAGAGGTAGCGAGAGCCCAGTCCAACTCCCTATAGTGCAGCAGTTCTCAATCTGTGGGTCACCACCCCTTTGGGGGTCAAGCAACCCTTTTACAGGGGTCACCTAAGACCATTGGAAAACATAAATATTTCACGATATATAATTACATATTGTGTTGTGATTAATCACTATGCTTTAAGTATGTTTATATGTTCAATTTGTAACAATGAAAATACACCCTGCATATCAGATATTTACATTACAATTCATAACAGTAGCAAATTACAGTTACGAAGTAATTTCAGAGTTGGGGATCGCCCCAGCAGGAGGAACTGTATTGAAGGGTTGCGGCATTAGGAAGGTTGAGAACCACTGCTTCGTGGGTCAGTTGGTGCGCTGATGGTCTTTTCAACTCATACAGCTCCTGGAACCCAGGACCCAATGCAATGGCCTGCTTCAATATAATTGGATGATGTAGGAAAGGGTGTTGTTTTTTTTTCACTCAATGCTTGTTCTGGATCGATAACCTCTGATTCTTTGGACTTGAACTACTGGCCTGTTATATTGCCTGCAGTTCCAGACAGTCTTACGAGAGCTGTTATATATGACTTGCCAATCTTAGATTCATTCACCTTCGCCGTCATAACCCTGATCTCCTGTACTTTAACTCATTCGCTTCTGAAGTCATCCACCTGTAGCCCTCCTACCAAGCTTGAGTTCATCACCTTCTGCAGCTACATGAATGAGGAGAACGTACACAGCCTCACATGTAACCCAGGAAAAAGAAAATCTCCATGGTTTAGATTTGCCAAGTTATGTTCTCATTGACAGTACTTGCTACTTGTACTTAAACTCAAAGAAAAGTTAAAAAGAGCATAATTTGAGTCCTTCTATGAAAATAGCAAACCTGTGTTTTTGACGTAGAGTCCACTGAAGAGTACAGAATTATTTGGGGGAAAGCGGAACAAAGCAAACTCACAACTTTTAGTAATCAATAACCCATAAAAAGCCAATAGGAAACTAACTGTACAATATTTTATAGGCACATTTACATTACTCTTTTGTGATATGAAAATAAAGCTATGTATATAAGGGAGTCAACAAGTATTGCTACATAGCATAGAAAACTTTATTTACAAAATTCGCAAAATATAAAGCTCATTTTATTTCTTGAAATATCCTCCATCTAGTTGTATATATTTCTTAAAATGATTTTTCGGTCTTTCTAGTCCTTAGTGAGGCGAACCAGCGACAAAGAGTAACATGCATTGGCCAGCGACCACAAAGTCAGCAGTTTGAAACCGGCAGCCCGTCTGAGGAAGAATGAGGAAGCTCTCTACGTCTATAAGTAATGACAGTTCCAGAAGAAACCCACCGGAGCCGCGCCGTCCTAGAGGGTCGCTCGGAGTCGGAAATGACCCAGCATTTAATGCATCATCTTCATGTCCTGTGTTATTTTTCAGTTTAGCACTTGTTTCATTACTAAAAAGTGAGGTATATTAAAGTCAGGACATTGTGGTGTATTGTGCACTGTTTTGTTTTATTCTTTTCACACATTGATCTATATAATTTCATTATTGAGTAAAATATATCACTTGAGGTTATTCTGTAGTAATGAACAAATCCCAAATCCGAATCAGTCAGTATATACATGTTTCTATTATATTTTTGTTTAGAGTCCAGGTTCATGGTGGATCAACAGCAAAATGAAGCTAATGGTAATCTGTAGTAGTTACATAATCTGTTGTCAATTTGAGATTTACCAGTGAAGGGATGGGGTTTACCTGTCAATCAGGTCGCAGCTTGATGACCTCATTTGGAGTCTCAAAGGGGCTAAATAGCTTGCTGGAGGTGAGAAACATGCTCACTCCTTATGAGACATTCCCGTGGACAAGGCACATGGAGCTAAGCTAGAGCCTTGGAGCTGAGGAGCCACATGGAGACCTATACCAGTGCTGAGATACTTCTCCTGCCACTGGATTCACAAGACGTCCCAGCCACAGGTCTGTGATATTCCTGCATTTGTTATCATTGCATGTGCTGCATGAGTCTGAAGAGGAATTTTACATTGGTATCAGACATGGGCTAATATCAGACCTAGGGACTCATTTGAATGGGGCTGGAATATTTTCTCAGTATTCAATTGTTCTTGTATATAAAGCCCTTTCTTATACACTGAGTCTCCCTGGATTTGTTTCTCTAGTCTACCTGGACTAACTAACACATAATCACGCAGGGAAGTTGACTACTGGAGGATCATTTGCTAAGATGGAGAAAACAAATTTAGAGGAAGACATTTTGATTCTGAAATTGTCTATCCAGAAGAGATTTGAACCAGTGTTTCTAATATTAATTTTTTGCCTTAAAACAACATCCAAATTCAAAAGAGGCATTTTTATAAGAAAAAAAAGTAGTTGTGCAAACTGTACATTAATATACTCAAATTGATGAAGTATTTAATTTAGGGTGAATCTAATTGAATCTGACATAATATATCATCATCTTTCTTTGTGAATTTTTATACTTCTCAGCAAATATCATGGTATATCCCACACCCCCTTATTAGAGTGTCTCCATATGATGTAATTTTTGTAAGCTTTCTTGACATATTTTTCCTTTTATATATTGCTGTGAAAGCTTTGAATAAATTGTCTTACTCTGCTCCCCTGTTCCTGAATCTTAGCTCTGTGTTCTTTCTGTGCATTGATTTGCTCTTTCAATTTCTAGGCTTCTTCTCTAATTTATCTCACAAAATCGTATTTCAAATTAGCACCCATTGTAATCTGTTCTTCTACTAAACTCATTACAAATGCAGAACAAGGTCAAACTAGCCAGTGGGATCACTGGAGTTTATGTCCAGCAATGTAGTCATTTGGGGTATCACCCCACCAATCCTGCTGATGGACTCCCTCTTGTACTAAGCTAAACAGAATCTTTAATAATGTTTATCAATTTTAATCATATGGAAATATATGACAAATACAGTTACAAATTTCTAAAATGCAATGTTTATTTGATTTTGTGAATAATAACCAGGACATCATTTTAAAAAATCTGCATTAAATTACAACACTACTTATTACAACATTATTAGAAACTGAACAGACCCTTTTTGATTTTTCTTTCTCTTTTCCTTTAATTACCATTTCATTATCAAAAATTGCTGATATAGGTTCACAAATACTAATTACCACATCATTGTGTCCCAAGTACCAGGAAATGTGTAAACACCAGCATCTATAAAACCACCATCTGCAAAAAATCAGCAGTGAATGCCTAAAGCCGAGGCATGTGAAATCACACATTATTGCAATTGAGTAATAATGACATCCAGAGAATACTGCATTGAAAGTTTACAAACGCAAATGAGAATACTTGCTATGTATATTGATAACTATAAACTGGGCTTCCAATAATTGTTTTTGTTGTTATAAATATAGGGGTATTTTAATTTTAAAAATAATAACGTTCTGCTAAAATAGCACACAGACACCTATTATACAGTTATTTTGCTGTCATCCACTCTAACAAGATCACCTTGTGTGGCCTGAATCCCGTGCACTCCACTAGTGACACCCCTAAAATCAGGATGCCTCATCACTGAAGTGATATCCTTTACCATCCGACTCTGCACTGCCTTGGAACTTAAAACTATGTTATGAGTTGAAAAAGTATCTATTTAGATCCCCCTGAAATAACTGGGCTTAAAAGTTCCCTGCAGACAATAACAACATAATCAGTCTTGACACCTTCTCTCACCAAGCACATAAAACACATATTATTTTTAGCAATCCATGGTATTACAAGAATAAGTGTTTACATTTCTCTAGCTCCTAGAGAAAATCTGACATCTTCTTATATATGAAAAAAAGTTATTGGTTACTATGAAACACAAGCTATTTAATACTGACTTGAATTGATACACTGATATAAGTACTATATCTTAGTGTGTGCACGTATTTGTAAAATAATTTGGTCATAGCTATCAAAAGTCATGAGTCAGAACTGACTTTGTGACAACCAATTTAATTTGCTTTGATTTAGAGTGGCAGTTACATAATTTTTCAACTTGAGTGAAGGGGTGGAGTCAAGCCTGTCAATCAGGTCATAGCCAATAATGCCTCTGTGTGGGCATGGCCTTCTACTGAGGACTCTGGGAACTCCTGTCTTCCTCCCAGGAGGTGGGACACACTCACTCTCTGTCTCTGTCTCTCTCTCTCTCTCTCTCATTGTTTACATTCCTGTTCACACATGATATGGAGACATACTGATGGAGACAAAATGATGGATACCAGTCATTTTTTATATAAAGCTCTTTCTTATATACACATGCTTGTCCCAGTATTTGTTTCTCTAGTCAGCCAAGACTAACATATTTGGTTTATCATTCATCTTACATAGTATGTTAGACTGGGTTGGATAGAGAAACAAATCCAGAGACACTCATATGTGTGTAAGAGAGAGCTTTATATCAAAGGATAATTGTATATTTTTAAAAAATCCTAGTCCAGTCCAGATCAAATCCATAAGTCTGATACTAGCACATATATCTGATACCAGTCCATAAATGACTCTTTAGACTCACACAGCACATGCAATGATGCAAAATGTAGGATGATCACAGGCCAGTGGGTGGAAAATCTTGTGGATCCAGTGGCAGTGGAAGCATCTCAGCACAGTCATGTGTCTCCACGTGGCTCCTCCAGCTCCAAGGCTCTGCCTGCCATCAGTGTGGCACCATGGAACTTGTGAACAGGAACGTGAAGCCGAGAGAATGTGGCCCTCCTCCAGGGAGAAAGAGAGGAAGTTCCCAGAATCCTCATGAAGTCAAGCCCACCAGGAGGCATCATTAGGCTGTGACCTGATTGACAAGCTAAACTCTACCCCTTCACTCTATCACGTTGACATGAAATTATGTAACTACCACACATAGGTTATCTTTGTGAATCAATGCTGAATAGATAAACCAAAAGTGGCATATCTATAGAACTGACTATTTTTCAAACATAAAAAATCAAGTATTGATTCATCATATATTACTACTGTCATTCAAATGATGCAACATGAAAGACATTAGATAGCAAAAGTCACTTGTTGCATGGTTTCATCTATAACAGAAAATACTCGGAGTAATAAAATCCAAGCAAAAAAATAACAAAACAAAAAAATCATATCAATGGGAATGAGGGGGAGGACATAATTGAGACCCCAAACCCATCAGTAGTCAATTGGACTCCGTATATCAGAAGTGCCACAAGGAAGAAATGAGGCAGACAGGGTGCAGTATAGCACCTATGAAACACACAACCTTTCTCTAGTCTTTAATGCTTCTTCTCCCCTCTCCCTGACCCCACTATCAGGACCCCAGTTCTACCTTATAAATCTGGCCAGACCAGAACATGTATATTGGTACAGATAAGAGCTCGCAACACAGGGAATCCAGAACAGATAAACCCCTCAGGACCAATAAGGGGAGCAGTGATACTAGGAGGGTAAGGGAAAGGGGGGGGTGGGAAATAAGGGAGAATCAATCACAATAATAGATGTATGCCCTCCCCCACTCCAAGGCGGACAGTAAGCAGAAAAGTGTGTGAATGGAGACAGCAGTCAGTGTGAGACATGAAAAAAAAAGATAAATTATCAAGGGGACATGGGGGAGGAATGCTAGGGGAGAGAGGAAAAAAGTGTGGAGCTGACACCTAGGCCTCAAGTAGAAAGAAAATGTTCTGAAAAAGATGATGATAACACATTTACAGATGTGTCTGACACATGGATATGTGTATGGTTGTGATAAGAGCTGCAAGAGCCCCCAATAAAATAATTTTTTAAAAGAAAGAAAAGAAGCAATTGGCTTTCCAAAAATGGAGGAAAAGCAGGAAGGGTAGAGTTTTGATTAAGAGGGGGCAATCTAGACTCTCTATGCAAACTTTGAAAGTCTCGCTTTCTCTTTCCCTTGATGTAATGCCCATTAAAATAACTTGTAGATAAGAATTTGTCTAATCAACATTTATACTCCCATTAGATGACATGACTGTAATTCAGTCCTCAACACAATTAATATTTTATTCAGGTATTTGTGTTTTTCTCTTCTCCCTATTAAAAATTAGATAAGTATCACAAACACACACACAAACTCTCAGAATTGAAGTTTGTGAAATAGGATCTTCATGTAGAAACTCAAGTGTATGTTGACTTTTAAAGTTGCATCGGCTTTATGGAAAGAAAAGGGGAGACAGTTAAATAGTGATAATAATATGTTCAGAGAACACATAAAGAATTGGAATAGCAGGAGTTGTCATTCTTTGGTTAAATTACTGTTTACAAGAGATCTGGGAAGGCTTTCAAAAACATACAGGTGTCAAAATTTAACCCCAAAGCTAAGTATTTAGAACCTAAATTAGTAGGTCTCAAGATGAGTTAAATCTAAAACTATCACCTCGGTGGTTTTGATATGCATTGATACATGGGATTCATTAACCAGTCTCATAGGCACACAGTAATTATTACTCATGCTTATCCTCTAAACATATTCCCAAGAAGTAGGACATTTCTCAATAAAAATGAACTGTCAAACCCCAAACCAAAGCATTTGAGTCAATTTTGATTCATAGTTTTCTATATGATTTGATACAAATGTGAACATGTGAAAGACTGCATTTTGCTCATTCTGTTTCCACCTAGGTTCAATTAAATAAGGAAAATTGGCCATAATTAACTCTTTAATATTAAATGTACTAAAATGAATGTGAATTTGCAAAATTTCTAATAATCTTGTCAAATGACTAAACATTTTTGTAAGTAAATGGTATTGACCTAGCTTCCTGTTTCAGCTTTGATCCTGAGCATCTGTATACATTATTAATGTCATTAGATTCCATATTTTAATGCAAAGTATTTTATGGGAACCTGTCATTAAGAGTATACAAACTAATTTCAAGTTGCATGCTACATTAACTTTTCCCATAAACAAACTGCTGAGAAGTAAAACATATGCTAACAGAAAACTAAGAATTTTATCTTCATACCTACCAAGATGTATAGAAGGCATTTCACACAGAATTTTGATAAGTGGGACATTGCAAGACTATACACTTTTTTGGGGGGTGGGGCGGGCAAGGTCTTAACAAGTTCTGTGTGATCGCCTACGACTCTTGAGTCTCTGCGTGCCATTTCCCTAAAAAATGTGCCTTTGTTTTAAAACAAGCATTTTATTTTTCATTGATACTTTAGTGGATTATGGTGAGTGATGGCTGAAGTCTAAATAAAAGCACAGCTATGTGTTTTGGCTTCAACGTTGTCTAAAGAGATCACCTGGTCTCTCATTCTAGATTCATCTTAGTGGATATCTAGATTCGGTAGGAAAGAAGCATTCTCTCCTCTTTAATTGACTAACATACATGTTGTTTATTCTTTGGGGGGTTATTCTTTTGGGGGATGATTCATTGAAAGGAAAGTCATTGTAAGTGAATACCATGTACATATTTTATAGATTATTTCAGAGAAAACATGGATAATTCTATTTTCAGCTGATTAAAAAGGGGAAAAAACCAGGCGTCTTTCTTTCCCTTTTAAATCATTGTAAACCTAAAATCCGTAATATGACTCTAAGTCTATACATATTTTCAGTTTTTTAAAAAAAATGTGTTTGTTTTCAATCCTTCAAATAACTATCAACATTTATAATTGTGTTGTTGTTGTTTTTTTAACAGGACTGAATAGTTTGAGGAGAAAGTTGAACTGGATTTTTTGTATATCTGTACAAAGGTCACAACTCATAGATTTTTAAGGGATGAAGATGATGAATACATTTGCCAATTTCCAAATCTCTTAAAACTATTCTAGACATTACTGCAATTGCAAAAGGCAGGCATATTCAAACTTAGCTAACTAATTTATTTAAAACTGGTTTTATTTTTGTTGAATTGTTTAGCATAAAAAAACAATACACCAAATCTGTTGCCCGCCTTCAAGCTGATTCTGATTTGTAGCAACCTGGTAGTTCAAATTAGAATGGTCTCTTAGGTTGTAAGGTTGTAAACTTGACAAAAGCACACTGCCAAATGTCTATCACATGCAACAGCTGGCAAGCTCAACCCCCTGCAATTCTGTATTACAGCTTACCATGTAGCCTCTGAGTCACCAGAGGTGATAGCACATACATTAAAGATAAATGCCAGGGAAGCTATTGCAACTCATAGTGACCCTATAGAAAACAGTAGGACTGCATGACAGAGTTGAAAAGGCACTAAATCTTTATTGAAGTAGACTGTCTTGTCTTTCTTCCTCTGAGAAAGTAATGGGTTGGGACTCCCAAAATTCTGGTTCACAGATGATGTTTGGTCACTGTGCCATCAGTATATATATATATATTGCTCACTAAATATATAGGTGTGTGTTTTCCATGAGTTTTAAACCCTTGAAGTAATGGATCCATATGACTAGTTTTACTAATTGTTTATAAAAGTATAAAATATTACTTCTGGATCTAAATATAAAAAATAACAATTGTGCAGAGCCTCTGGATCAGAATGGTTGATCATTTGCATGGAGAATAAACCCTTCTCCATAAACCAGGTAGAAAGTATAAGAAAAGAGAGAGCAGAGTGCAAGCACTCCAGAGAGCAGCCCAGTAGATATGTGACCCAAGGCTCACTAAGCCTACCAAAGACGGGAGCAGCAAAGTTTCAAGTGAAAAGGGCATGGTCAAGCCCAGCCTCCTGTTGGGCAAACTGCTGTTCTCAAGGCATACTGGAGAAATGTCTTAATTCCACTATTAGGGTGCATCCCATAAACCTGGACTGTATACTGTCCATGCACTCTACTTAGCCCTTGGCTAGTGGATGCCCCTTGGCTGGCAAAAACTCTGGCTTATGATCACCCCAGCAGGCGAGTCTCCTGCTGCGAGTGAACACAAGTCATACTCTCTGAGCTTGGAAGTCTCCAGTAACTGCACCACATCCTGGCCTAAGTTCTGGCTGATCTGAGCACCCTGATCCTATCATAACTCCTCCTCAAGTCATTACCTTAATTAGACAAACCTCAGCTGTCCCAAGGAGTGGCCTGCCCTCTGAAAAGTTTCCTGTTGCCCGTCCCCAGTAAGCCATTCAGAGAAACAACCTTTCCCCCAGGAAAGTCAAGACCTCGTCCCTTCTCTCCCATCTAATCTTAGAGATTGCCATCATCTGAGCAGAATGAACCCAGCCTGCTCTCAACTGGGCCACTTGAGCTCTATTTCTTCAGGACAACAGTCTATAATGAGCCTCAATCTACCTCCAAAGCTACAAGAACTTTCATCTCCCAGCTCTCAGAATCCTCAAAATTGAGGCTTAAGAGCCATGTGATGTACTTTGAGGATATACCTGTGGCTTTGAAGTAAAATTGACAAATTTCAAAGAACGGTATTCAGATAATAGTGAGTTCATTTATTTGTAAATATGTATCCATGGCTCTTGAATAATTTCTAAATTATTATGAAGAACAGGATTGACCCTTCCATCTCAAACATTTACTGACTTCTTATCTAGGTCAAATCCCTTTGCCTGTAAATCAACCTAGCACTGCCACTCCAAACATCAAAAGGGCAAGTATACTCACTCCAGGCACTGCTTCCAATTGTCTAAGAATCTCCTTCTCGGCAAAGCAGTCGTGTTCTCTCCCAAGACAGAATTTAGATTCTCATCTCTTTTTTCTATCCTTTTTTCTTCTTCTTCTTTTTATCCCCACTTCTTAAAACAAAATCTAGTGTTATTTTTAAAATTTCTTTACAATCAGTACTATCCTGTCTTTCATACCTTTTAATAACATTTTATTTCCCAACATCTCTACAAACCTTAAGTCAGAAATACTCTCATCTCCCAGGCAACATGTCACTTAGACAACCCTAGTTAATTTAGAGAAAAACGTCACCTCCCTTGGGTCCCTTAATGCCTCCCTCCTCCTCCCAAATCCTCCCAATGAAAAGCTCCAGCTCTGCTGCCTTCTGGGTTGCTTCTCAGAGACCACTGCCTCTTGAGATGTGTGAGCTCCACCTCCTCCACGTTCCACCCAACCGCAGCCCTGTGAAGCTACCCTTTCTCCTAAACTACAAGAGCTCTTGTCTCTTATCTACCCATATTCCTCTGTTACTTGTTCCGAAAAGTCTATTACTCCTGTACCATACCATTCAACAGACATAACTATACCTACACAACTCAATGCCACCCATAACAGCTACATCAAAATGTCAAAGAAGCAACAGAAAATATTGGTCCATGCACACAAAAGGACACCAGAGAGAGAGAGAGAAGGAGAGAGAGATATATAAATAAATACACATAAGTGAACCACACCCAGACCTAAAAGACATGGCTGAAATTGAATAGGCTGTGGAATTACCAGAAAAATAATTCAGAAAACTGATGAATGAGCATGTTCAGCGTATGAAGAGTCTGAGAGAAGAAAGGAAAGAATTGAAAATCTGGAACCCACACTACAAGCCTTACAGGAACACCCCTAAACAGGAACCCAGAGGTTGAATACTATGATAACAGAATTACCCAACCCTATAAGAGAAGAGAAATAGAATTAATTAAAGAGATGGAAACCTTGACTAGTGACCTAGAAGACAAATCTTTGGACTCTAATCTAAGAGACGAACAAGCAACAAAACATGCAAAGAAGAGCAAAGCAAAGCTCAGAATAATATGAAGCATAAGACAGAGAAACACCCACAACTTCGGAGAAGTCCAGAAGAGGAAGAAACGAACAAAAAAATCACAGAGAATAATCCAGGAACTACTGAAAGTAATTTGTTACTCACTGCAGAGAGGATGAAATAACCACCACACAGAATGGACCTGAAAAGAAAAACACCATACTACATACTCTCCAACATCAATGACAAGGAAAAGTTCGAAGAGTTTTCAAGAAAAAAGAACAATTACATACAAAAGCGTATCGATGAGCGTAAACTCAGATTTCTCAGCAGAAACATGAAGGCTAGAAGGCAACGTAATGATATATGAAGTTTTGAAGGAAAATAAACCAAAACTTAACTAAGAATTTGTATACAGCAAAAAGTTTACTCAAATATGAGGCAGAAGTAAGAGCTTTACCAGATAAGGAGGGAATAAAATAATTAAACAAAACAAGACTACCACTACCCAAATTACTAAATGAAGAATTCTAGTCAAATACCACTAAGAGCAACACACAAAGCTGAGATCAACATATAAGTCAATTTCTCACTACAAGAATAAAGAAAAAAACAAAATTGGCAGTGTCCAATGTAACACAGAAATGGGAAAAACAAGGAAACTAATCATACCCATACAACACACGAAAAACAAAATGACAGCAACAAGCCCAACGGCACCAATTATTCACTAAAGGTTAAGAACCAAATACGACAGCAAAGAGTAGCTGCATGAACAAGACAACAAGACTCATTAATATGCTGCCTACAAGAAACATATCCCAGATACAAAGACAAAAACAGACTGAAATCAAAGACTGGTAAAAGTGTATCAGGTGAAGGGCAACAACATAAAAGAAGGTGTGACAATAATCATATAAAAAATAAGCTTCAAAGCAAATAACCCGAGTCAAAATAAATAACATAATGTGAGACAAGTATAGTCCCTACATGATTATGTACTGATCCAAGAAGATATAATCATAATAAACATGTGTCCACCCAATGAAAGACCCTTGGAATGCATTAATCAAATAGTCACAGAATTGAAGAAATAAACATCTGGACAAGGATAACGGGAAACTTCAATATGCCACTCTTGAAGAGAGACAGATCATCAGGAAAGAAATTCAATAAAGACACAAAAGAGCTAAACAACAAAATCAACAAACTGGACATGGACATAGAACACTCCATTCAACAACACAGTATCCATTCTTTTCAAGTATACATGAATCATTCTCAAGAATAGACCACATACTAGGACACAAAGCAAGTCTTAAGTTGTTCAATTAAATAAAACTACCATATGCCCCATGGGGATGATTCAAATTCTACGTTTTTGCAGATCACAATGCTAGAAAGCTAGAAATGAACAATAGGAGGAAGCGAAACATAAAGACAAACACATGGAAACTGGACAACATTCTACTTAAACTTGACTGGGTTGTAAACAGAATGAGGGATCAAATTGTAAAACTCTTTTAAAAAAAACAAGAAGGATGAAGCTTAATAGGAAGGCAACAGGTTATAATGCTTGATCATAAATGATGTAGTTGACAGTTCTTGAATCAATATACCCTTTTCTTAGTTGTTCTTGTAGGTACTCCATTCTGTGGCTCTTGGCTTCTGTCAGTTTCATGACTCCTTGTCTTCTACCCTGTTTGAATAATGGTTACAAAGCTCAGAGTCACTCCACTCCACCAGTAAACCTTGCCTTTACCATGCTTAGATCTTGCTTTGTGACTTGTCAAACTCTCTCTAAGAACCAGTGTCACCCCATAACTCCAGAATGCCTCAAACTCCAAGCCATTCAGCCTTTTAGTCTAATAGGCTGGGAAGTCTACAGCTTGGTCTCATACTTTTTCCTCTGCTGCCATAATTTCTCTGTCACTATTTTTCACTGTACCTTTGTCTCAACTGTTTGCTGGACTGAAGAAGTTCAGTTTAGCATCTCAGGCACATAGTACACATGTTATTCTGGTTCTTCTTTCTCGATGGTAAGGAAGCCCTTCCCTTTTGCTTCTGTGATATATCATTTTAAGTCTAGTGGATGGGAAAACTGGCCAATTCCCAAGTTAGGGGCCCATACACCTTATTAGCATGGTCCCACCTCCACAAGAGTACCATGCCCAATTTATATGATTAACAAGCTATCCAATCCTAATAGTGGGCCAAAAGCATTTCACAAGTGTATATTTTAACAGTCACTTTGTGTGACTTACAAAGAATATGGCTACAACATAGCATGAAATACTAAATATTTCCTATATAACATACTGAAAAACTCACAGTAAGGTGGTAGAGTCACAAGAAATAAGTGGAGTTAGATCATGAAATCACGCTACGGAGAACAAGTGCATTTGAAAAATAACTAAACACACAGCAAGCATTGTGTGAGCATAAGGTAAAATTCCACATGGTATGTTCCTGAGAGTTGGAGTTAATTTTTACTTCAGTATAATCTATCATATCTGGATGAATACATACTAAATATGCAACCAAAAGATTTTGTTACTCCAAATTCCTTTATTTGCTACCTTGAAAGTGTTAGGCACTTGTAACTCATCCATAGAGTTCGTGTTTCTCAGATATGCACTTGTGCTCCTGCAGTTCTCATGCTCATTTGAAGTTAATTTGCAGCTGTATGAATAATTCTGGTTAAAATCTGAGTAGTGTATGCAGAAACACAAGCAGAAACACACACACTTTAAGGGATTTTTTATAGTCACCAGCAATCAAAATCTGGCATTCTCCCTTTCTTTTATATTGACATAAGAACATAAAAGCAAATATCTTCAAATGACCTAGTTATAAGATGAAAACCAATATCCTCACCCAAAATTGATTCTTACTGGATTGAGAAATATAGTGTATCAGTTTAAACAACTCTTAGATTTGAATCTCAGCACAGAACGGCCTATCCTGATTAATTAAATGGCCCTTTGTTATCATTCCTTGATTCATTAGTAACTGCTATATTTCCTGGGACAATAGTACTTAAACTATGGTCTGCGTGCAAACTGTGTGTCGACAGTCAGATAAGTGTAAGATTGTAGTGATATTTTATAACAATTTGATATTTGCATGACATTTGAATCATAATCATATTTCTAATAAATAATTTTATTTTACATTTTATTATATGTTATTATATTGCATTGATCCATGACAGATTGGAGACAAAAGTGGAAACTGATCTCAACATTTAATATGCTTGAAAATATTAAATGAATGAATTACATTTATGTTAATCAGATAGAGAGATGTGGTTTGACAGGATTTTAAAATGAAATTTATTGCTTCTAGTTAATGTGACATACACTATTTCCACACAGCTTAAATAGCATAGTTACAAACACACAGAAGAATGCTAAAGTTACCAAAATTTCAGTATCATTAATATTTTGATTAAGTTTAGTTATTTATGTTTACGCCCATGCACACATCGACATTTGTAATAATTTAGTTTAGTTCAGTTAGTACAAATTACGCAATATGACTTTTCAGTTAAATAAGCAACATAGACAAATTTATTTCCCAATAGCTTCATTTTTTCCCTATAATTGATGATGGATATCTAGTATTTCATAGAATATGAATGTCACAATTTATTTAGCTTATCTCATAGTAATATATTATTTGGTTATTTCAACTTACTTTGATCATATAAAAAGTCCATGAACATATTTGTGAATACATAGTTTCACAGGTACAGAATGCTTATTAGGGTAAATTATAGAACATGTGATCCCTTGGGGTAATGGAAATGTCTCTTACAGATATTACTGGGTTATGGTTTCATAAACAAGTCATAATAGTGACTATTTCTTCAAGCTAAAATATATGGTTGCTGCTTTTTTCATATGGTCACATTTTGCATAGTAGTGCTTTATCTCCTTTATAGATAAAGAAATAATCCAGTGGCTAAATCAGGCACACTTGTGGTATTTGGTGGACAGCAGTAACTCTGTTAGTCTTATATGACTGGGAGCTACCAAAGGACAAGCTCAGCTGGTCGACTAGACCTGCAGAACCTTGCTACTGGATGGTTGTATGTACATGCATGTGATAGTTGTGGTTTTGTGTCTTTCCTTTAACCAGTAGACGGAGTGGGAAAAGACAAAATGTTCATTAGGGAATCAATACTTTTACGACTCATGTGTTTAAGTAGGATGGAATGAGATAGGTGGGATTCTTCATGTGACAACAGGACTTAGACAAAAGCAAATGGATACAATAATATTAATAATCTACCCACAGATTTAATTAATATTAAACCACAGTCATATTGTTATGAAATAAATATATAATAAAGTATAAATTTTAGAAGAAAACACTTATCTTAAATTCACATTTAAACTATTTTTTTCATAAAATTTTGAAATATATTTCTTTATAGGCTAGTTAGTTCTGTGGATGCTAATGGGAAATTGCATGTTAAATGATGTATTATAGTTATTATCCACTTTAAATAGAAGAGGATATGACATTTTTTTTTTACTTTGTATACTGTGCATTTTATGTGGAAAATTCCAAGTTCTGTCCTTCAGATTTCAGGGAGTTCTTTACTATCTTTTTATATGATATGAAAACAAAAATTTTATCAACCCAACCCTTTCAAGGATATAAAAAAATAAAAAGGAATCCCCGGGAAAAGAAGTCCATTATAAAGGAAGAAAACATATACATAGACCTGATGAAATGGAATCCCATAAATCAAAAGTATTATATATAAAGTCAGACAGCTCCCATAAAATCAAAGAGGCTAGAGGTCAACTCCAAAAAGGTAAGTTGAGGCAAAATATTAGGAATGCTGCTGATAAGGATACTGGATAGCACAAATTCAGGATTTGAGACAAATGTGATGGGCATAGGTCAGAAATACACATTGTTAGGAATAATAACAACAAAAGTTATCATAGCTGATTTTGTAGGTGTGCTAATTATACCTTGTGATTTACATTTAAACAAGCCTCTTTCCCATATCTACAACTTGGTTTAGAAGAAGAAAATAATGAAAGATGAAATTGTGGTTTCTACAGAAATAAATGTACCTAGATCTAGACATTGCATATGGGTTTAGAATAAACCATGTATCATCACATCTGCAGACTAGATTATATGTGAAATATTGTTTCTCAAAACACCCATATTTTCAGATAAAATAATGCTGTAAATCCAGGTGTGAATCTTTGTCCTCCCCTCCATATTTTAAGACAGATTTCTCAAGTTTTGAGAATAAGTTATTTGGGTCTTCACAGCACTCTTGTGATATCAAGTTATTTCTGCTCCAAATGTATGAAACAAAAGCAAACTCACATCAAGTCAATTGTGACTAATATCGACCTTATGGGACAAGTAGTACTGTCTTTGTGTATTTCTGAGACTGTGGCTTTATTAAAATTATAGAGGAAAAATATGTCCATCTGGAGGCAATAATTATATTTCTGAATAATGATTACAACTTCAATGACTGCTGGAACTGGGAAAAACCAAACAAGGAAGCCAAAAAGATGCCAACAAGTTATACAAGTTCCCATGGAAGGAAAAAGCCATAATTTAGTTAAATGATGCCAGACTTTGCTGATTAAAATGGAATAATGCACACATATGCATTATGCAAAAGACTCCTGGAGGTGTGGTGGGTTATGTAGTAAACGGTAACCCCATGGTCAGCAGTTCAAAATCACCTGCCGTTCCATGAGAGAAAGATGAAGCTCTCTCCCCTTTTCCAGATTTACAACCTCAAAAACCCATATAGGGCCACTATGAGTCAAAATACACTAGATGGAAGTCAGTTTGCTTCTTTATTTATTATTTCCTTTGGGACTTAGTGATGTGCATATATACATAGGTGGAATAGATTATTAAATAGAAACTATTCACCATCTTCCCGCTGATTTTAATAGATGGTGTCCTTTCTCTTACACTTATATGGGGTTAACCAGATCATCAAAGGAATGTAGAACAAGCAAAAGCTTAAAATGGCTGTTTCTCTGTGTTTACTAAACTCAGTTGAACTCTGCTTAAATCAAACATATTTCAGTTGATATACAGATATATGAGTGAATGATTATATGTCACAGAACATTGTAGTTACTAACTGACGCAATATTATGATGTAAATCGCAATTATGATCCATGGGTTTGTATGTCTCACCCAGGCTCAGTGAGATCAAGTTGAGACTGACCCATAGTGACCCTGTAGGACAGAACTGCCCCTGTGGGTTTTGAGACTGTAACTTACTTTTTAGCAAAAAGTAAAAACTTTTATCATTTAAAAAATGTATTATTAATTGGGAGTTAATACATATATCATTCCATAGTTCAATAACATAAAGCAGAATTGTACAATTGCTACCACAACCAGTTTCCAAACATTCTATTTCTTCCTGAACTTCTTGACATTGTCTCCCTTTTACTGCCCCCTGTTTTGGGGGAGTAGAAATCCTAGTCTCTCTCCTATGAAGTGGTTCGTTTCTTCAAACTACTGACTTTGCAGTTCGCAGCCCAAAACATAACCACTTTGTCATTATGTCACCAGTGCTCCTTGTGAATATATATATTCAAGAATACTTGTATATATACATATATATAATCTTGAACATATATTTCAGAACATACTAATCACTAAAATTTTAATTATTAACACTCACTGTATAAACATGTAGTTGTTATGTTAATATTATATTTATCTTAATATAGAGTTGTACTATTTATATAAATGTTTTTTAAAATATAAAATTTGATGCAAAATGATCTCAGCTCTCAATCTACTGTTGATTACCTATCTACTGATTGACAGAATTGTGTACACTTATACTGGGGGAGCCCCCATTTGTCTGTTAGATTGTCATACTACAGTGGCTTGCGTGCTGCTTGCTTGTCTGTCATGCCATGGAGACTTGTGTGTTGCTGTGATGCTGGAATCAATGTCACTGGTATTATCAAATGCCAGCAGGGTCACCCAAAGTGAACTTGTTTTAGCAGAGTTTCTAGACTAAGAATAGACAATGAAAAATGAATCCGCTGTCCACTTCAGAGGAATTACCCGCTGAAAATGTCTTTCTTGTTTGAGGCTATCATTGCTGCTCCTGAGTCAATCCATCTTCCAAAGGTCTTTCAAAGGTCTTCCTCTTTTCAGTGCCCCCCCACTTGTCTGTCAGCGTGCTGTACTGCGGTGGCTTATATGTTGCTGTCACACTGGAAGTTCTGTCACTTGTATTTCAAATGACAGCAGGATCACTGAAAGTAAGCAGGTTTTAGAAGAGCTTTCAGATCAAGAGCAAACTATGAAGAAATAATAGGCTCTCCTCTAGAGTAATTACAAACACTTACAGCCATTGAGTCAAGCAGGACAGAGGACAAGGTGTCCTGGTACTGAGAGAGGCCACAAGCCCTAGAACGGAGTACCTTCATCAACAACCAACAAAAGTGTTTTGATTCATAGAACCGCAAGAGAATCCATTGGTCTTGGAAGAAGTTCAGCCAGAAATCTTACTACAGGCAACGATGGCAAGACTTTGTTCCAAGGATTTTGCACATGTTATCCGCAGGGACTAGTGCCTGAGAAAGACATATTGCTGGGAAAGGATCCACGCAGTGAAAACGAGAAAGGCTCTCAACAAGATGCACTGACACAGTGGCTGAAAATTAGGCTCAAACCTGAGAGAAGTGTGAGGGTGGCAGAGAACTGTGCAGTGCTTCATTTTGTTGTTCATCCGGTTGTTTTGAGTTGGAATCAGCTCTACAGCGCCAAATAATAACTTCATATTTGCTGGCTTCAAAACATTTGTAGATGAGTTCCATAATTTTTCCTATTTACTTCTTGAATCCCCTCATGTAAAATATTACTAGTAACTATTTTAATTACAAGAACAAAACCCAGGGGAACTCAGTATGTATTAGTGGACTACATTTGGAAACTCTTGTCAGATATGCATTCGCAAGCATGTCAATGAAGGCCAATTTGACAGTTATAAGATTGGACTTCAAGTCTCTTCAACGAACTAATAAGTAATATCACTATACCTCAAGCCTAAATCACATTTTGAAAGTATATTAAGTATGTTCAATGTATATTCTCTTAGTGGGAGAGGCAAATAAGCATTTAAATGTTCCGCTTTTATAGTTTGTTACTAGCTACTAAATAAATAAATAAAATTAAGATTTTTAGTGTATTCTTTTAAATAATTTTATTGGGGAGTGCTTACAGCTATCACAGTCCATACACAAATCCATTGTGTCAAGCACATTTGTACATATTTTGCTACCATCATTTTCAAAACATTTTCTTTCTACTTGAGCCTTTGGTATTAGCTCATTTCCCTCCTCCCCTCTCCTCCCTCCCTCATGAATTCTTGATAATTTATATTTATTACATGTCTTACATCCACCTCTGTCTCCCTTTACCCACTTTTCTGTTGTCCTAGGAAGGGCTTATATGTAGATCACTGTGATCGGTCGCCCCCACCCCTGGCACCTTCCCCTTCCTCTCCTGGTGCCTCTATTCTCATTATTGGTCCTGAGGGATTTATCTGTGCTGGATTCCAGGATTTTTAGCTTTAATTTCTTATAATAATTTAAATAAAAATCAAGTTTGGAACATCAAATTCAGTAGATGTTGGGAAAAAATTATGATCCCAAGTACCTTCTGATTACTAAAATCTATTGTAATAGTTCAACAATTGCACAGTGTTATAAAAATACTAAAAGAAATAAAAGTCTAGAGATTAGCTAATAGGTTTGATGCTTAGGTAACTTCCAGTTATTTTATCTATAGGAAAAATGTAAACAATATTTATGAGGATATAGAAACTGAAGAGGGTGGTACATATGGTAAATGATCTCATGTTTTACATCTCTGAGTGACAGGAATTTTAATTTTTCTTCTGAATGCTTCATCTTAGGTTTACATGAATAAAGTCACATGAAAATTGCTTCTAAAGTAATTGTTGATTAATGGGAACTTCATAGGAAATTTTTGAAATAGAAAAACCTAATAACGATAGTAAACATTTTGTTTCCCAACATAAAGTAACAAAACTCTCATCTGGTGTGATATAAATATATGTATCTATTCTAAAACATGTATTTACTTATGAAAAGAAACTCACACACCCAATGTGCTTTACCTCACGTGGTTTTAGATTCCATGCTTCTAAAATCATCATCACATTCTACAATTACTAGGATACAAATGGATTTTTGGCATGTTTCAAAGTAACACTCTGGCTAAGATGAAATAAAGTGAACTGGGTTTTCCCATGTGATTGAGTAAATGCCTTCAACAACAATAATTAAAAATACATAACCAATAATTTCTAACATTGGATTTCAGGCAAAAGCTCAATGATCACTGAGAGGTAAACCTCTTATTACTTGGTTTTCATCTTTGAAGTAGTTTCCAGGTCTCCATGCAGGGACTGAGGTCGGTAGATGCCTGTCATATATGCTGAATTGCGAAAAGGAATGGAGGTTTCAAGAAATACAACTGAATAATTTTGAAAGGAGAGCACTAAATGGAGGAAGGTATTCTAGAGATCAGCTGATATTTCCCTTCTTGTATTTAGAAAACTACTGATCAACACATGAATGTGAGAAAATTACCTGATGCCAAGAAGATTTAAAAAGAAAACAAAGCCCCAAATGAATGTGGGGAGCGGCATTGAACTTCCCCACAGGGTTAGAAATATAGTTCATTATCACCAATTATTATGTTGTTGTAGTTAGATACCTTCGAGTCAATTCTAACTCATTGACCCTCCATAAAACAGAACCGAACACTATGCAATCCCGGGCGGGCCATTCTCACTATTTTGGTTTCCGAGGCTATTATCGCAGCCCCTGCGACAATCCATCTTGTCAAAGGTCTTCCTCCTTTTCAGTGCCCCTCCCCTTGTCTGTCAGCGTGCTGTACTGTGGTGGCTTATGTGTTGCTGTGACAATGGAAGCTCTGTCACTTGTATTTCAAATAACAATAGTGAAGAACCAATTTTGAAGAAGGAATAGGCTGTCTTTTGGAGGAATTCCAAAACCTCACTGTCATCGAGTCAATGCAGACACAGGGATCCTGGAAGACAGGACAGGGTAGAATTGGTCTTGTAATTGTTTATGGGAGTAGAAAGCCCCTTCGTTCTCTGGCAAGGCACTGGTGTTTTCCAACGGCCCATTTTGTAGCTAGTAACCCAACTAGTTAACCAGTATGCTTCTTGATAACCCTATGGGTAACATGGAAACATTGCCCAAAGCTGAATCAGTATAAAATTCTTGTAATTCACCTGTGTGATGTGAGGTCCAGCTCCACATCCGGATCTGTCCTAAGGGGCAGTTGTATGATTGAGGGGTAAATTAAAGAGACATGAGACAAGGCATGCAAAGGCTGCCCTCTTCTGATGAAGACCACACCAGAATGAGGGAGTGCTGTATTCTCTCCTGAACTTATGTAATATTTAACATGAAAGTCATGGTAAGTACATACATAACAGGAAGTGGTTGTATTAGGAGGATACATGTAACACAAGGGGGACAAACTTGGGGTATACACGAAAAAGGAAGGGGAGGCACTAGAGGCATACATGGGACAGAAAAGTACTTATGTAACAAGATGGGCAGGTTCTAGAGCTAAGAAGGCAGCCTAACCTTAGTCTTCTCTGAGCTGTCTTAAAGTGAGGTGTCTTTGAACTCTTCTCCATGGGAATAATCTATGATCCTTATCCGAAGGGAGTGGGCCCTACTTCTGGTGGGAGAGACAATAGGGTCTGATTACTCTCCATGGCAGACAACCTGCGGCAAGTAGCCTTCAAGCAGTTAACCCTAAGGGTATATATCAGCAAACATGTGCTTGCAAGCATGTGCTTCAAAATTGGCCTAATTCTGTGGGGTAATTGTGGGGAATAACTTTTACTTAGGAGAATGTGAGCGGGATGCATCTCCAGCTCACAAACGTGAAGGTCTCCCTCCTTGGGAGCCTTGGCCTTCCAGAGCCCTTAACTATGAACGTGAAGAGTTTGTTTGCATACACTCTCTTCCTGAGTTGCTTCCCAGAGTGTAGTATTGTGATTTAGCTGATATGATTTTCTAACCAAGGTCTTTGTAATGCCCATTAAACAACACTTTTTGTTATGGGTCTGGATAAGAAAAAGTGGGATAAACTACAGATAGGATTATATGATTTAGTTTTGCAGGATTGTTAACAAGGTTAGTTATGATTTTCTTTCTATTGGATATAAAATGAACCATCTCAGAAGTAGAAAATGAACATCATAGTTATAGAGAACATTCTTCAGACCCCAAGATCCCTGAACATTGAACTTCTTTGACCCAGGAAACATCTGTTACAACAGACTGTAACAGAAGAGTGGCAGACGAACAAAAGTCGGAGAAACAAGAGTCAGAGTGGTGGCAACAATTAAGTAAAGAGGCTGGCTTGTGTAGTCGGTTGCCTTCAGATAATTAATTGGAGGAGCAAAGTTTGCTGACCCTCAGAACTAGGATTGAGCAACTTCTGGCTGAGATTTATGACAGAGTAATGAAATCTTCAGTCATTTGTATCCAAAAAACCCCAAAATTTACTGCCATTGAGTTGATGCAGACTAATAGTGACCCAGTAAGACTGGGTAGGGCTGCCTCAATGAGTTTCAGAGACTGTAGCAGATTAGAAAGCTCCATCTTTCTCCCACACAATAGCCAATGGTTTTCTAACCATGGACCATGAAGATCATACCCCAATACATAACCACTATGCCACCTGAGCTCTGAGTATGCATAGACAGCCTTAAAAGAGTATCGTTACATTGTCTACACAGGGCAGAATCCAGGGCAGATACGGAGGGCTAATGAATGTCCCAGGGAGACAGCAGAGAAGAGACTCTTCTTACTAAATAATTGTGTCCTGAACATTTCTCACCTAGAATGTGTGTTAACTTCCTCGATAAACCCATAATCATGAGTACTGTCTACATGGCTATTACAATGAATATGAACTCCAACTAAGAAGCAGAGAGTGGTGTGGGAAGAAGAATTGATATAAGACTGGGTAAAAAATGTAAACTGTGAGGGTTGATGTACGTCTGCCCTCAGCTTCACAATAATAAGGCTTCTAATGTTGATATAGGTAATTTTCCATCTCTCTCTCTTTCTCTCTGGTGAGGTAAGAGGTCAGACACCATCTTCCCACCTTTTGACAACACGGCATTGGGTAGAGTGTCTAGTAAGATGCTGCCTTTAGTATTAGAAAATACCTATGGTAAGTCCAAATGAACATTTACTATATCCGTTCTAACAAATTAAAATACAAGACTTGAAAAGGCCAAACTCTTTCCAAGTAACTTAAAACTAAACTATCAAAGAGTCATGTGCAAAACACAAGTACATTCATAAGATTGTAATTTGAGTTCACACGAAGACTAAAGAAGGGTTCTGTTGGTAGGTTCTCTGAAGTTGGTTCCTAATCATAGCAACCATATCAACAACAGAGCAATAACCTGTCCTATGCCCTGCCACTATCACAATTACTGTTGTGTTTGATCCCATTCTTGCAGCACCATGTCAATGTCGTGGATGGTTTCCTCTTTTTCACTGACCCTCTACTTTCCTAAGCATGGTGGCTTATTCCTGGGACTGTTCTCTCCTGATAGCATGTCCAGAATAGATAAGACAACATGTCACAACCCTAGCATCTTGGGAGATTTCTGGTTGTACTTCTGGAATATAAGGAACCTTCAATATTCTTTGCCAGTACCATTATTCCAATGCATCCGTTAGTCTGCAGTCATATTTGTTTATTGTCCAACTCTCACATGCACATGAAGCTATTGAAAATGCCATGGCTTGGATCATGGACACTTTAATCCTTGAAGTGACATCCTAGTTCTTCAATATTTTTTTTTTCTTTTTTAACATTTTATTAGGGGCTCATACAACTGTTATCCCAATCCATACGCACATCAATTGTGTAAAGCGCATTTGTACATCGTTTCTCAAAACATTTTCTCTCCATTTAAACCCCCGACATTAGGTCCTCATTTTTCCCCTCCCTCCCTGCTCCCCCCTCCCGCATGAGCCCTTGATAGTTTATAAATGGGTATTTTGTCATATCTTGCCCTGTCCGACGTCTCCCTTCATCCACTTTTCAGTTGTCTGTCCCCCAGGGAGGAGGTCACACACAGTTCCATGTAATCGGTTCCTTCTTTCCTACCCATTCTCCCTTTACCCTCCCTGTTTTGCCACTCACACCACTGGTCCTATAGGGCTCATCCGCCCTGGATTCCCTGTATTTTCAGTTCCTATCTGTACCAGTGTACCTCCTCTGGTCTATCCAGTCTTGCAAGATCGAATTCGAGTCGTGGTAGTGGGAGCGGGGAGGAAACCTTTAGGAACTAGAGGAAAGTTGTATTTCTCATCATTGTTACATCGCACCCTGACTGGCTCATCTCCTCCCCGAGACCCCTCTGCAAGGGGATCTCCAGTGGCCTACTAATGTTCTTCAATATTTTAAAGAAGTCTGTACAGCAGATTTGCCCTATTGCAATACACTGTTTGATGTCTTGACTCTTGCTTCCATGAGGACTGATTTTGGATTCAAGGACGATGGAATTGTTGGCAACTTCAATCTTTTCACTGTTAATTATAATGTTGTCTGTTGATCCAATTTTGAGAATTTTAGTTGTCTCGAGTGACAATCCATACTGAAGGTTGCAGTCTTTCATTTTCATGAGAAAGTGCTTCAAGGCCACCTCAGTTATAGCAAGGAAGGCTGTGTCATCAACATAGCACAGATTATAAAGATGTAAAATTCTCAATCCCAACCCATCAGATTCCGCTGTGACATGTAGATGACACAATCTTGCTTGATGAAAGTGAGGAGGACTTGAAGCACTTGCTGGAAAAGATCAGGGTTGCACTCTCCAGCCTGGGTTATGGCTCAAGGTGAGGAAGACCAAAATCCTCACAACTGGACCAGTAAGTAACATCATGAAAAGTGGAGAAAAGATTTGCACTGTCGAGGATTTTGTCTCGCTTGTATGTACAATCAATGCTCATGGAATTAGCAGGGAAGAGATCAAAAGACAAGTTGCAATCAGGTACATCAAGATCCCTTTGAAGTATTGGAAAGGAAGAAACTTACATTGAGGACTAAGGTGTGGCCAATAACACATCTTAATACTTAGTCATGGCATTTTCCATTGCTACGTATGCATGTGAATGTTTGACCTCCCTTTAGACCCATTTTAAAATTTTTTCAGTTAAAAAAAAGTGAAGGGGAAAAACATGTGGATTAACTCCCTGGTGAATCCCCTCTGACTATTGACCAGGCATATGAATAGCCTTCCTATCATGCATCATGCATTGGGAAGTGAATTGTTGTAGATGCAGTCAAAATTTAGCATCCTGTCATTTGGTCTCCTTTATGATCCATTTAAATTTGCTCTATTTTCTAATATTTTCTGCCTTCTTTTTGATTGAGGATTTTATCTGTCTTATTTTGTTATTCTTCCTAGTGTTTGTTTTTTAATGTTTTTCTGTATATGAAATGCAGGATAGGGAAAAGTGTACAGACATTACCCCGGTTCCTTGGGAAGTTGGGGAGGAAATGAGAAGCTAATAACAATGAGTATAAAAATGAAGAAAAAGTTCCAGAAGTGATTATGTTAATGATTGTACAACTGCTCTTAATGTGAATGAATTATTGAATTGTATGATACATGAATTATATGCTAGTCAAACTGTTGGGGGGGAAAGAGAAAGTTGGACAATGAATAAAGAAGATAAAAGAAGAATCTATGCATTTGATTTGTGTTGCTGGAGAAGAATATTGCAAGTTCCACTGACTGCCAAAGGGACAAACAAATCCATCTTGGAAGAAGCCCGGCAGAGTGCTCCTTGGAGGCAAGGGTAGCAAGACACCTTCTTACATACTTCGGACATGTTGTCGGGAGAGACCAGACCCTGTAGAAGGAGATCAGACCTGGTAACCTGAAGGGACAGGGACCTAAATTCACACTTTCTATGTTCCAATTATTGATGAATGCTCAGCTGTTTCTCAGGCCATCCTCAGTTGGATTTTCTTAGTGCCTTCCACCTTCAAGCTTTGTTTTTCTGGAATTCGAACAGGCCATGTTTACTGTTATTTATTTTATAAAAAATGGATTTTTATCATATAAATCATTAAACAATTTTATTGTCCTAAAGACAATCAAGAAAATTAAAAGACAAACCCAAACCTGAGAGAATATAACTCCAATCATTTATCCGATGAAGGATTTGTATGTTGCATATGTAAATAAAGCACAAAATTAAAATCTTAGAAACTCTCTTCCAAAAATAAAAAATATATATATTTGGATGCATATTACCCAAAACATAAAGATTGGAAATGAATGCATGAACGTTGCTCAATATCATTAAACATTTAGAAATTTGAAATTGAAACCACCATACTGAAAATGCACTGCTACAGTCTCATTTCCAACTCTGAGAGCCCCTGTGGGAGAGAGTGGGACTTCTCTCCTAGGTTTCCTTGACTGTAAATCTTTACAGATGGAGACAGTCTCCTCTTTCTCCCTTAGAGTTGCTGGTGAGCTTGAACTACTGACTTTCAGGTTGGTAGTCCAATTACACCATGAGGCTCCTAATTAAAAACCCAAGAAGAAACAAATATACACCAACAAAAATGATCAAAAACAAAAAGACAAAACAAACTGATCGCTCCATGTGTTGACAAGTGTGTGCAGGAAATGAACCTCCCTTCCTCTGTTCAGGAAGTTTAATGTGAAAACAATGCATCAAACATGTCACTTATGTATTTAACGTCATTGTATATTTTTGACCAGTCATTATCCTCTTAGGAACTCAATGTACATCCACTCCCCAAAGACTCACATATCTATAGAAACTTTATCTGTAATAATCAGAAACTGAACACAAATCAAATGAACATGAACAAATGAGTGCATAATCAAATAGCAATATATCCACTTTATATATTTAGATTTTTACACAAGTAAATCCAGTGACACATATATGTATAAAAAAAAACTTATATCAAGAAAGTAGCCTACATAGCTACAGAGTAAACATGTCCTGTCTGACTAAAATCCTTGGCTCAAAGGTGGAGGCCCTTCCTGACTCACCCAGCTGCCAGAGTGATGAACCCAGGAATGAAGCAGGTGGCAGGAAGACTATAGGCTAGTTTGAGTGTATTCAAGGAGACAGAATTGAGTATATCCAAGGCTGGCACCATGGTAGACAACTCACAGCTCCCAACGTCCAGTAGGCCACCTGTAGACTTCCAGTTCAAGTCTCAGCCTGGTCCAGATATAGTCCATAAGTCCAATATTAGCCCATAAGTCCAATATCAATCTATAAAGTCCTCTTCTGAATCACAAAATACATACAATGATGCCAAATGCAGGAGGATCACAGGCCATTGGGTTCAAAGTTTTGTGGATCCAGTGGCATTGCAAGCATCTCAGCACTGGCAGGGGTCTCTCCATGGGTTCTCCAGCTCCAGAGGTCTGGTTGCATCAGGGTAGGTCCATTGGCTTCTCCAGATCCCAGGGTGTAGCGCCATGTGTATTGCCAGTAGAGAGTCTCTCAGAGAATGAGCAGAGTGTTTTCTGCCTCCAACAAAGAAATACAGAAGTTCCCAGAATTCTCAGGAGAAGACCATGCCCACACCAAGCTCTCATTGACTATGACCCGTTTGACAGACTAGACTCCACCCCTTCACTCTTTAAAAAAAAAATCATTTTATTGGGGGCTCATACAATTCTTATCACAATCCATACATCCATCCATTGTGTCAAGCACATTTGTGCATTTGTTGCCCTCATCATTCTCAAAACATTTGCTTTCTACTTGAGCTCTTGATATCAGGTCCTCATCCCCTCCCCCTCCCCATTCCCCCCTCCCTCATGAACCATTGATATCAATTATTATTTGATATCTTATACTGTCATATCTTATACTGTGCGACATCTTCCTTCACCCACTTTTCTGTTGTCCATCCCCGAGAGAGAAGGTTATATGTAGATCCGTGTAATCAGTTCCCCCTTTCTACTCCACCTTCCCTCTACCCTCCCTCCAGGTATCACCACTCTCACCACTGGTCCTAAAGGGATCATCTGTCCTGGATTCCCTGTATTTCTAGTTTCTATCTGTACCAATGTACATCTTCTGGTCTAGTCAGATTTGTAAGGTAGAATTGGGGTCATGATAGTGGGGGGAGGAAGCATTTAAGAACTACTGTATAGGAAAGTTGTATGTTTCATCATTGATACCCTGCACCCTGATTGGCTCGTCTCCTCCCCACAACCCTTACTCTTAAGCCTCTCAAGTCCCAAATTGACACCAGATTATGTAACTACCACAGATATTTTTACTTTGGACAAGATATTAATTTTTTTTCCTGCCTCAGTCACTGTGTAATCACAATTAACAGACATAATATAGGCAATTTATTTTACTATCTGTTTCTCAATCACTGTTTTTTGGTTGAGTTAAATAATCAGAAAGGTTATATTTTAATATATTATTCATTTTGAAAAAAATTTGAGGTCTATATTCCCCTGGATTCATAAATACATCTTTAGTTTTCCTATGATGATAGTCTTGATCCTCCCCAAAAGTAGACATGGTATTATTTGCAAAGAAAATTTGATGGCAAATTGGATCAAATGTAAAGTTGTTGTTCCCTTTTCCCATTGTGTAACCTCTCGTCATGATTTCCTTGGGCTTTCTATTGGGTTTCAATAGGACAGTCATTTACTGAGGCATTGAGACAGACTGTCTCAAAAAGAGCTGTGTTTACAGTCTGACAAGGCTCACCTAACTTTTCTTCTAGAGTGAGTCCTACATTCTTCACAGTGTCTGACGTTTACTAGACAATCAGGAGGCTTTGTTAAAAATATGACCATACCCCTAAGGAAACAAAGGGTGAGGATATGGTTCGCACCCTCTTCTAGGGTGGAAATTTAATCTCACATTAATGCAATTTCTTAGCATAGCAGGGAACACCCTACAAAATGGGATTATGACCACACACATAGAGTTCAGAATTTATAATACATCACATAAGGGAATATTGCTAAAAGGACCATATTAATTGATGACATCTCACACTATCATTTAGAAATAACTGCATGGAATCTAATGCAACAACCATGTTCATTCGGTGGTAAGCCAAATAGTACTGCAGAAAAATTACAGAAATATTTATTAAATTAAATATCAAAATGTGAAGCCATTATTTTTCAGTAGATCCTTCATCTAGGCCTATGTACTTCTCAAGGCAGTGTTTTCATCTCTCTACCTCTGCCCTTCAGAAACACTAAACATGCTTTAATCTATGCCTTGGAAATTTTGGTATCCAAAAGAAATTCAAATCATGTTACCTTCAAATATTCTTTGAGTTTAGGAGACAAAAAGGAACCTCATGGGCCAAGATCGAGTAAGGTTTCCCAATGAGAACTCACACAGTGGAGCCCCTTCTACACTTGGAGAATGATCAGACACATAGTTGTGATGGCAAGAATAAAAATCCTTGCTATAATTTTCCTGGCCTTTTTTGCATCAAGAAGTTTACACTGTTAGCAAATGTTATGATAAGCTCCTGTGATTATTTTATGTCTTTTGAAAAATTCTATCCAATATACTACCTTAAAAATCACAAAAGTATATTCATCATAACCTTCGGAATATCATAACACTTTGCCTTAAATTTCACTGGCCCAGTAGATTCCCTCTAAAGCCACTGTCTTGATTCCTTTAGCAAAGATAAGAAAGATGTATTATTGAGGGAACTTACCTGAAACCACCCACTAATCAGAGATATTTTTTAAGTGTTTTGTGATGAATAAGCCTTTGCCTGAATGGGCTGGGATCTAAAGTTAATACTGCTTGTCTTCCTCTCCTACATGTTCTAACATCACATGAAAGGTCATTAGGGAAAATGTTACTAAAAATGTCACTGAGAATTTTTCTTTTCCTGTCATGAAGAAAACTGTATACTTATTTACAAAATAAAAATTCAAAATAATATTTTCTTTGTCTGGGTCAACCATTCGCATAATTGAAATATAACAGCTCTTGTAGGAACTTTGTGAACCCATGATTAATCCAGCAAATGTTACTACCTAGAAGATATTCAAGTAACTCTAAGTACAATATCCCAATAAATATCTATTGTTCTATTATGAAATAGGCCACCATTTTTATACTGAATCCACTGTTTAGTAAATAAAAGAATAAAGTGGTTTCACTCACTACATTTAGCTGCAAATATCTGGGCATTGAAGGTGGGGCACAGTGGTGATTCAGTAGTAGGGTTCTTACTGTTCACACAGGAGATCTGGATCTTATTTCTGGTCATTACACCTGAAGAAAAGGCACTGCCTATCTTCAGTGGAGGATTATGTATTGCTTTCTTGCTGAAATAGTTTCATGACAGCTTTCAGAAAGTCCTGATGATCTGCTTTGGAATATCAGTTGATGAAAATTAATGGGTCACAATGGTAAAATCCATTATTGTTCATCTGAATGGTGAAGTACAGTTAGCCTTTCAGTCATCTATATAGAGGTTCCATAAATCAGCCCTAATCCCAGCTAAATAAAACAAACTTTACATTTCTTGTGTAGATCTTAAAACAGGTAATCTACACTGAGATTATGTTTATCAGGACTTCAGACACATATAATAATGAATACAGAGTTGCACTAGAGTTAAATAACAGAACAGCTTCAAATTTCATTTCACCTAGCTAATTTCCTTTTGCTGCTGCTGTAAGTTACCACGTGATAATGAATAAATGAAATTTGATAAGGTCATTCATGTTAAGCTCAGCCACCCTGGAGCTAACATGAGTATGTGGGCACCTTTGAACCTTTCTTTAACTGGTAGAACTCTCCAGTGAGGAAGAGCTTCCAATGATCTTTAATAATCTAAATAATTGTGTTCACCAGCCCCTTTAAATTTAAATATCTGCCATTTCAAGAAATCTATGCTAGTTATCGTACTCTTCTTAGCATAGACTTTATTGCGTTACACTTCTGTGTATACTCTGTTTTCATTCATAGAGTACCTAATATGTGTCACTTGTGAGAGACTGAGCAATGACTTGAGAGATTATGTCACTCTACTCAACAGACTTACATCCTACATTATCATACACATGACCTAACATCCAAGGATGAAGCATTGTTGGTTTTTGTTTTGTTTTTCAGAAAAGCAGTCCAGATACACAAGGCTTCTCAAGATCCAACTAGTAGAGTGTAGAAGATTCTATATGTTAAAACACTGAGGAAATATCAGATATAAAAATGAGTTGGAACAAAATAAAATATTTTCTGCATGCAAAAATAAAAAATTTAGAGGTGAAGTGAATCAATAAACAAAGAGTGTTTTAGTGGTAGTTACATAATCTGTTGTCAATTTGAGACTTACAAGTGAAAGGGTAAAGGTTAGCCTGTCAATCAGATCACAGTTTGATGACCTCATTTGGAGGTGCAACAGAGATAAATAGGTCACTGGAGACCAGACTTACATAGACTCTCTTCTCTGACTCCCTGTGAGACATCCCTGTTGAGAAGACACATGGAGAGATGCTGATGGCAGTCAGAACCTCGGAGCTGAAGGAGCCATGTGGAAACCCCTGACAGCACTGCGATGCTTACAACGCCACTGGAGCCACAAGATTTCCCACCGACTGGCCTGTGATCTTCCTGCATTCGGTGTCATTGTGTGTGTTTCATGAGTCTGAAGAAGACTTTATAGATTGGTATCAGACATATGGGCTAATGTCGAACTTATGGCCTTGATCTGGACTGGGCTGGGATATTTTCTCAATGTTCAATTGCTCTTGTATATAAAGCTCTTTCTTATACACATATGAGTGTCTATGAATTTGTTTCTCTAGTCTACCCAGAATAACACACTTTTCTTATTTTATAATGATGTGTTTATCAATGATGATACAGCACACATTCCTAGAGAGTGTAGATAGATAGATGATAGATGATAGATGATAGATGGATAAATAGATAGATAGATAGATAGATAGATAGATACACAGATTGATAGATGATAGATAAAACAAAAACACAGATTTATTTCCAGCTGACAAGGAACTAAGAGAGGTAAAAGCAGCAAATGGAGATATTTTCATCTGTGCAGTATATAAAAATACTCGGTATAAATGCAAAAAAGAAATTCACACTAAACCGTCAAATACATAGATACTGATCCCTTAAGAAAATGAGTGAATCTGAAACAATTTTTGATAAATTACACAAAATGTTTTATTTAGAAAAAATACAAGATGTAAATGCAGAACTTAACTATAGGTATCAGAGCAAATAGCTAAAATCCCAGAAGTAAAATAGAGTGCGAAACAAAGGAAACTTATATCTTACATGAAATTAACCATAGCACAGATCTGATACATTTTAAATACAGCTTGGTACGATTTTATTTAAACTTTGAGATATGGATTATTATTAAATCATCCTTGTAGATTTTACAATTATATTGTTTTTATTACTTCATTAATTATAGAAACTATATTAGGAGCTGAAAAAATTTATGTTAAATTTGGACATTTCTTCTCACAATTTGTGTTATATATGTATGTACGTATATTTGTATGTGTTTTTCTTACACTTTAAATGTGTG
This sequence comes from Echinops telfairi, assembly GCF_000313985.2. NCBI lineage: Eukaryota > Metazoa > Chordata > Mammalia > Afrosoricida > Tenrecidae > Echinops > Echinops telfairi. The sequence continues at coordinate 38,033,008 of NW_022111368.1, forward strand.
AGTTCTATTTCTCCAAGACATAAATGCTAAGATAGGATTAGATGTGAAACAGATATATCACAGAGATGCCTAACAAAATGAAGAGAAGTCAAAGACAGCCTTTAGATGCCTCTGAAGATCTGATATATGTGAAAGAAGAGAGGGAAGGAAAGAGGGAGAGAATGAAGGCATATGAGGAACATGACTGTCAGATTGAAGTGTCCATTTAGGAAAAGCAGACCAATGGGGATGGTCAGAAGAGAGTCCATGAGAAAAAGTTAGCCATTAGAGGAGATCTAGAATGGGCTGCCACTGGTACTTCTACTACGTCCTTTCATTGGCTGATGAGACTGGGAGAACTGGAACACTGATGGGGACACAGGGGCGCATTTGAGAGGCACGGCTGAATCTGTCAGTCATCTGTGCTTCCCCTAACAAGTGAACTGAATGGTATATTTAGAAAATCAGAGAAGCCAGGTGTAATACATTGAACTCTGTAAAATCACTTTTGAGGAAAACACAATCAAGATAATGACACAGGCAATATCAATGAATCAATTAACATTAAACAGGTAGTATTTTGCCTGATGTAGAAGGATCATTGAGAATGTTCTATTCCCCTAAATGCTGTATGCCTCTTCAAAACAGGAGCATATTAATACTATTTTATATGTATTATGTTCTCAATTAGAACACTAGAATTATATAATTTAAAAAATAAACACACAAAAAATACACTTTCAATATTCATATGACAAAGATAACTAAGGTGTTAGATGACTTTAGAGAGTTCCTGGGTGTGCAAACCACTAAGCTTCTGTAGATCAGTAAACAGAAACAAAAATCTGTTAATTTCTATCTACCCAGTGGCACATTCGAAGAGAACCATGACTATCCCTTCTGAAAGATGACTCAACCAAACTCACTGCCAATAACTCACTGCTGACTAATAGTGATCCCCCACCCCCACCCCACATGAGCTCCTGAGGCTGTAACTGATTATATGAGAAGAAAGCCCAGTATGGTTCCCAAGGATCTGCTGGTGGTTTTGAACTGTAGACCATGCAGATCACAGTCCAACTCATAACCTCTACACCATCAGGGATTTTTCACAGGCACTGAAAACTCTAGAGAACACTACTACTCTGACACATAAGAATGTTCATGAGTTGGTATCAAGAAAGAAGGGATCAAAGAGACAAATCTTTGTTCTGGAATTCAATTCACCTCTAAGTTTCATATTTTTCTTCAGAAAGAAGGAATAGGCCTATTATTGATTAATTCAATAATTTTTTATCTGGGGAGCATTAAAAGAAGGAGAGGTTCCCCAGAAAATCTCAGTACAATGCAGCACTCATACAAGATAGTGAGTGGTCACATGTTATTGCATCATGGTCACAGGCCGACCGCATTTGATATTCTTGAATTAGAGCAGAAAGCTTCACTTTTCTCACTTGGAGCGGATGAAGGGCTCCATCTACTGACTTAGCAGTTAGTAGCTTGCAGCCCAAGTGGTAAGCTTCTCATCATGAGGGCTCCTGACTACTAATCTCAAACAAAAAAAATTGCTGCTCTCCAGTCAATCCCAAACACTCACCTACAGAACTGGAATTAGGAGAAAGCTAAGTCAACCACGTAGGCCCAAATGAGAAATACGAACAAAGTGGGTGTCTTCTAATGTTCAGATAGGTTCTGATTTAACAGGAATTCAGTCAAACTGCTCTAGTTTGGTGAATAATTAAGTCACTCCTTCAGTATTCAAAAATGCATTGCATTGGATAAATCTGTGGAAGAAGACCTCTCTAAAGTGCTGAAAAGCAAGGATGTTACTTTAAGGAGTAAGATGCACATGAACCCCCCTACAGGGGACACCACTGGAGACACAGGGTGGGAATTGTGCCCAATCTCATCCCACTACACCAAAACAAAACACTAAGGGTATGCAACAGAACAGCAAGGGGAACAGAGCAACAATGTCCTCAGGGAATACCGAAAATAGACTTTGGAGCCAGGTCTTGGCACCCCAGCAAACTCACCCGGAAAACACTCCTAAAGGCCAACAAAGAGTCCTTGAACTAACTACAAGCTTTTCTTTTTTGTTGTTGTTGTGGGTTTTTTTCAGTTTTGGTTTGGTTTGTCATTGGCTTTTTGTTGCTGTTGTTGATGCTTTCTTTTCTTTTGTTGCTTGGTTTTGCCCTGTCTTATTATCTCCACAGGTCTATCTAAAAAATATAGGCAGGTTGAACAATCTGGAGGAGAAAATAATGGGTTCTGGGGACATGGGGGAGGTGGGGGTGGGGGGAAAGGAAGTGGTGTTAAAAACCTAGGGACAAGGGAACAACAAGTGATCCAAATCAGTGATGAGGAGGGTGTAGGAGGGTTGGTAGGACATGATCAAGGTTAATGTAACCGAGAGGAATTACTTTACTCCAAATAAAGGCAGATTATGATAGTGAGGCAAGGGGAAAGTAAAGGGAAATAGAGGAAAGAGCTAGGACGCAAAGGGAATTTATAGAGGTCTAAATAAATGCATGTATAAATGTAAATATATTTTTATATGAGGACAGGGAAATAGATTTATGTGCATATATTTATAGGTTTAATATTAAGGCAGCAGGTGGACATTGGGCCACCACTCAAGTACTCCCTCAAGGCAAGAATACTTTGTTCTATTACACTGGCATTCCATGATGCTCACCTTACCTGCACGATCACTGAAGACAAAATAGGTGCATAAGCAAATGTGGTGAAGAAAGCTGATGGTGCCTGGCTATCAAAAGATATATAGGGTCTAGGGTCTTAAAGTCTTGAAGGTAAGCAAATGGCGATCTAGCTGAGAAGAAACAAAACCCACATGGAGGATGCACACCAGCCTGTGTGATCATGAGGTGCAGAAGGAATGAGATATCAGTCATCAAAGAACAAAAATCATATCATTGTGAATGAGGGGGAGTGCGGAGTGTGGACCCAAAGCCCATCTGCAGGTAACTGGACATCCCCTTATGGAAGGGTCATGGGTAGGAGAAGAGCAAGTCGGCATACAGTGTAGCAATGATGAAACATACAACATTTCTCTAGTTCCTAAATGCTTCCTCTCCACCTCCTGCCCCACACTATCATGATCCCAATTCTACCTTACAAATCTGGCTAGACCAGAGCATGTACACTGGTACAGATAGGACTGGAAACACAGGGAATCCCCTCAGGACCAGTGGGGAAAGTGGTGATACTGGGAGGGTGGAGTGAAGGTGGGTAAAACGAGGGAACCAACTATAAAGATCTACATACAGCCTCCTCTCTGGGAGATGGACAACAGAACAGTGGGTGAAGGGAGATGTCGGAGAGTGTAAGCTATGGCAAAATACTCACTGATAAATTATCAAGGGCCCATAAGGGAGGGGGTAGAGGGGAGGGAGGGTGAAAAATGAGGAGCTGATGCCAGGGGCTTACTAGGAGAGCAAATTTTTTGAGAATGATGAGGGTAACGAATGTACAAATGTGCTTTACACAATTGATCTATGTATGGATTGTGCTAAGAGTTATATGAGGCTCCAATAAAATGATTAAAAACAAACAAACAAACAAAAAAGATGCACCTGAACCAAGCCATGGTATTTTCAGCTGCCTCATATGTATGTGAAAGTTTGACCTTGGATAAGGGAAACTGAAGAAGAAGCAATGTATTTGCATTGTGGTGCTCTTGAAGAATATTGAAAGTAACATGGGCTGCCAAAAGGGCAAACAAATGTCTTTTTAAAAAATAAGTTAATTCATTAAGTTTAATCAGTCCTTTATAAAGCATCTCAATTAATTAGTTAAGAGTTAGATTTTTTTCATAACCTTAGTCACTATTTAAATAAGACAGTATATTAAAAAAATCACAGAATAGTTTTCAGTAACTTGAAAGTGGTTGGTTTACATTTAGGTCCAGGGGTAAAAGTTCACATTTACAATGCTTCGTTAATACACAAATACCAAATTGAAGACATAAAATAAATAGCTTTACAAAAAAATACTCTAAAATTGTCTGTTCTGTGATGTGAACAAAACTTTCAAAATCTTTCCATCCTTCCAAACATACTTCATAGCCTATGGTTTTTCCCTCTTCACTAATCATTGTTGGCACAAAATATGGGGACTCTTCCAGGTAGATGACCCATGTTTAGAAACTTTGTGGAGCTCCCATGAATACTAGAAAGAGTTCATCCAAAGACATGAAAAAGGGAACTTCCTGAGGAGAGGGCACTATCTCGATGCGGCAAAATCCATAGGCACAAACATGTGGGTTTTTGTGGGGATTTTTTGAGAAGTAGGTCTCCAGAGTAAATGATGCATAACAAAATATTTAAGAGATATTTTCTAGCTAATTTTCAGCTAATGCTTTAGGTATTATACTTTATAAGAGAGAGAGAGAGAGAGAGAGAGAGAGAGAGAGAGAGAGAGAGAGAGAGGTGATTATCTTTACTATAAAACTCAAATGTTATTTACCTTGAATTCATGGAGATTTAGAAATCCCTTTACACAGAACTGAACATACAAAGACCTTGTAAAAAAACACATTAGATTTGCAAAATTGAAATTTGGGAAATGTGAGAAAATACAGACTACTATAGTCCTTGTATTCATAAGGATGTCAATTGGCTAGAGCTTAATTATAAGAGCTAATAAATTCTATGGGAATTAGGAAAACTGAAACACTCAAAGCACTTTGAAGTGTATTGTCTCAGAGTTATTGGCTCAGAGAAAACAAGCCACAAACAATAATAAGGCCAAAAATAAAAGAATCTAATAATCATTTTGTACAGGGTATCAATAGTATCAGAAGACGATCAAAATGTTTCAACATTACTGACATCCTTTGGAGTCTATTCCCATATTGACTTTTTTTTATCATTTATTAGGGGCTCATATCATAATGCATATATACATCAATCGTGTAAAGCTCATTTGGACATTCATTGCCCTCATCATTCTCAAAACATTTGTTCTCCACCTAAGGCCTGGCATCAGCACCTCATTTTTCCCCTTCCACCCCCTCCCCCCTCCCTCATGAACCCTTGATAATTTATAAATTATTATTTTGTCATATCTTGCGCTG
>NW_022111368.1:38039058-38059602 GCF_000313985.2 Echinops telfairi
CATATGCAAATATATTTATATATGAGGATGGGGAAATAGATCAATGTGCATATATTTATAGGTTTAGTATTAAGGTAGCAGAAAGACATTGGGCCTCCACTCAAGTACTCCCTCAATGCAAGACTACTTTCTTCTATTAAATTGGCATTCTATGAGGCCCATATTGACTTTTAAAAAAATAACTTACAAAATAGATAAAGTGTGAATTAACTGAATAAAGTCCTGTGATGATGTAATCAACAACAATGAAATACAGTTGTTGTGAACAGAGTCTTTAGAGAGACCCCTAATAAATCTGTCTTGGACGAAGGACTTCCAGAGGGCCAGAATGGCTGGACTTCGTCTTACATATTGTGGACATATTGTCAGGAGAGACCAGTCCCTGGAGAAGTACAGCATGCACAATTCAGTGGAGAGACAGTGACAAAGAGGAGGGCCCTCGGTGAGATGGACGGACACAGTGATTGCTACAATGATTTCCAGCACGGGAACCGTTGTGGGGATGACACAGGTCAGGCAGTGCTTCCTTCTATGGGTTCTGTGGGTCAACACTGCATCAATGGCACTGAACAACAACTATGGGCACCTATTTATGGATATAGTTATTGAGTCAATGATCCTTGTACTAACAGTGTTGTAAACCTATTACATATTATGTGATATATTAGCAAAGTCAAAATTCCAGATGGGAGGCTGATCTAGTGAAGTTTCTCCAGTGGGTAAGACCTCGGTTCTTGGCTTCGCAAGAGTTCTCGCCAAAGTCTGGTTTGTAAACCAGGTGAGTTTTTATAAAGGACAGGAGAACTTGCAGGTTTAACAGACACAAAATAGTACACGTTGTTTCAGGGAAGCGTGCTTAACCACGTGGAAGCCACACTGGGACCCACAGCTGCACACGTGCAACCTTGTGGGACTGCATGTCCACAAGTGGTGAACTGAGGCCAGAGAGCAGGTAGAAGCTAGGGTCAAGGAGAGTGGACCACCAGTTGCCAGAGTATTCAAACCTCTGGTTGGAGAGGTGTGGTTAAAGGTCGTGGTTGACTGCATTGGTTGAATTAAGCCCACCTGGGTGGGGTCATGAAGCTGGGCCTAGTTTGGACTGCCCAGGTGTAATGCCCACATGGTTGGGGGTGGTGGGGTGAGGGTAGGGGTATACCTGAATTGGAGCATACCTGTTAAGGTCTTCATAGGTGCCTAATGCTGTCCTGATTCCTTCCAACCCCCCTGTATGGGACCTGTATGGGCATGGAAGGGACAACCCCCTGTCCCTGTCTGGCTCCCTAACAATCTGACCCATAAAACTTTAATGAGTGTGGGAGATAAGTGAAAAGACCGTTATTGGGGTTCACTATTACAAATTTTAGGGTGGGAAATCAGAATGACAGATAAAATGTCAGTTTTTCATTTAGTTACTGGACATTGTATGTGTATAATCTTAATCTTCCCTCCAATTTTAAGATCTTTGAAAATGTGCTTTTGAAAAATCTATCATAAATGACTCTTTAATCAAATTAGTTAAACCTGCATACTTAGCTTGGTCTCAAAGAAGGGAAAATAAATAAATTAGTTGGAGGCAGTTAGATATATAACCAGTTGACAGCTAATCCAAAATGCAATCTGAGTCCATTTTCCTGTTCTTTAAAATACATTCACACCTTTCAAAATATCGCATCTAATCACACCACACCTCTAGTTCCCAAAGAAGAGAAACCTCACACCACCACTAATTTTTAGCCATAGGGCTCTGCACAGTCAAATGTATATAATCAGCCTTCAGTTAAATACTTGAAATGTGCCTAAGGCTGGGATTCCAGCCAGTTTATTTAATTTGATCCAGTAATGAGAATAAGCACAAATATATAGAATCCAAATTTACATCTTGGTAAGATCTCTCGATGTTTCTTTTGTGTACTTAAGAAATTATGTTTTCAGAACCTCAGGCACATGCCAAATCATATCGGATGAATTGTGGTACTAGAAGAAAATCACAAGATAGTTTCATTCCATTTAACTAAATTCTTTTCCATATTTTAAGACTCTCAAAATAACACTGCCCGAGTGGAAATAGGTGTTTCAATACCTAAGAGTCACCTGGGAATCTAAAATTACCTAGAGAATTTTTGATTCAAATATAATATCCCATTTTGCATGTTTGCTCAAGCTCACATTTTCTCTTTCGCAACTAAAATCTGACATTCCGCTGGATGTTCAGGGGCACGGAGTCATCCCCTGGATTAACTCTGACAAGGAAGCACAACCAGTCTATGGTAGGGTGGAGCAAATGACAACAGAGAGGTGATTTTAGCAGGGAGATAGTGCACATAAATAGTAGGCTGTGTTCCAGATGAAGTGCAAAAGAATAAATACTAATAAGTCAATGCTATAATTTTCCTGCTTAAAACCTTAAAGTGCTGACTTTAATAGTTTGTTATTTGTTCAATAAATTAAAGCACAAATTATAATTCTAGAAATAAATAAAATGCCCTTGCCACTCACTCTTTTATATTTTGACTATTTTAGTGGGCCCTGGTGGTGCAGTGGATAGGGTGTTTGGCTGTCAATGAAAACATTGGCACTTTGAACCTACCTGGTGCTCCAGAAATAAAGATGTGTCCATCCACTTCCACACAGATTTTCAGTCTTGGAAACCCCATGGAGGAGCTGCTGAATCCTTCAGATCACTCTGAGTTGGAGCTGACTCACCAGCAGTAGGTTTGGATATTTTAGCACCATATTTATACCCCCAGTCAAATTAATTGCCTGCAAGAAACCCTGTTAGATCCTCAGACAAATTTCCAAGATAAATTCATCTCTAAACATTTCTTTATTCTTGCTACAATATTTAATTGTTACTCTTTTATTTCTTCCTTGCCCCCACCTACCATTAATCAGTCCAAGTGTGCAAGTTGGTCAAGAGAAGAGAAAATATAATTTTAAGTCTATCCTATCCAGCAGGACTACAGTTTTGTCCATATGCATAAAATGGAATTTTCTAAATGCTTTCATAAGAAAGAAGTACCAACTTTCCATTGGGTGAATTTTCTGGTAAAGTCAACACATATTAATATGTGATCAACTATAATATGTAGGTAAGATAGCAAATAAAAATATAAAATTTATGCCAGTAATAAATGTTGGATCTACAAATGAAAAGATGAAAAAAATCTGAATGCATTGCACTTTTTAAATGGCATAAGAGCAAAATAAACAGCTATGGAAATGCACAATGAAGAGTGACCATACTGAACAGAGGCATTGGGAAGGGATTCAGGGAAAGACTGATATTTGAGATGAACTTTCAGGGATAGATTAATTCTGATATGTGGGCAGAAGTGATAAGTAAATATTCCAGGTGGGAGGGTGGTTCTGAGCACGAAGATGGAGATTATTAAATGTCGAGTTACAAAGTTTGTTTTCAGAACATTTAAACTGGTAAGAGGAGAGTGGAATTAAACAGTCAGAAAATAAATAAGAGGATAGGATGTACAGTAAGCAGCTAAGAGAACGTTGTATGTATTTTGATCTGAAATAATGAAGATGAGATTTAGGATGAAGGCATTGAAAACAAAGAGATGAAATAACTGAAAGTTCTGTAATTGTTGACTTTAATATAATTTAGTAACTTAATAGATGTGTGTGAATTGCTATAAAAATCTATATTAAAATTTTAAAAATACTTGCATAGTCTTAATGTTCATTATTTTATTTTTTTAATTTGATCTCTCTGGGTTCTAATATACATTGAGATGGCTACACAGAAACTCATAGGCAAAATAAATATATGATTACAGGGTTTATTTAGGATGTTAACAAGTTGTAATGTTAGTGACCCCCACTTTTCTGTCTTGTTGTACTGTGGCCCCTTGTGTGTGGCTCTGATGCTGGAAGCTATATCACTGGTATTTCAATTGCTAGCAGGGTCACCTAAAGTGAACAGGTTTCAGCAGAGCTTCCAGACTAAGAACAGACAATGAAGCATTCCTTCACTGCCCACTTCAGAGGAAACCACTGAAAGTCTTATGCACAGGTTCAAAGCCCTGTCTGTTATGGCAATCTTCCTGCGGACACAGCACAGAGTCAGGGATAGTGCTGGAGGATGGGTCCCACAGATCAGCACTCAAAATGTGACTGAGGAGGAGCTGATTTCTCAGAATGGTGTCGTCGACCACAGTGACAAATTGGGAAAAAACCATGGGAGTGGGACCGATAGGATCTTCCTTTGTTCCCAGTCAAGGTCAAGAGGAACATCTTCAAAAATCTGCTAATTATTTGAACTTGAAATGTGTGAAGAATGAATTGAGAAAGAATGCAAGTAGTCAAAAAATGAGATGGAATGCTTAAAACCAATATCCTCAACATTGCTGTGCTAAAATTGTCTAGCATTTGACAATTTTACATCAGAAAATCATGATTTAAAATGCCGGGAATAACACATAGAGAGGGATGACACACACTCAGTGTCAAAAAGGAAATGCAAAATCGGTCATGAAATATAATGCTGTCTCTGAAAAAATTATACATATATCTGTCTTCAAAGAAATCCAATTGATAAAACTACTATTCAAGTTTATTTCTTTTCCTGGTTTATTTCTTTTTTTAAAATAAATAATTTTGTTTTACTTTATTTTATTTTAAATCACTTATTTATGCACCAGCAAAAAAGGCTAGTGATGATAAAGAAGAATTCAATCAACGACTTGCATCTGAAACTTGCATTGACCAAATATGCAATCAAGATGCACTGATTAATTATTGGTGATTGAAGTATAAAAGTTGAAAACAAAGAGGAAGGTGCAGTATTTGGAAATTATTGACTGGTAGAAATGGTAGAAATCATTGGTAGAATTATTGGTAGAAATGAAGCTGGAAATTGCATGATAGAATTTTGCAAAGCCAAAGACTTGTTCATAGCAAATACCTTTTTTTTTAAGAACACAAAAGGCAACTATACACGAGGATTGTTCCAAATGGGATGCACAAAAACCAAGTGACTACGAGCCAGAAGAGGAGTTCAATATTAGCAGTCAAAACCAGACCTGGGTCTGACCATAGAAAAGACCCTAATTGCTCATATGTAAGTTCAGGGTAAATTTGAAGAAAATTAAAACAAACCCACAAAAGTCAAAATATATCCTGAGTCATTCTCACTAGAATTTCAAGAACATCTCAAGAAGAGATTTGATGCATTGAACACCAAAGACAGAAGATCTGATGAGTTATGAAAAGACAACAAGAACATCATACACAAAAAAAGCAAACTGTCATTAACATTAAAGGAAATAAAAAACGGATCAAAGTGGATGTCAGAAGAAACTCTGAAACTCGTTCTTTTCATAGAGTAGTTAAAGCAAATGCAAAGGCAGGATGAAGCCAAAGAACTAAATAGAAAATTTCAAAGTGAAACGAGAATATAATTAATAAATTCAAATCTTATAATTAAATGTGCAAAGAATTAGAGAAGCAAAAAAAGAAGGACATGCTCAGTCGATCTGAAACTGAAAAAAAACTAAAATAATTATAATAATTCAAGCCAGAGTCATAATATTGAAAGATACTATGGGCACAGCACTATTTAAGAAGCATTATTTAAGATGGAAAGACTGCCCGAAATCACTGTGCCTAAAAAAAGGAGTCAATGTTCCACATTTCAGGAAGCAATATATGAGCAAAAGCCAACGGTGATGAGGGAAGTTCTTCCAGCCACACTGAAAGCATTAGGCAAAAACAAGGCTCCAGGAATTGGTGAAATACCAATCAAAATGTTTCAACAAGCTGATGAAGCACTGGAACCACTCAGGCATCTACGCCAGGAAGCTTGGAAGAAAGTTATGTGGCCAGTTGAGTGGAAGAGATCCATATTTGTACTAATTCCAAAGAGAGGTGACCCGATAGAATGTTCTAACTGTAGAACAACATCACTGGTATTGCATACAAGTAAAATTTTGCTGAAAATCATCCAACAAAGTTTGCAGCAGTACATTAATAGTGAGCTGCCAGAACCTCAGGACAAATTCAGAAGTAGTCAAGGAACAAGGGATATTATTGCTAATGTCAGATGGATCTTGACTCAGAGCAGAGAATATCAGAAAAATGTTTACTTGTGTTTTATTGACTATGCCAAGGCAGTAGACTATGTGAATCATAGCAAACAATGAATAGCTTCGAAGATCAGGGAAATTCAAGAGGACCTCATTGTGCTCATGCAGAACTTGCACGTGGACAAAAGGCAGTTGTGCCACTACAAGGGAATACTGCAAGTTTTAAAATCAGGAAAGATGTGCAAAAAGGTTGTATCCTCACCATATCTATTCAGTCTGTATGCTGAGCAAATCATCAATGAAGCTGACATATGAAGGAGAATCGCGATTGGAGGAAGGCTTCTTAACAACCTCCAATATGCAGATGACACAATCTTGATTGTTCGAAGTGAGGAGGACTTGAAGCACTTGTTGATGAAGATAAAGAATTGCAACCATCAGTGTGAATTACAACTCAATGTGAACAACACTCAAATCCTCACAACTGGACAAATAGGTGACATGATAAATGGATGAAAAAATGAAGTTGTGAAGGATTTTCTCTTGCTTGGACCTATAATCAATACTCAGAGAAGTAGCAGTTCAGAGATTAAAAGAAGCATTGCATTAGGTAAGTCTGCTGCACATGATCTCTTTAGGGAATTGAAAAGCAAGGATGTTACTTTGAGTACCAAGGTGGGCCTGACCCAAGTCATGATATTTTTAATTGCCTCATATGTATATGAATGCTGGACTTTGAATAAGAAGATAGAACAATTGATGAATTTGAATGTTGATGCTGGAGAAGAAGCCCACTTGTCTTTGAAGAAGTATGGCTAGAGTGCTCTGTAGAGTAAAGGATGGCAAGACTTTGTCTTACATACTTAGCGAACTTCCCTGGAGAAGGACATCATGCTTCATAAAGTAGAGGGGCAGCAAATTCCTGGAAGGTCTGGGAGGAGATGGATTGACACAGTGGCTGCCACAGTGTGCTCAGTCATAGGAACAGCTGTGACGAGGACCCAGGACTGCGTGGTGTTTCCTTCTGTTTTGTACAAGGTCGTTAGGTATTAGAACCAACTCCATGGCACCTGAAAACAACAGCTGGGTTTCATGGAACATCTTTCTAATTGTTTGAGGCAACACTATACTGCTTTCCTTGGTTGTTGTGCATATGTACATTCCTCCTGCAAATATAATTGTTTTTCTAATAATAAACCTTCTTTGTGTGCCTTATATGGATCCCTATATATATCATATATATATGATTTCACTTGTTGATAATTTTTACATCTATAGTTATGAGAGATACTGTAGCTCTGGTGTAGTGGTTATGCATTGGGCTGCTAACTGCAAGGTCAGCAGTTCCAAACCACCGTTCACTTCTTGGGAAGAAGATGGGCTTTCTACTCCTGCAGAGTTACAGACTCATGAACTCAAAGGGGAGAGTTCTATCCTTTCCTATAGAGTTGCTATGAGTCAGCATTGATGTGATGGCAGTTAGTTTCTGGTTTGGTTTTTGTATTAGTCTAGGTACTTTAGAGAAACAAATCCACAGCAACTCATGTATAAGAGAGAGTTTTATATAAAGAAAATGTGCATCACAAAAACATCCCAACCCTTTGCTGCCCAAGCCCACAAGTCCAACATTAACCCATTAACCCAACACCAGTCCACAAAGTCCTCCACCTCACAAAACAGAGGCAACGATGCCTACAGCAGGAGGAAAGCTGAGTCAGTGAACGAACAAGCATCTCAGCACTAGCAGGGGTCTCCACACGGCTGCTCCATCACCCAGGGCTGCATTGGGATAGGTCCATGTGGTTTCTCCTTGGGGATGTCTTGTAGGAAGTCAATCTTGCCAGCTGAAGCAGGGAGCTGCTAAGGCAGCTGCATCCTGGTGCGACCATCACAAAGCAAGAGACCCAAGAACTAGAAAGGCAAGGCTCACCACCCATTTATCCCTCCACCTTTCAATTAGCCTCACATGTGATTATTGGCCAGGCTGGCACAATTAACTAACTCAGTTTTGGTCTCTAGTTTTTTTTTTTTTATCTTGGCAAAGTCTTTGCATGGTTTTGGTATCAGGGTTATAGAGTAACCACAAAGTTGCCATCTTCTCTTCTAAGGAGAACTCTGGAAGTATTTCTTCCTAGACTGATTTTTGTTTCATTCTTCTGATAATGAATAGTGTATTAAACTTCACCTACACCAAAGTTTAAATGTATAAATTCTTCTGTCCTTTTTATTTTCCAATAAACACATGTATTAGAGATCATTGAAAAAGCTATGGCTTGTGTCAGACACATGTTGGACATCAGAGTAATATTTTGGTTTTAAAAAAATTAAAGTGGTCATTTATAGCACATTTTCCTAATAATATTTGTTGTTTGAATCATGGTCTGTTGTTTCCAAGATCATAGATTGTTGATTTAAGTAGAATGAAATCTTTATTATGTTTTCAGTTGTCTGCTACTTCACAGCATCATTATTCTATAATCAGTTCAACCAATCATCTTTGTTTACCACTATCAATATTAAGATATTTTTATCATAAATTGCTCAGTAATACATGAATTTTGACATATTATGATGCAGTTCATTTTATTTTCAAATACTCTGGGTACAAAATATATCCTGATGCAGTTAATAGAAGCTGAAATGTGGTACTATTTATTACATTGGTCATATATGCTAAGAAACTGATCATCAGAGTAATTTGGACAAAATTGTACAGTTGGTATTCATGTTAAAATGCTAATGTTATTCTTTATGACTTCAAAATCTATTCAACTTAATTTATAAAGCAATAAATAATATTGCCTAAAGAATAAAAAAGAACTGGTTTGATATCACCAATCATAAAAGAACAGCCACTGGAAAAATATAATGGAAGAATCAGCTTCTTGTCAAAGAAGTTATTTCCTTCAGAGAAGCGAAGGTTAATGACAAAACATTAAACTCCCAGTACACTGGATCAGTTCATCAAAACTATGTATAATTGATATGTAAATAATGAATGTGAAAGTGCATTTGTAGGAGGAGGAACAAGCTTAGTGATTTAATTCTGTAAAAATTGTACAGCATTCTGAGCCTTAGATAATTGATAAGAATAATATGGAATACATAGTGCTTTAATTTCAGGCCTTATTCTGAGGTAAAGATTCCTGAAAGGGGCAGATGAACTGAGTACTACTTTGGAATTTGTTTTCCTTTAATTTATTTGGTCAATTTACCGAGGAAATAGTCTACTAAAATGACCTTCATGACATTATCTGACAGGGAATTATTTCAGCTTCCCTAAAATAGAAATATATTCATAACCAGAAAATGTGAGTGATTTTAGCTTATTTTGTATACAGTTTCTATCAGAAAATAAAACATTTGGAAAAGTAATTTTTTTTCTATTCAAAATGACAGTGAAAAATTTCATGGGTTCAAAATGTTATCAATGTTGTGAAGGCTTTTTATTTTTTAAATATTGCAGGAGCAGGTTTTTATTGTTTAGAAATTTTGATTTCTTGTACCAGAGATCTATTCTCATATTTCCTTCTACAAATAACCTACTATAAGAGGTGATAAGGTTAAGATTATTTTAGAAACTCTTCTTTATAAATTTTCTTCATCTACACATATAATAAATTAGCCATTAAGCATTATGAGCTTCTCATAATTTTTGTCTGGCATCAACTTGTGAATGAGAACTGTGATCATTAGATGAATGAACTTAAAGATGTATGAAAATGTAGAGGCAGAATCCTCCCTGTCAATCAGGTCACAGCCTTGGGGATGCCTACTTGGGGGTGTGACATTTTAACAAAGGGGAAAGAGGAACTTCCTGCTCTCTGTGCCATTTCACCTTCCTGCTTGCTGGGAATCCGCTATTGACCCTGAGAGCTACTGTGCCCTGCCATGTTACCACCAAACTTGGATCCAAACCACTGTGCACCCAGTAGTCTCTGATCTTCCTGCTTGATGTATTATTGCAGGTGGCTATGGGAGTCTGAAGAGGGACTTATGGTCTAGAGTTGGACTGTACTCAAATGCCTTTTTCATATATACTTCATTATATAACCTCTTTCTTATACATAGATGGGTGTCACTGGATTTGTTTATCTAGATAACTAGACCTAACACAATAATATTTATTTATTTATATTTATTGAGAAAACTTACCACTTACTCTAAATATGTAATGATCCAAATCTTAATTCTTTAAAAATGTTGTATATATCATATCACTTCTTAGTACATTTTCAAATTTCAAGGTCAAGATATTATGTATCCCCATTCATTTGAAAGGAAAATCAAGTAGAAATTTAAGTTCTCTCATGGGCCAAGATTTTTAATCAGTACACACACACACACACACAGAAACAGAGAGATGGGGAAACAGAAAGAGACATACAGACAGAGGAGAAACGGGGTTTATTTCCATTTTCAAATTTTAACTGAATCAATGCATTAGTCAATAATTATTTCTTCATATTTTGAGGCTTTTATAATTAGATTTTCCAAGAAAATAAAGATGAAAAATGTTGGACATTTGTGTTACACAGTCATCATGGAGATCAGGGTGATGCAAATAAGAATAAGTCTGCAGGTATGAAATTACATCTTGCATAAATATAAAATTTTGGTATTTTTGCATTAATTTTTAATACTCTTGCACTGACAAAAGTTTGTATTAATTGTGGTATTTAAAATTTCAGTTGATTCCTCTAGTTCTTTAATGCTTCCTCCTCCCCACTATCATGATCCCAATTCTACCTTAGAAACCCAGCTAGAACAGAGGATGTACACTGGTAGAGAGAAGACCTGGAAACAAACGGAATCCAGGAGAGATAAACCTCTCAGGACCAATAATGAGAGTAGTGATATCAGGAGGATAATGGGAAGGTGGAGGGAGAAAGGGGAAACTGATCACAATGATCTTCATATAACTCCCTCCCTGAGGCATGTACAACAGAAAAGTGGGTGAAGGGAGACGTCGGACAGTGCAAGACATGACAAAATAATAATAATTTATAAATTATCAAGGGTTAATGAGGGAAAGGGGTGGGGAGAGAGGGGAAAAAGAGGAGCTGATAAGGGCTCAAGTAGAAAGAAAGCTTTGAGAATGATGATGACAACAAATGTATAAATGTGCCTGACACAATGGATGGATGGATTGTCATAGGAGTTGTACGAGCCCCCATTAAAATGATTTTAAAAAGAAAAATATATATATATCAGGTTGAAATCTTTTTCTTGATTACTGAAAGTTTTCTCATCATTTCTTTAAATTTGGTGTCATAAAGAACTATTTTACTCATTTTCACTTTGTCTAGGACATTGATCTAGCCCCAAACACAAAGATGAAATAGTTAATTGTGTTAGTCTGGGTGGACTGGAGAAACAAATCCATGGACACACATATGTGTATAAGAAAGAGATTTATATACAAGAGGAGTTGAACATTGAGAGACATCCTAACCCAGTCCAGTCCAAGGCCATAATCTGATGTTAGTCCATATGTCCGATACCAATCTTTAAAGTCCTCTTTAGACTAATGAAACACATGCAATGAAGCCATAAATGCAGGACCATCACAAACCAGTGGGTAGAAAGTCTTTGGGTCCAGTGGTGTTATAAGCATCTCAGCACGCCGACAGGGGTTTCTCTGTGGCTACTCCGGCTTCAGAGGTCTGGTTGCATCCATGTGGCTTGTCTTCTGCAATGTCTCCCAGGGAGTGGCAGAGAGAGAGAGGTATCTTCAGTCTCCAAGGAACCAGTACCAGATTTCCCAGAATTTTCAGGAGAAGGCCATGCCCACAGAGTTCTCATTGACTATCTCCAGGTTGACAGCCTTAAATTGACACCAGATTAGGTGGCTACCACAATAATATCTAAATAAAACATATAATAGTTTTCCATGGCCAGCTCTGGTAAACAAGGATTCCCACTGGCCCATTAACAGAAATAATTGATGCTCTTGGGATATTTGTCAAGATAGTGAGTCCTAACATCGTTTGGAACTAAAAGTGTTATCATTGCATCATAACCCTCCATGATAGTCAATACTGACAAAATAACCCAATACTAATAAAAAATAAAAAATTTAAATTATACTCACACAGAAGAGCACATCTTGTCCATTCAACAACTGGAAACTTCTCAGTGAATCCTAAGCAGGAAGAATCCCAAGTCAATACTATAGCCAGAAAGTCACATCCAGTTTGATCTATGTGATTTCCTTCAAATGTAGCTTTTAACCTACATTTGGTAATATATTGATAACGAAGAGTGAAATCTACACCTAAATGACTGAGTACATATCTATAGTCAAACAAGTTACATAGAGGGTATCCCAAAGTATGTTAAGCAGCTTCTAAATTAAGTTAAGCTTCTAAAACACAAGTGCTATATCTGAATCACAACATCCAAATACAGATATGCACACACATATATGCATACACATGTATGTACTTATACATATATTCATACACATGTATAAATAAAAATGTACATACCTGATAACTAACACATTGCTATTGAGTCGATGTCAACTCTCATCAACTCTATAAAACAGAATAGAACTGCCCTTATGGATTTCTCAGTCTTTCTATTTTTTTTGAAATCATTTTATTGGGGCTCATACAACTCATCACAATCCATACATCCATCCATCGTATCAAGCACATTTGTACATTTGTTGCCAGCTTCATTATCAAAACACTTTCTTTCCACTTGAACCCCTGGTGTTAGCTCCTAATTTTTCCCCTCCCTCCTCCACTCTCCCTCCCTAGTGAACCCATGACAATTTCGAAATTATTATTATTTTGTCATGTCTTACACTGTCCAATGTCTCCCTTCACCCACTTTTCTGTTGTCTGTCCCCCAGTGAGGGGTTATATGTAGATCATTGTGATAGGTTCCCCATTTCTCATCCACCTTACCCTATCCCTCCTGGTATCACTACTCTCATTATTGGTCCTAAGGGGTTTATCTGCCCTGGAGTCCCTGTGTTTCCAGGTCTTCTCTGTACCAGTGTACATCCTCTGGTCCAGCCAGATTTGTAAGGTAAAATTGAGACCATGATAGTGATAGGGAGGAAACATTAAAGAACTAGAGGAAAGTTGTGTGTTTCATCAGTGCTATACTGTACCCTGACTGGCTTATTTCCTCCCCATGAGCCTCTATAAGGGGATATCCAGTTGCCTACATATGCGCTTTGGGTCTCCACTCCACACTCCCCCTCATTCACAATGATCTTTTTGGTCTTTGATGCCTGATACCTGATCCCATTGATACCTCGTGATCACACAGGCTGATGTACATCTTCCATGTGGGCTTTGTTGCTTCTCAGCTAGATGGTCGCTTGTTTATCTTCAAGTCTTTAAGACCCCAGACGCTATATCTTTTGATAGCTGGGCACCATCAGCTTTCTTCACCACATTTGCTTATGTACCTAGTTTATCTTCAATGATCGTGTCAGGAAGGTGAGCATGCCAATTTAATAGAACAAAGTATTCTTGTGCTGAGGGAGTACTTGAATGTAGGCCCAATGTCCATCTGCTAACTTAATACTAGACCTATAAATATATGCACATAGATCTATTTCCCCATCGTCATATATGAATATGTTTACATATGTACATGCCTGTGTTTAGAACTCTATAAATGCTCTTTGCCTCCTATTTCTTTCCTCCATTTCCTTTTACTTTCCATGATGTCCCACTATCATGTTCAACCTTCAATTGGGTTTCAATAATTCTTCTCTGTTACATTGCCCTTGATCAAGCCCTACCAGGCCTCTTACACCCTCCTTACCATCAATTTTGGATCACTTGTTGTTCCCTTGTCCCTGAGTTTTCTCACACCCACTTCCTTTCCCACCCCCCTTATGGCCCTGCCCCCAACCATTGGTTACATTGTTTTCTCCTCAAGCTTGTTTTTCCTGCCTATCTTATCTATATAGACCTACGGAGAAAATAACATGCACACACACACACACACACAAAAACAAGACAGAGCAAAACAAAGCAACAAAAGAAAACAAAACAACAAAAATAACCCAAAAAAAAAAAAGAAAGAAAAATAAAAGCCTATAAATAGTTCAAGGACTATTTGTTGACCTTTAGGAGTGTTTTTCAGTCGTGTCTGATGGGATGCCACCCCCTGGCCCAAAGTGTATTTTTGGTATTCTCTGGGGACTTCATTACCCTGTTCCCCTATCTGTTCTTAGTGTTTCACCTCAGTGTGGTGGGGTCAGATGGGGCGCAATTCCAGAACTGTGTCTCCAGTGTTGCCCCCCTGTAGTGCTCTGAGTCATCGAGGGACGTTGTGTCTCATAGTGTGTCTGGCACTAGGGTCCTCTCTGTGCTTTGGCTGATCTGAGCAGGAATATCGTCCTCAGGACTTGCTGGGCCAGGGTGTGTTACACTCTCTTTTTGTCCCTTCATTTGCTCCTGTGTGCTCTGATCAGACATGGCCCTCTCCCTGAGTGTAGTTCAGTGCTGTCCTGTGAAGTGAATTTTTCTATGGGGGGGTGGGGATCTGTCCACATAGTTGGGATGGGGATGGCCCCTCAGACCTTTCTATTGGTTCTTTCTATCGGTTCCCTGCTTCATGCTGGTATGTTGCATTCACGTCTTGGAGCACCGGCTGAAGTCTGGTCCCTCTTTCCTTGACTATGCCAAGATATGAGGAAGACAGATGCTTGACCACGTGACTGGAAGGAATTCATATTTGTTCAAATTCCAAAAAAAGTGACCTCTTGTACGACCATGATCTCAACAGCCAGGTCTGCGCACAGAAAGGGCAGGAAAGACCAGTCTAATTTTTCTCCCACACATGTGATAGGACATGCATATTAGCTGGCATTATGATTTGCTATATTTATGACACTTAATAGGATGCATAAACTTATACAAAATGGATAGATGAAATAAAGAGATGTAAACATAGTCTAATTTGAGTTAATTTTAAAATGTAGCCATCTGAGTCATCTCACGAGTCTTCTGGCACTTCCTGGAACAAAACTTCCTGGAACACTTCCTGGACCATGCTCACCCATGGTCACAGAAGGATATACAAAGTAGTGTGACTGAAATCAAGTAAATTGACCTATAAATTAAGGAACTTGACTCATAAATTGGTAGCTCGATTTCCATCTCTTTTAGATATCGCCAAATCAATTTCCATAATGGCTGTATGTACCTACAGATCCACCAGCAGTGGACAAGAGTTCCTATCCCACCAGAGTCCCTCCAACACTTGTTACTTTCTGATTTTTTTTTTTAGTTGGGCTATCTTGGAGGGTGTTAGGTGGTACCTTATAGTTGTTTTAATTTGCATTTCTCTTATGACTAATGATTTGGAACATTTTTTCATATGTTTATTGGTCATTCAGATTTCTGCCCGTGTGAAACTTCTGTTCAGGTCCTTTGACCATCACCTAAGTAGACAGTTATTTTTTTTTCTTATTGTAAGCTTGCAAAGTATTGCAGATTTTAGTAATGAGACCTTCGTCTGATATGTCATTGCTAAAGATGTTTTTCCACTCTGTGGGCTCTCTTATTACTCTCTTGGTGAATTATTTTGATGTACGCAGGTGTTTTATCTTCAGTAGATCCCACTTGTCAATTTGTGACTCCTCTGTATTTGTATCCTTCCCTATTTCTGATAGCCTATGTATTCCCTGTGCCAAGCTTCTCAGGTTTGTCCCCTTTCCCTCGTTGATGGCTCTAATGTTTGGGGCTTTACCTCGAGGTGTTGCTTCATTTTTCTCTGCAGGTAGATATCCATTTTTCCAGCAACACTTATTGAAGATGTCATCCACATCCCGAATTTGATATTTTTTAGGCTTTTATCAAAACTCAGTTGTTTGTGTGATGATGATTTTATTTCTGGTTTTTCTGCTCTTTTCCATTGGTCTGAATATATGTCATTATACCAGTACCACATTCTTTTGACCACTGGTTCAACCAAACTTAATCTATCAATTGCAATTAAGACAAAAAGTTAAAGTTTAAAAAGGCCATTATGATTGTTATAATCATATAAACATATGGATAAATATAAATGATAAATAATAATCTATAATAATATAGTTGTTCTAGAAAAACAAGTGCTTTTTTATTGTGAAGTGCTTTATGACTTTTAATTAATAAAGCCTTCCTCAGACTCAACTCTATTGACTTTTTGGGTGAGAGTACTGTGTAGGAGGCTATTTGTGCATTATTGGATATTTGGTTTTGTCCCTGGTGTCAAATACCTGTAGGACACTCCTCAGTTGTAACAACCACACATATCTATGCTGTTGTTGCCAGGTGCCTCTGAGTGGATTCAGACTCATAGTGGCCACTGATGAACAATGTAGAACATCTCCATAGGGGTTTCAAGGCTGTGAACTTTTGGAAGCAATTGGCAGATCTGTCTTCTGAAGTGTCTCTGGGTGGTTTCCATTAGCAACCTCTCATCTAACATGTAGTTGAGCATTTAACTGTTCATGGCATCCAGGTACTAAAATATCGTTAGTAATTACCAAATATCCCCAGGAGAGGAGAAGCCAAATTGCCCTGATTAGGAACCACTGACCAATAGTTTTGTTCCTTCCCTATGCTATTAATCAAATTAGATTTAGCAATACCTAAATACTTCATTATCTGCACCTCATTTGCAAATAAAACCACTTCTAAAATTCTAGCATAGCATCAATACATTAAATTAAAATGTAACCAGCATATCTTAGAGCATATGGGGAGGAGGTAACTCTTTTAATTGAGTGTTTGCATATGGATGAAAAATTAATTAAAAGTTCAGGAGTGTGTCATTAAATTCTCTCTGACATGTTAAATTACGGAGACTGTAATGAAGGAAGGTGAGCGTAAGATGTCTTTGCTAATCCTTAGGTATATAATGTCACGCTTGGAGGCTTACTTTACTCCTTCCCCTGTTGCAGATTGCTTTCTTGGAGTTAAACAAAATACTCCTCATCTAACTGCTGTCATAAACAATATATAGGGTATTTTATTTATTTTCATAATAAATTCATCCTGTCTTCTTTGGAATCTCTCATGCTCAGAATCAACTTAAGCTCAGATTGTCCTCCCAACTTTCTCATCAATTTATTAAAGGATTTGCCTGCCTGTATTGTGTGAATCCAAATATATCAGAAAAAAAAGGATAAGCAAAGCTAAACATATATGTAAATATTTAGACACTGAATCAAACAGAAAAACTTGTAGCCATCTTGGGAAGGCAAGACCCAAAACATTGAGTTGAAGCCTTAGTTGTGTCTGCTATCAGACATAAATATTAGCCAGTTGTGTCCTGGAAGGCTTAAGCAAACTATTGTAAACCAGGGGCTCAATTCCTCAATTCAAGCCAATTAAAACAATGGCTTCCAGGGAATCTTTTGAACCAGTTAAATTCAAGGTGGAAAGCTCAGCTCAGAAAGTTATGGTGACTGTTTTCTGAAATGCAGAAAGGGGAGGTCGAGATAATTTAATGTCGTGTCTTCCAAAGATGATTTCTATGAGACAAAGGTCAGGCATGACTTCAATCTCCATTTTTCTTTACACTTCTGAAAACCAATCAATCATCCCTTCCAAGGCATTCAACTTCTCTGCCGAGTTTCATAATTCCTCGCCAAGGTTGCATACGACTCACAGACGATACTCATGATTGTGGAGTTTTATTAGAGAAATTGACATGTTACCACAAGTCAGGGTCAGAAACCATCAAAGAAACAGTCCTTTTGTCCACAAGCGTCTTTCCTCAGGCAGGACAGCAGCCACATTACTTTCTTGCCCTCAGCCTCTTAACCTCTCACTCAGAGGCCTCTTGAAGTATATGGTAGGATAATCTTTATCTGCATATAAGGAAACACAGGCAAGAAGCACCGAATAATGCTATTGGTGCAGAAACTGAAGATTTCTACAATATCCAGTCTGATTTTTATCAAATAGGCAATCAAGATTCATTGGTAATTATCAGTGATTGGAATGTGAATATTGGAGACAAAGAGGAAGAAACAAAGCAGTTGTAAAATGTGAACTTGGGGATAGAAAAGAAGCGGGAGATTCCATGATAGAATTCTGCAAGATAATCAACTTGTTCATAGCAAACACCTATTTTTCAATAACATAAATGTTGACTATACATATGGACTTCTTCTTATGGAATACACAGGAATCAAATTGACCACCTCTGTGTGAAGAGACTGTGGAGAAGCTCAATAGCAGCAGTTCAAACCAAGCCAGGGAATAATTGTGGAACCGAAAATCATCTTCTTATATGTAAGTGTAGGTTGAAGCTGAAGAAAATTAAAACAAGTACATGAGATACAAAATATGAAATGGAGTATAAATTACCTGAGTTTCAAGAACAAATTTGCTATATTGACCATTAATGACAAAAGAGTTGTGATGAACTGTGGAAGGAGATCAAGAACATCATTCAGAAAGAAAACAGAAGATCATTAAAAAGACAAAAAGAAAGAAAAGTTCAAAGTGGATATCAGAAAAGAGTATGAAGCTTACTCTGAGTTGCAGAGTATGAAGGCACATGGGAGAAATTATGAAGTCAAAAAGCTGAATCGAAAATGTCAAAGAGCAGTTAAAGAAGACAAAACAAAATTGTGTAGTGGAAGAAGCAAAGACCTAGAGTTAGAAAAAAAAAGGGAAACACAATCAGTATATCTCAAACTGAAGGAATTCACAAAAAAATTAAGCCTTAAGTTGCAATACTGAAAAATTCTATAAGCAAAATATTGAATGACGCGGAAAGCATCAAAAGAACATGGAAAGAGCACACTAAGTCACTGTCCCAAAAAGAACCATGTCAGGGAGTAACATCTGAGCAAAACCAGTTGTACGGAAGAAACAAGTTCAAGCTGTACAGAAAGCATTAGACAAAAACAAAGCTCCAGGAATTGATGGAATATTATTGAAATATTTCAACAAACTGGCAAGTCACTGGAAGTACTCGCTCTTCTATGACAAGAAATTTGGAAGACAGGGACTTAGCCAACTAACTAAAGAGATCCATATTTGTACCCATTCCAAAGAACAGTGATCCAACAGAATGTTCTATTTATAGAAAAATTGCATTGATATCATATCGAAGTAAAACTTTGCTCAACATCATTCAGTAATAGTTGCAAATGTACATTAAAGGGGAACTGTCCAAGGTTCAGATCAGCTTCAGAAGAGGGGATGGAACATGGATATCATTGCCAATGTCAGAACTTGAATAAGAGTAGAGAATACCAGAAAGAGAGTTCTTTGTGTGGTATTGACTAGGTTAAGGCATTCAACTGTTTGGATCATAAGAAACTATGGAGAGCCTTGGGAAGAATGGGCATTCCAGAACACCTAATTGTGCTCATGAAGAAGCAATATATGGATCAGGAAATAGTAATGTGAAGAGAACAAAGGGATGCTGCATGGTTGAGAGTCAGAAAAGGCGAGCACTATGCATCCACTTCCATACTTATTGAATCTCTGTGATGAGCAAATCATCAGACAAGCTTGATTATTGCAGAAGAATGCAGCATGAGAATTGGAAGGTTAATAAACGATCAGTAATATGAAGATGGCACAGCTTTGCTGGGTGAAAGTGAGGAGGACTACAAGCACTTGCCCATGAAGATCAAGAATTGCAGCCTTCATTATGGTCTACAACTCAATACAAAGCAGACCAATATCCTCACAAATGGACCAACAGTTAAAAACATGATAAATGGAGAAAAGACTGAAGTTGTCAAGCAGGTCATCTTGCTTGCTTAGATCTGCAAGCTCATGTAGATTCAGCAGTCAAAAGAAAAAATTACACATTGCATTGCGTAAATCTGCTGAATAAGACCCTTTTAAAGTGTTGAAAAGAAGGATGTTACTTTGATGTTATTTTCTCCACCACCCCCCACGGTATTTTCAATCACCTCATACATATGTGAAAATTGACCACTGAATAAGGGAGAACAAAGAATTGGCACTTATGACTTATGGTCCTAGGGAAGAATATTGAAAATTCCATGGACTGTCAAAAAACAAACAAATCTGTCTCAAAAGAAGTACAGCCAGAATATGACATGACCCTCCCAGATGCTCACCCTCATAAAAAAGGTAATTGAAGATATGTGTACTATAGCAGTGTGGTGAAGACACTAGGCCGTGCCCAGATATCAGGAGTTTCCCGTGGGGTCTTTAAGACTTTTCTTCAAACAGCCATCTGAGTGAGGCATCCACTATGTCTGTGTGGAAGAAGCACACCATCTTATGTGATCCAAGGATGGCGAATAATAAAATCTATCCAAAGCAGGGTGTGTTATACTTGTTTGACTACAGACACTATTCCAGATATATATATATACATCTGATAATAGTCCATAAATCCCTCTTCACGCAACACAAGTAATGATGCAAAATGCTGGAACATCCACAGGCCAATGGGTGCAAACTCTTGTGGATCCAGTGGCAGTGGAAGCATCTCCAGAACTCTCGCAGGTCTCACATAGCTCAAGTGGCTTGTCAACACAAAG
>NW_022111368.1:38059702-38079462 GCF_000313985.2 Echinops telfairi
AGAGAGAGTTCCCAGAATCCTCATGAGAAGGCCACACCCACAAGGAGGCATCACCATGATGTGACCTGATTAATGGGCTGGACTCCACACCTACACTTATTTATCAAGTTGATTACTTAAAAGCATGTGACTACCACAGAGGGAATGATATGAGAGCTTAAATTATGAACATAGTTGAGAAATGTGAATACCCTGTTATTTTAAAATCTATTCTGGCAGCTGTAGTTAGTTTAACATGTAATATCATTTGATATCCTTCTGACCCATTTTATAGTTGTTTCAATTTAAAAACAAAAAAAGGTAAATACAGTGGATTTAGTGTCTGGTCAATCCCCTCTGACATAGACCAGAGATGTGAATTACCCTTGCAATCTTGTAGAATTCACTGGAAAACAGATTATTTCAGATGCAGTTAATTAAAATTTAACATCATTTATCTCCCTCTTTATACATTTAAAATTTATCTTAGTTTTTAATATTTCCTTCTTTCTGTTTAACTGGGTTTTTTAATCTGTTATACTTTCTAGGGGAGGCAGTTTTTTTCTTTCAGCTTTTGGAAGATGTTACTTCACTCTCTCTTCCGCTTCATGGTTTCTGTTTATAGGTCTGAGCATATTCTTACTTGACAGCCACTGTATGTGACTTCCTTTTTCTTGCTGCTCTTAGGATTTTCTCTTTTTTCTTGAGGTTGGATAATTTAACTATTAAATGCTTTGGTGAGTTCTTCCTGGAGTTTAGTGTAATTGGTGTCCTCTCTGCTTCCTGTATGAGTGACTGATTCTCATTCATTAGGGTGGGGAAGTTTTCTTCCAGAAATTCCCTTGTTAGTTTAACTGTCAGCTTCTTCGCTGTGTCTTGATCTGGTAGTCCAATAATTCGGATGCTGTTCCTCCTCAAAGCATCTGTCATTAATCTCAGGTTTTCTTCCATCTCTTTTATGATCTTATTTGATTGTCTTTCTTGTTTGCTGACATTTGCCAGATTATCTTTGAGATCACTGATATGGCTCTCAGTCTCCTCTAGTCTGTTTGTGAGATCTGTGATCTTCTGTGCAGCCTCTACTACTTCATCTGTTAGCTTCTGTATTTCCCTTTGGTGCATGGACTTCATCCCCTCTATTATGGACTTCGCCTACTCTATCATTGCATCCTTAGTCTGTGTAATTCCCTCATCCGTATTACTCCATGCAGCCTTCTGAAAATTTCTTTTTGTGGCAGATCCACATCAGATTCTTCAATGAGTGTTGTTAGCTCAGCTCTTGTGGTTTGTCTTTCATGTTTTCCTGTTGGGAGTGATGCAGTATGCTGTAGTTTATGTGATTATTTCAAAGAGCTGGGTACCATATTTCAGGGAGACCAAGAGGTTCAGCATTCTCTCTCTGTGTGGCTGGGAATGGTGTTTTCAAGGGCTGTCTGTGGCCTACTATGAAGGGGGGTCAGGCTGCTGTGTTGGCAGGTGCTTCAGCAACTCAGTGGTCAACAACAATGAGAAGTTGTAAACACCAGTGGGGACTTCTGTGGGGAACTCAGTCTGACTGGTGGATAGCTCCTGGTACAGTGATAGGGCTATAAAGGGGCAATGGTCAGGTGGTGGCCCATTGGGGTCTAAGGTGCTTCATCCGGTGTGAGCTAGGGAGCTCCCAGAACCACGTCACTGCTTCCCTGGGTTCTAGAGCTACGCTAAATTTGGGGCAAGGATGCCCTCTGGATCAGGGTTATACTCTCCACTGTTCCACTCACTAAGTGGGTTGGGAGGGGATGGGACAGTGATTAGCCCCAAGCTGGCATAGACCCAGGCAGTGCCTATCCGAGGCCCTGGGGGCGGGGTGATCACCTGGAGGGCCTGCAAGGACCCAGTCCGTGACTCCCCATGGCTCCAGGTTAGGCGGCTTGTAGAGGGCCTGCAAGGACTCGGTCCACCACTCCACTTGCCTGTGGCTCTGGGCAAGGTGACACACAGTGGGCCTGCAAGGTCACAGTCATTTTTTCTGGCTCCCTGTGCTGGGGCTGAGGTAGGGCATGTCACAGTATGCCAGGCTTGGAAGCACAGGGGCTGCCAGTATCCGCAGTGCTTGGGAAATGGTGGGTGGGTAGTGAAGGCGCCACTCTGTGTGGACCAAGAGAGGCTGGGGTGTTCTGGAAGTGTTGGTGGCTTTGCCCCATTGAAATGACAGATGCGACAGTGCTTGGGGTGGGGGATAGGGTGGAGCTGACCCAGGTTCTGATGCTGGGTGCTCCCATCCACAGGCGATCAAACTTGCCGTGGGTTATGCTCTGGGGCCCTGGGTGTCAGCCAGGAGGGACACCTGCAAGTGGAATTTCCGCCTAGCTTTGTGGCAGAGGGAAACCATGGAAGATGGCCTCAGCTCCCCCAGGTGGGTGCTGCCAGTGGACAGTTGCTATGTGGTGGTCATGTCTGGTCTTGGGGCACTCTACACGATATCCATCCAGTTCCTGGGGCTGCAACCATGCCAGGGAATGGGGGGCACCTGTTGGTGGTGACCGAGGTGCAGAGAGGTTGCACAGCTGCCAGGAAATCCCTTGTATGTGCACCCAGATCTCCGGGGCATGTAACAAAGCAGATGTGGGGCAGGGACACCTCCTGGACAGGGAAGGCCCCTCGTGGGAATTTTTCCACTCACCAGAACACTTCCATTTGACCTTTCAGATTCATTGGAGATCTCCTTATTGGCTGCTTACTTGGTCCCATCTTGAAGCCTTCTTCCATCAAAAGTCTTACAAAGGTCTGAAGGACCCATTTATGAAATGCCTCAGAAGTTCCTTATGGCTGTAGTCTGGGAGTTTCCGTTCTTCTTGGCTTCTCCATCTGACTTCTTGAGTATTCTGGTGGCATACAGTGGATAATCACATGTGTCATTGCATTTCAGACTACAGCTCACACAATGTGATCCATCGTTCGATAAGGAAGGGAGCTACACAATGCAGGGATTTAAAGTAGGGGAGGACCTTCAAAGCTCATCTTAGAGGCTGATGCCTCTTCCCTAAGAATAGAAAAAAATGAAAAAGAGGTTAAATCAACATACAAGTTACTCTATGGAATTACTTAACCAAAACCTATTTTTTTATACTTTTCTCACCCATGGATTTCTTTAAAAAAAAAAAAAAAAGAGTTGTATACTTGATTTTAACCAATTTAGTTTCAAGTTTCTTTCCTCATAGCTTTTCCTATGTTCTCCTGTATATTTAGAATTCCTTGTATATCTTAATTATTCAAGCCCATATGCTCTCTGTATTTAAAGATCCAGCTCAAATTTTGCTTCCTTCTGAGACTATTATTACTTTTACTTTATTTCATTGTTAAAATCAATCTTCTCTGGGTTCTTTGCAATTCTATACCATACTATTTTTGCTTCTTTTACATATTTATCTGTTGTTTACTTTGCATTTAAATCTTTATAAGCATGTATTATATCTAAAATATGACAATGAATTTCTATTTCTACTTTTAAGTGCCTACAGAATCCAGGATGATTCCACTATCCATCATAGATTTGACTAATGTTTGTTGAAGAAATAGGTTTAATCTGTCAAAGCAGTTAAAATAGGAGATAGGATATAATAAATGGGTCCCTGAACATTTACTTTAAAAAGTAGATCTCTGGATTCATGCTAGGATATATAAATATAAAACTTAAATATATAAATATTATAATTGCCTAAGTAACATATTACTAAGGAGCATATAAAAGGAGCTCTGGTAGTACTGATTTGAATGATCAGTGGTTCAAGCCTACCAGCCACTCTTTGGGTGAAAGGTGTAGTAGTCTTCTGCCATAAAGATTTGCAGTCTCGAAAACCCTGTGGAGCAATTCTACTCTGCCCTATAGGGTTCCTATGCCCTATAGGTATCAACTGAATGGAAATAGTCTCAGGTGGGCATACAAGTATCTTTTAATTTAATTTTTACAAGAGAACTGCTAGAATTATCAAATTTCCTTCCCAATTATTAATTAGCTAATTGAAGCTATAATATATTAGCTAATTGCAAAGTCCAATTTTGAACTTGTGTCTACTTAGTCGATTCCACCTTGATGACAGTGAGAATTATTACTGCTGTTGAATATAACATCCTAGCATTTTGATTTTTGAAATTGATGGAAAACACAGAATCTTATACCATCCTCATATTATTCAGTTATATATATATATATTAAAAACCTAGAACATTGTAAGAGACTGTAATAATTAAGGTCATTGTTCATAATTTATGGTTTGTAGCTATGATGAAGTGATTCTCCATGATGAGATTGGATATAAATCCATGATGATATTTGCTATGATCAGTCAATCAGTTGAAAGGAAGTTTCATCAGGGGTGTGGCCTGCGTCAAATACATTGACAGTGTTTTGGAGCTTTTGCCTTGCTGTGGGTCTTGCAACATCTCTGATCATCTGACTCTGACTTTTAAGACTTGAGCCAGTCACCAGGCCACAGTGTCTGTCAATATTGGAATCTGTTCATCTACAGCCTGTTACTGGCAACTTGATTCTTACCTTAGGAATTGTAGCTATGCGGATCAAGAACAGCCTCCAACCTGACATCTGATCCATGGACTGGGCACATGCTAGGCCCTGCAGTGTTGTGAATAAATAAATAAGAAAACAAACAAATATATATATACACCCCCCACTGGCTTTGCTATTGTAGAGAACTCATCATAAAATAGCAACTGACTTTCTGATAGAAAATCTCCTATCAGAGTTCTATACAAAAGGGTCAGATCATTTACTGAAGGAGTTAGTTTATAGTACATGATAAATGTAGATATATTATTGGAAATATGATTCAGGGCAGTGGTTACATAGTGGTCAAATTCTCATCTTCCATGTGGAATCTTCAAGTATGAATCTCATTTGATGTGTAGCCAACACATATTTGTAAGTAGAGCCTTGAGCTTGCTATGAAGCTTCAAATGTGCTAAGGACTTTGAAAAACACTTCATGATCTATTTGTGGAAATTAGCCAATGTGAACCCTATGGATCATAGTGGTTCAACTGAGATACATTGAGTCTCTATGAGTTGGAAATCAGCTCAAAAACGTCTAAGAACAACAACCTTGCTATGATTCTCAGGCTTGTTTAAAGATTCACACACCAATCACCCACCCCCAGCTCTAACAAGTGCCATTAAAAATGCCTATGGATTAATATATGCCTTAATATTTCTAATCATAAACTGACTTTTAAAGGCAGAACATTTATGTGGTTCTCATTAAAATGATATTTTGCAGATTTCTTGGAAAAGGATAAAAAGTGGATTCATAGTCTTTAAATCCTCTTTAATTTCGTAATCTTAGCTCCCTTCTTGTCACACCTGCCTAAGCCACCAGTCAGTGTCACAAAGGCAGTGGAT
The DNA here is from genome assembly GCF_000313985.2 of Echinops telfairi. NCBI lineage: Eukaryota > Metazoa > Chordata > Mammalia > Afrosoricida > Tenrecidae > Echinops > Echinops telfairi. The sequence goes on from NW_022111368.1 coordinate 38,065,076, forward strand.
AAGACTGGAATTGACTTGTTCTTTGCAGTTCTACCAGGATCAAATTTTCCAGCCTGTTTGGTTGGATGCTGCATCAGCTGGTACCTGGGTGAAAAGGTTCGTCCTGTCAATTGGGTCCAAGGCAGACAGGCCTTCTTGGAGGTGTAGCCATTCTATAAGAGAACACCTGGAGGCCTCTTGCACCCTGCCATATTTCCTTTGACCTTGGATCCACATGACTTTGCACACACTGGCCTGTGATCTCCTTGCTTCCTTCTCTATCTTTCTGCTTCATTGGCCTCTAGCTGTGTGAATCTGAAGAAGGCTCTGCATAACATTAGACCCATGGACTTGAGTTGACCTGGGCTGGGATGGCTTTTTGATATAAAATTATTTCTTGATATAAAGTTCTGTCTTCTACATACATGAATGTCAGTGGTTTTGTTTCTCTAGACATCTCACTCGAACACACGTAACTGCCCCTTAGCTCTTGAAGAGAATGATGCATCATTCTCCAGTCGTTCTAATGTTAAATGGCAACTTTCTGGTACTGTGTAAACTGAGACACTGTTCATAACAAAGCAAAAAGAAGTGGAAGGTGGAATCCTGGTTCAAAATCCACCGTGGCTTCTGAAATATGTATGTGGTTACCCTCTAGAAGCTGCCATGTCAGACTGATCAATGTCAGGGAGGGCTCTCCTTGGAGAGTCTGGGGAAGTTGCTTAACTCTGAATACTAAACCTATCTGGTGACACGGGCCCAATGATATTGTAACGGCACCCTTCCGGGTTTTATTTTCTTTCTTTTGGTAATAAATATTTACTTTAAATAAAGGCGTGTGGAGATTACTATTTTTACTGTTGATATACAGTAGTATTTTATTAAAAATACTATTGCGTTTGGCCTGGAAAGAGGGAAAGAGCACATGTAAAAATCGAGCCCCTAAAAGATTAGGCAGATTTAATGAAGTGAGGCTAATAATATTAATAGAGTATAAGAATGAAACTACTGCCATGGAGTCGATTTAAAGCCATTGTGAACCTAGAGGACAGTGTGCAAAGGTCCCTGTGGGTTTCTTAAGCTTTACATTTTTATGAGTGTAGAAAACCTCGTTTTTTCCCTAAAGAGAGGCTGTTGGTTTCAAGCTATATACCTTGTAATGTGAGTAACATACTATGCCACCAGGATACATAGATTATAAGAATAGGGAATATAGAAGAATATGACTCTATATCCTTAGACCATGATTCCAGAAAGTGTATTCCTTAAAATAAAAATAATCATGGGTACAAATAAGAGGTGGAAATACAGGGAATGCAGGACAAATAAACTCTTCTGGATCAATATTGAGAGTAGCCATACCAGGAGGGTAAAGGGAAGGTGGGGGGAGAAAGGGGAAACCAATCGCAATGACCTATCTACAAGCCCTTCCCAGGGGCATGGACAACATACAAGGGGGTATAGGGAAACATCAGACAGTGCAAGATGTGGAAAAATATTAGTAATTTATAATTGTCAAGGGTTTATATGGGAGGGAGGGAGAAGGAGGGGAAAAATGAGGAGCTCAGGAAGAAAGAAAATGCTTTGAAAATGATGAAGGCAACAAATATACAAATGTGCTTGACACAATGGATGGATGGATTGTAATAAGAGTTGTATGAGCCCGCAGTAATAAATAAATAATAAAAATAATATAGTTCTGCAGCTGTTCATTGTATAAAAAATACTCTGAAGAATAAATTAATTTAAGGATACTTGTTAGCTGAACAGTTGCCCTGGGAGTACTATGGGTTACGTGTTGGGCTTATAATTTCAAACCCACCAATTACTCTACAGGGGAAAGATGAAGCACTCTGCTTCATGAAGATTCGTGGGCTTAGAAAGGTCTTGAAAATCCTACACATGAGTATGAGTTAGAACCAGTTTATTGAGAGTGGGTTTGGTTGTTGGATCGATAATTCAAAGAAAGCTTGCCTACTGTTTGGTGCCCCCTCTTCTTTACCTACACTACTGCCTGCTTTATCCAGATTCATGACTTCATGTCTTCTTGAGGAGGTAAGTGATCATTTCTACAAAATCTCTGATATTATCTATCAAAATTTCTATTTCTCAATCTATTGAGTTACTCGGTGGCAATTGGTATACTACTGCCAAAAAATATGGTACTTCAAATCTATTCAGTGGTGCCCTGTGTGAAAACCCTGGTGATTCAATTCATAAAGATCACAGCTATTCAAAATTCTATGGCATGTAGGGCTACTTTGAGTATCCCAGCCCAACTCTTAGCCACTAAGTCACCAGAGCTGGTTGTAGGGATACTTTGAAAGACATGAGTGGTCATGAGGCTCAGTCAGCAAAACTGCAGTGGATTCAGTTTGTTGCACATGCATGTGTGCACACGCACGTTCGCACGCACATGCACACACATTTGCTAATACACCTATCACTGTCCCAGTCCTGAATTACAAAGAGAAATGATCCAATATGTTTATTTATTCATTTTTTTCTTTCCTTGTTTCCTATTTTCCTTCTATCAAAGAATGGGACAGACATTTTGCATTTGTTAGCCTCCTTAATCTCTCCTAGAAAGTATTTTATCATAGTTTACTTCCTTTGATCTGGGAATGAAAAAGCATGTACTTCTATCTTCTCTTGGGATGGGAGGAGCATTCCGTATCTTACTCAGACTAGTGCTATATTGGGGGTGGAAATAATCAAACCACCAGTTGTGGTTCTTCTTATTATGTCCAGTAGCATGTATTTATATCTCTATTTAGAATATGTAACATTCTATTTAGGTATGGAACTTTAACTAAAATTATAAGATAAGACATGATTTTTCATGTAAAAACCATTTTCATGTCAAGTTTTTATATAACAACAATTAAAATAATCTATCCATGCCCTAATACTTGTATTTCCATTTACTGTGAGCTTGCTGCTTCTTCATGATTGATAGTTATTCCAATTAAGGTGCTTTCCATTTTCAGAGTATTTTACAAACAGTCATTAATTACTGCAATGCATGTACTCAGATAATAATTTGAAATCTCTCAGGAGCTTTCTGATTTATATTTCAAACAACATGATGAATAGCTACTCTTCCTTCTACTGCAGTTTAGAAGGTGACTCTTGTCTAAGCCAGTGTGCTAGGACAGAAATTTAAGTGTCAAATACATAGATTAAAAACAGTCATTACCTATTTTATGTCATTTCTTCTTTCTTAATAATTATCTCTAATTATTTTTATTTTCATTATTTTTCTTCCACTTTATTTTCTTTCTCTTGCTATATCCCTACCCTCTTCCTTTATTTCCTCCCTGTCTTTCTGTTTTTATTTATTCCTCTCTTTCTACAGGATGATAGAGAATGACTTGAGATTCTCTCTTCCAGAAGTAAAAAAGTTATATATAGATAGATTTGATATCTCAAGAGAATGAGTGCAGACAACTTATGTCTATACCGTACTAAAAGCTTACAATTGTCAAGAGAGAAATGAAAATAAAAGATATCCATAACAGTATTTGCTTTTAAGTGAAGATATTTTCTAATACTATATATGTATTCCATGTGAAAAATGGTCACATTTACACTATGTGTTGGGGTGAAAATCATTGCACTTCCTTTTAATTTATAATCAGATCATCACAAAGATTCATGAGGCACTCTTTAAGTTGGCTCAAAACAGAATGTGGGTTATTCATCATACAGTTTGAGATATTTATTAAGATATACAGTATCTAGTGAAGGTTGCATAATAACATTATCCCCCCACTGCATCAGAGAACCGGGCCAAATTAGTCCCGGGGTTATCCTACTAGAGGACAAACAATTAGCCTGAAAGAAAACAAAATCTTAGTATAATTCACTATGCATTTTTTTTAAGTACAGCATTGTCATTTAAATTATGTATACCTTGTCTAAAGTGATCAAGTGTTTTAGCTATTAATACCTTCTTTAGAATCTTGGCATTTTGAATACATTTTTAAGAACTCTCCCTCAGCAATAGAAAAAGGTTCAAACTGTCACTGTAATAAATTAGATATCCAGTCAGAAATCTTTGAAGAGTCAATGCAATACAAGTAGAATCTTTCTAGTAATCTCTGCTTTGAGACAAGATCCATCTGACATCAACAATGATATCCCTTGCTCCATATTCTCTTCTAAATCTAGCCTGAATTTCTAGGAGTTCCATATCAATGCACTGCTATGACCATTGTTGAAGGATTTTCAGCATAATATTCATTGCATATGATACCAAAGATATTGTTATATAGCTTGAGTCTGTTGGGTCACCTTTCTATGGAATGGGCACAAATATGGATCTTTTCCAGTCAGTTGGCCAAGTAGCTGTCTTCCAAATGTCTTGCCATAGATGAGTGAGGGTTTCCAGTGCTTCACCAGCTGAAATATTTCCATTGGCATGCCATCAATTCCCAGAGCCTAGCTTTTGTCTTATTCACTCAGCGAAGTTTGATCTTCTGCCTTCAGCAACATTGATTATTGCGCCTGTGCTACCTCCTGAAATGGTAGAATGTTCACTAGTCGTGTGTGTGTCAGGGGGGAGGGGATTGGATACAGTAACCCTGTGCATTTATTCCACGTTCCCTTGATGTTTCCTGTAACATTAAGCTTTTGCCTATAGAATCAACTACTAGAAGCTTGATTTTTTTTCTTAAGTTATTTCAGGTTAAGATATGCTGAGCATGTCCTTCCCTTTTGGTTTTCTAATTATAGGTCTTTGCACATTTCATTATAACATTTGAATTTTTCTTCTCGAGCTACCTGTTGAAATTTTCTATTCAGATCTTTAGCTTCATCATTTCTTCCATTTGCTTTAGCTTCTGTATGATTAATAGCAAGTGTCTCTTCTGACATTCACTTTGATATTTTCTTTCTCTCCTTTTTTTAATCGTTTTATTAGGGGCTCATACAACTCTTATCACAATCCATACATACATCAATTGTGTAAAGCGCATTCATTGCCATCATCATTCTCAAAGCATTTGCTCTCCACTTAAGCCCCTGGTATCAGGTCCTCATTTTTTCCCCTCCCTCCCCACTCCCCCATCCCTCATGAACCCCTGATAATACATAAATTATTATTTTGTCATGTCTTGCCCTGTCCAATGTCTCCCTTCACCCACTTTTCTGTTTTCCACCCCCCAGGGAGGAGGTCACATGTAGATCCTTGTAATCGGTTCCCCCTTTCCAACCCACTTTCCCTCTACGCTCCCAGGATCGCCACTCATACCAATGGTCCTGAAGGGATCATCCGCCCTGGATTCCCTGTGTTTCCAGTTCCTATCTGTACCAGTGTACATCCTCTGGTCTAGCCAGACTTGCAAGGTAGAATTCAGATCATGATAGTGGGGTTGGGAGGAAGCATTTAGGAATTAGAGGAAAGTTGCATATTTCATCATTGCTACATCGAACCCTGACTGGCTCGTCTCCTCCCAGTGACCTACAAATGGGCTTTTTTAAATGCCTTTTTAATGACATTTTATTTTCTTCATGAATGATCTTCTTGACATCCTCCCACAACTCCTCAGGTCTTCTGTCATTAGCATTCAGTGCATCAAATCTGTTCATGAGATGTCCTAGAAATTCAGCTGGGGTTGACTCAAGGTTATGTTTTAGCTTTCTTGGAATTAGATGGTTACTTGTTTTGAAACCAACGTTTACCACCCCAAACACTTTTTTCCCTAATAGCTGGACATCATCTGGTTTCTTCACCACATTTTGCTATAGCACCTATATTTTTCAGTGAACTCATGAGGGCAAATACCATGTCAGTTATTGTCCAAAGCATCCATTGTTCTTATATCAGGGCTATGATCAAGTGGGAGCTCAAAATCCATTCACATAACTATAGTTTATATATGTCCATTGTTCACTTTTAGAGATACCATTGTCATTTTATTGTTGTTGTTGTTGCTGTTGTGTGCCATCAAGTAGGTTCGGACCCATAGTGACCATAGTACAACAGAATGAAATATTGCCCAGTCCTGTGCCATCTTCACGATTGTGCTTATGCTCCAGCCCATCTCTGAAACCACTATTCAACCCACCTCTATCGTCTCCCTCACTGACCCTTCTCTGTACTGCGCACAAGGTCCTTCTCCAGGTGTTGGCCTTTCTCATAACAGCACATCCGAAGTACATGAGATGAAGCCTTCCAATTCTTGACTCTAAGGATCACTCTTACCATACTTCTTCCAAGACATTTTTCCCTTCCAATATCCCATGGTACTTTCAATATTCTTTGCTAGCACCATAATTCAAATGCATCAACCTTTCTTTGGTATTCCTTATGCAATGTCCAGTTTTCACATGTATATAAGGCTACTGAAAATACCAAGATTTGGGGCAGTTGCAATTTAGTATTCAAAGTAAATTCTGTGCTTTTCAATACTCTAAAGAGGTCATAGATACCATAGTTACCTAAGTCAATGTGGTTTTTTTGATCTCTTGACTGCTACTTCAATGAGCATTGATTGTGGACAAAATCCTTGACAATATCAATCTTTTCTCCATTTATCATTGTTACCTATCTCGTGGTCCAGTTCTGAGGATTTTTGCTTTCTTCACATTGAGTTGCAATACATACTGGAAGCTACAATGCTTGATCTGTAACAAGTACCTCAAGTTCTCCTCACTTTTAGCAAGCAAGGTTTTGTCATCTGCATATTACAGGTTGTTAATAAGCCTTCCTCCAATCTTGATGCAAAAAATTTCTTCATATACAGGTAATTCAATTTCTCTGATTATTTTCTCATTTTATTGTAGTACATAATACATTATCCCCATGGAGATTAAAGTAATTCCATTTATAGTAAAATTATTTTAGTCAATGATAAGACACTATTGAGCAAAATCAACACATGTTCAAGACTTCTTATTAGACTCCAGTGCATGAAGTGTGAACCTGTAAATCTTCAAAACATGGGCTCCTAGACAATAGTTACATGAGTTGTGAGGTTGTAGATATGGCAATATGTTCAGTAACACTCATTTATGAAGGCAGAATCATGGATGATGGACTAAAGCATGTCTCAGAAAGACAGAGTATTGAAACAGCAAGTACATGTTGGTCTTGGCTCAAAGCAATAGGTCCGAGCCCACCCAAATTCCAATGACAATCAATTTAATAACCTTGAATAGATATCATCTTCTTTTCCCATTAGAGCATTTCATCTTAAAGTTCAAGGGAGTAGTTCAGTGCCTTGGTTCAGCTACAGTCTTGGACACTCACAGGGAAAGTTCTACTCTGTCCTATAGGATCACTTTGTGTCAACATTGACTCAATGGCAGTGAGCCTGGTTTGGTCCAGTTATTTCTACCACAAATGATTTTAAAGTAAAGTCCATTCACTTAGTGGGATTTCCTGCTCAGGTCCTTCTGGTATGTTCTGTAAAATGTGTTGTGTTATGTAGGAGGACATTATCCTGATTGAATCTAGTAAATGGTATTCTTGACATTAGGCTTGCTGGTATAACATCTGCATGCTCAAATTGACTGCAATTGACTCCGTTCTCAACCCCTGTCAGACACGGTAGAATTAATTGTCTTTGTGGGTTTCTGAGACTGTAAATCCTTATGGCTGTAGAAAGCTTCGTCTTTCTCCCTTAGAACAGCTGGTGGTTTCAGAATACTGACCTTGTGGTTAATTGTCCACCACATAACACACTAGCCCAGTGGTTCTCAACCTTCCTAATGCCGCGCTCCTTTAATGCAGTTCCTCATGGTGTGGTGACCCCCGACTATAAAATTATTTTCATTGCTACTTCATAACTGTACTTTTGCTACAGTTATGAATAGGGTGACCCCTGTGAACGTGTTATTCGACCGCCAAAGGGGTCATGAGCCATGGGTTGAGAAGCACTGCACCACCCAGTAGGACTCCTGCGTGCTTCAAACGGACACTCGCTGCTATCAAGTGCATTCTGACTCCCAGTGACCCTAAAGGGCAGGGTAGAAGAGCCCCAGTGGGTTTCCTAGACAGGAACTTGATGGAAATAGGAAGCACCTCCTTCCTCCCTCAGATCAGAGAGTGATTTTGAACTACTGATCTTATTTTTAGCAGCCCAAGGCTTAACCACTGTGTCACCAGGCCTCCTCTTGCATGCTAGTGGGTGGGAAATTAACTAAAAATATCTAAGTACCTTCCACCTTAGTGAAAGTTATATGGGTTCCATGGTATGAACCACTGTAGTATTTCTACTAAATTTAAGGATAAATTATTGCATGTAGGCCCTCCACAACTAAAAAGAGGCACAACACCTGGTGTCAGGTGGATTTCATAAGACCACTTCCATCATGGAAACAGCAGTATTTTGTTCTTACTTGAACGGACATTAGAGATACAAGTTTTCCTACCTTTCATGCGATGTTTCTGCCAATCCTACCATTCAGGTACTCGCAGAATGTTGTACTCACTTGCATGGTATCCGGAACAGCATCATCTTCAATCAAGGGACTCATTTCACAACAAATGAAGGCCCACGATAGGCCCATGCTCATGAAACCCTTTGGACTGACCATATTCCCTATAATACGGAAGCATCTGGCTTGATAGAACATCGGAGTAGACTTTAAAGGTGCAATCATGTGCCAGCTAGGTGGTAACACCTTGCAGATTAGGGACAATGTTCCCCAGGAGACTGTATTTTCTCTAAATCAGTGTTTGTGTTAGTCTGGGTATACTGGAGAAACAAATCTATGGACACACATATGTATATAAGAAAGAGATTTATATACAAGAGCAATTGAACATTGAGAAAATATTACAGCCCAGGCCAGTCCAAGGCCATAAGTCTGATATTAGCTATATGTCTGATACCAATCTATAAAGTCCTCTTCAGACTCACAAAACACATACACTGAAGCCAAATGCAGGACAATCACAAGTCATCGGGTAGAAAGTCTTTGGGTCCAGTGGTGTTGTAAGCATCTCAGGGCTGGCAGGGGTCTCTCTGTGGCTTCTCCAGCTTCTGATATCTGGTTGCGTCCATGTGGCTTGTCATCTGCAATGTCTCCCAGGGAGGTCAGCAGAGAGAAGTGTCTCCTGCCTCCAAGGAGGAAGTACCAGATTTCCCAGAACTCGCAGAAAACCATGCCCACACAGAAGCCTCATTGGCTATGATCTGATTAACCAACTGGACTCCACCCATTCATTCATAATCCTATCAGATTGACAATTATATAACTACCAGGGTGTTCAATATACAACGCTATTTCTCTGGTAGCCAGGATGCACAGGTCCCTGGACTGAAGGGTCAAATTGGAATGGCATCACTCAGTTAGTCCTGATGACTCACTTGCAACAATTTTGCTTCCTGTCCATGTGACTCTCCAGTCTTCGGGTCTGGAGATTTTAGGTCCAAAGTGAGGAATACTCCCCAACTGGAGACACAGCAAGGATTCCATTGAACTGGAAGTGATGGAGGCCTCCTTGCTGCTTTGCACTCCTCATGCCTGTGCGTCTACAGGCAAGGATGGTGTTCCTGTACTGAGTAGTGTGGCTGGTTGTATTTATCAAAGGGAAATCAGAGTGAGATTATATAAAGGAAGAAAAGAAGAATTGTTGAGAACTCAGGAGATTCCTTAGGTTATATGCGTATTCTGTGGTTAAAGTCACTGGTAAAGTGCAGAAAGCCAATTCTGACATGATCACTAGAGGCTCAGATTCTTCAGAAATGGAAGTTTGATTTATGCCATGAGGCAAAGAATCCATACAAGATACTTGTTGAGGACAAAGTGAACATGGAGTGAGTAATGTAGGAAGGTGGTTCTCCATACCAGCTACAATGGTGTGACTGGCAGCAGAAGCAAGGCGTGCCATTGTTACGACTACTTCCTCTTTGTATGCATGCATCAGTTTGTTGTGTTCATTTCTGACATCTAAGATGTAGATGGTTAATGTGTTTTCAATTGTATACATAGCTGTACCAAGTTAGGTACAAATATAACTTTATTATTGTAGTTGCCTATTATTCATAGTTTAATTAGATGTATATTAGGACCAAATTGGCAAGGGGTAGACTCTGATAGTTAAGTTTTATGCCAACTCACCTGGGCCAGGATTCTCCCATGATATGATCTAATATAATGTAGCCAACTCTGAGATGGGATCTTCTGAGATTCAGCCAGGCCGTTGTGGGAAGAATAGGGTAAAGCACCAAACGTAGGACTTAATCTGGTGGTCACGACCTTGGTACATTTGAGGTAGGTTTCATTTGTAGTGTTGCCTATACTGTTTTCCTGAAAGTAAGACATCCCCTCAAAATAAGACATATTTACAGTTTTGTCTCTTGCAGAAATATAAGGCATCCCCCTAAAATAAGATCTCCTCGAACATAAGGCCTCCCTGATAATAAGGCCCCCCGAAGCAACCGTAACTCTGGACTCTGGACCGTAGTGGCGTGTGCCACAGTGCAGCTCACTGTTGGCCCCAGCGCAGTGGGAGCAGACAGGAAGTGTGAGTAAATGTACCACAGATTATGAGTAAATGTACCATAGATTGTTGTACGTGGAAATAATGGTAGTAACAAGAAATTCTTGATACCGCAGGATTCACAGTTTGTCTGGTTATGCTGGTTTATGATGACAACTACTACCGTATGATATACAGGTAATACATTTCCTTTTTTGTTGTTCAACAATAAATGTGGTGTACCATATTCTTCTTCATGGAAAAATAAGATATCCCCTGAAAGTAAGACCTAGCGCAACTCTGGCAGCAAAAATTAATATAAGTCACTGTCTTATTTACGGGGAAACAGGGTACTTAGAATCTATTGACACTGCCAGAAGATAGGTCATTTCTTCGGCAGGGTCTGGATCTGGCTTGTCAACTTCTTGTTCTATCACCTGTAGATCCCACGGGGCATTAGCAGGGGACTGGCCTGGCTTCATTCAGCTCTGCCTGCACCAGGTTGCATGAATGGTCTTTCCACTTCCTCTTCCTGATTTCTGTTCATCAGCTACGTAATGAGCAGCTCCATGAGTCAGGAGATGCTTCCAGCTTACACCTGACTCAGAGACCTGAGCCGGACTGAACGTATCCACTTCTACAACCATGTAAGTTATTTTGCAATATACATCTCTTTCTATAGACACCCACATGTAAATAGTGCTGGTTTTGCTGAGGCTAATTTCTCCAGTAGTTCCCATTCAAAGAACTATCAACTTTAGGCCTTTATAAAGGCCCAGTACTTCTCATTATATAAGAGAATTTCACACAGTTCTTGGAAGAATTCAAGTTAGATGATAACGGAATTTTCCAAGTTTTTAATGCGTAGTTTTGTGGATGCACATAGCCAGGCAGTATTGCATTCTGCTGTGCATGGGTGCCGTGAGCTGGAACTGGCTCAATGGCACCTAACAAAAAGAACAGCACCCATGCACCCAGAGTCCTGCAAGAAAATCTACTTACCACAGAAGCACAGAGATGGCAAGTATATTCTCTTAGCAATATCTCAGTACAGGCTTTTTTAAATATGCTAGTTTTTACTTATTTATTTATTTTCTTCTGAAAAGTAGTTCTTTTTTTTAAAATCAATTTATTGGGGCTCATACAATTCATCACAATAGATCAATTGTGTAAAGCACATCTATACATTTGTTGCCCTCATTATTCCCAAAATTTGCTTTCCTCTTGGGTTCCTGGAATCAGCTCATTTTCCTTTTTGCCCCTCTCCCTCCCTTCCTCCTCCCCTCTCCCCCATGCACCCTTGATAATTTATAAATTATGATTGTATCTTATATTACACTGCCTGGTGTCTCCCTTCACCCATACCTCTGCTGCCCATCCCCCAGAGAGGAGGTTATATGTAGCTCCCTGTGATCCATTCCCCATTTCTACACCCCCCTTCCCTCTTGGTATAGCCAATGTCACCCCTGGTCCTGAGAGGTTCATCTGTCCTAGATTCCCTGTGTTTCCAATTCCCATCTGTACTGCTGTGCATCATCTGGTCTAACCAGGTCTGCAAGGCAGAATTGAGGTCCTGGTAGTTGGGGGGAGGAAGCATTTAAGAACTAGAGGAAGGTTGTGGGTTTCATTATTGCTATACTGTACCCTAAGTGACTCATCTCCCCACTACCACTCTGTAAGTTATGTCCAGTTGTCTAGAGTAGGGCATTGGGTTTCCATCACGCGCCACCCTCATTGACGAGGATATGATCCCCCCACCCCCCCGCCTTTGGTGTTTGAAGCCTGGTCCCTTTGGCCCTTCATGATTACATATGTTGGTGTGCTGCTTCCATGTGGGCTTTGTTGCTTCAGGGCTAGATGGCTGCTTGTTTACTTTCAAGCCTTTAAGTCCCCAGACGCTATAGGTCTCGATAGCCAAGCACCGTCAGCCTTCTTCACCACACTTACTTATGCACACATTCGTCTTCAGCATTTATGTGTGGAAGGTGGTCACACAATGATGTTTTTTGTTCTTTGGTGTCTGCTGTTCCCTTCAACACCTTGTGTTCGCACAGGCTCGTGTGCTTCTTCTCTGTGGACTTTGTTGTTTCTGAGTTAGATGGCCGCTTGTTTGCCTACAAGCCTTTAAGACCCCAGTCACTATATCTTTTGATAGCCAGGCACCATCAGCTTTCTTCACCACATTTTCTCATGCACACATCTGTCTTCAGCAATCATGTCGGGAAAGTAGATATCATGAAATGACCGTTTAGCTGAGCAAGGTGCTCTTGTATTAAGGGAGTGCGCATTAAGGAGGCCCAATGTCCACCTGCCACCCTACTATCAAACCTGTAATTATTTGCACCTAGGTCCGTTCCCCCCTTAATCTTAAATATATTTACATATGTACATGTCTGCATTTAGGCTTGTATGTATGTACTTTGCCTCCTACTTCTTTCCTCTATTTCTTTACGCTTTCCTCCTGTCCCAATACCATGTTCAGCCTTCTGGCTTCAGTAGTTCCTCGCGGTTGCCATTACCTTGGTCACTCCCTACCGGTCCTCCCGTCCATTCCCTACCATTGGTTTTGAACCATTTGTTGTTCCCTTGTCCCTAGGTTGGCCAACCCTCCTCCTTTCCCCTACCTCCCACACTCCCATGTCCCTCCGGGGCCATCTGGCCCTTTATTTTCTTCTCATATTTTTTTTGTCCAAGTTCTCTTATCTAGGTGGGTGTGCAGACATAACAATGTGTGAATAAAATTGGGATTGGCTTTGACAGCACAGCGCCAAAGTGGCTCATAAGAACCTGGCGACAACGGCTGAAGCACTGACAAGTGCACAAACAAAAAAGCCACTGACATACAAAATTTAAAAGAAGGGGAAAAAGGAAAAAAAAAAACTGAACACATAGGCTGGGGAAAAAAAAGAAAATGAAAAGAGGAAAAAAAACAAACAAACAAAAGCCTGTTAGTAGGTCAAGGTCTGTGTGTTGACCTTTAGGAGCATTTTCTGGATGAGTCTAATGGGGTGCCACATCATAGCCCCAGAGTCCATCGTTTGTCTTCCCTTGGGACCTCCTTGCTCTGCTTCCCTGCCGCTCCATTGCACGCCCCCAGTGTTTTGCCTCAGTGTGGTGGGGTCAGCTCAGTCGCCCATTCCACACTGTGTCTCCGGTGCTGTCCCATGCAGGGACATGAGAAGAAACCCAGAATTAACAGAGAACTCCGTAAGGAGAAGGACACAGTTGGAGGACTCGCCTTACCTGACTTTAATGCCTATTACACAGCTACAGTGGTTAAATCAGCGTGGTACTGGCACAACGACAGACACTCAGACCAGTGGAAAAGAATAGAAAACCCAAGAATAAAACCATCAGCATATAGACAACTGATATTTGACAAGGGCCCCAAAACTATCAAGTGGGAAACAGATTCCCTTTTTAACAAGTGGTTCTGGAAACATATGGATATCCATATGTAGAAAGATGAAACAGGACGTTTTCCTCACCCCTTGCACAAGAATAAGCTCAAAGTGGATTACAGACCTAGAAGTTAAACCTCAAACCATCAGGACCATCAAAGATGGTATTGGGACTAACCTCAGAGCACTGGCCCAGGGAACTCATAGGCTCAATGCAATAGGGATGGGTACACACACGGGTGAACTAGAAATCGAAAAATGGGAGAATAAAGCACCTGTGCACCTCGAAAGACTTCACCAAGAGGGTGACAAGACAACCCACAGACTGGGAGAGGATTTTTAGTGATGACACATCAGACAAAGGGCTCATTACCAAAATCTACAATACCCCCATGGCCTGCAAGAAGAGGAAAACAGTTGACCCCCTAAGGAAGTGGGAAAAAGAACTGAAAAGAGCCTTCACTAGGGAGGAGATTGTGATGGCCAATAAGCATATGAGAAAGTGTTCCAGATCATTAGCCATAAGAGAAATGCAAATCAAAACAACCATGAAATACCACCTAACACCCCTG
>NW_022111368.1:38079798-38100974 GCF_000313985.2 Echinops telfairi
TAAGTTTCCATCGATAGATGAGTGGATTAGTAAACTCTGGCACATACACACAATGGAGTACTATGCAGCACTGAAAAGCCCGGTCAATTTCATGAAGCACCTTACCTCGTGGGAAGAGCTGGAAGGAATCATGCTTAGCGAGGTAAGCCAAAAGCAAAAGGATAGGTATAACATGAGTCCCCTGAGGTAAGTACAATCAGCATAACGGGAGTGGAGGAGTGGGCACCTGTCTCACGGTGGAAGGGTGAAGGTGTGGACGGTTGGAGGTGGGGGCAGGCCACACCTGGGGAGGTACATGAGAGACGCACATGAAAAGGGGGAGGGGGCACAAGTGGGGGGAGTAACAGGGTGGGGAGAGGCTGGGTTGGTGGCACGGAGGGAACAGGGCACTGGCCCACAGGGGGAGGGAGGGAGAGTGTTGGTAGTGTCTCCACAGAACTGGAATGGGCATACAGACCCCATCAGGACACACCAAATCAGAGGAGCAATGGAAAACGAGGAGGAATCCACGGAGAGACTGGACCAGGCGCCGGCCCTAGCCAGATTTGGCCCGACCCCCACCACGGAAGGGAGCATCACAGAGGATGGAAGTAGATCGTCCAGTGAGGGAGGGGAGCTGACCTACCACACCACACCCAAAGGAAGGAGGAGGAAAGGAGCATAGCACAACTGGGCCCACCAAACTCAGAGGATGATGGCCCAGCTCGGAGGGCCCAGTGTACAGAGGACCGTGTGGCTGCCCCCACGACGAGATGTGGCATCCTGCGCTGACCCATGGCCCTGCACAGGACAGCACCGGAGTTATTTTCTTTACTTCAAGATTTTATCCTCTGATTTCTTTTAGTTTTACATTCCAGCCTATGTTAATCTTATATTCATTCATTTATTCATTAGGTATATATTTCTATGATCAGCAATACTGCATAATACTTTATGCTTAAAAACATGGAATCAGATTACCACTTAACCTTAAGAGCTCTCTGTATGGAAAAGAGGCAAGCAAGTCAATGACAACTTGCAATGTGACACGGTAAATTGTGTGATAGGTAAAGGTAATAGCGAGGCACTGCAGTCAATGACATGGGGCTGGGGTGTGTCTCTGAACTTCTCTGGCTCCCTTATTCCATGAGGAAGGGGCCACATGTGCTTAAACCCTTCATCCGTCTCTACCTTATTTTGACACCCCCAGTTCCTCCCATGACACATTACTCTGTGCAGGGCTCAAAATAGATTGAAATGGTCACATAGAACTCACCAAAAAAATTCACAAGGGGGTTTCTTAGGGAGGTAAATAGGTTACCATAAGTTAGAATCAGTAAACAGTAAGGATACACTAATTGATTCACAATAACTCAGGCAGCAAACAAGTCTCAATTCAGCACTCAGCTTCTCAGCAATATGGTCCATCAGCTTCTGACTCCAAGGACCAGGACGTCCACCTGTTGCTCTGCCTCATAGTGCCAGATTCTTGTTGCTATTCTTTTGGTCTGTCTCATGATTTCCTTGCCTTGATGTCTACTCTGATTCTGACTTTTTTGCTCTGTCTCATTGTCTCTACACCACAGTTTCTGGTGGCTCTGATATCTCTTCTAAATGTCCTGGACTTTCTTTCTTCACCTGCTTCAAAGATGGCTCATGCTTAGATATTGGGAGTGGTAACTAAAATTTACCAATATCCTTGTATGTTACATGTTACACATGCCTCATTTGCATAATCCCACCCAAACATCTGATGAAAGTTGCAGACACATGGAAAGAAAAGCCATATTAAGAATGTTCATTCCACGTACTCCCTCAATGCAAGAATACTTTGTTCTATTAAACTGGCATTCCAAAATATTAACCTTTCTGATATGATCCCTGAAGACAAATGGGTGTGTAAGCAACTATGGTGAAGAAAGCTGATGGTGCCCAGCTACCCAAAGATATAGCGTCTGGGTTTTAAAGAGTTGAAGGTAAACAAGTGGCCATCTAGCTCAGAAGCAACAAAGCCCAAATGTTAGGAACACACCAGCCTGTGTGATCACGAGGTGTCAAAGGGTCAGGTATCAGGCACCAGGGAACAAAAAATCAAATCATTGTGAATGAAGGGGAGTGCAGATTGGGGACCCAAGATCCATCTGTAGGCAACTGAACATCCCTTACAGAAGGGTCACGGGGAGGAGACGAACCAGTCAGGGTGCAGTGTATCAACAGTGAAACACGCAACTTTCCTCTACTTCCTAAATGCTTCCTCTCCCGCCCCCACCCTACCCCCGCACCCACTCTCATGATCCCAATTCTATTTACAAACCTGGCTAAACCAGAAGATGTACACTGGTACAGATAGGAACTGGAAACACAGGGAATCCAGGACAGATGATCCCTTCAGTACCAGTGCTGAGAGTGGCAATACCAGGAGGGTGGAGGGAGGGTGGAGTGGAAACGGGGAACCGATTACACGGATCTACATATAACCTCCTCCCTGGGGAATAGACAACAGAAATGTGAGTGAAGGGAGATGTCAGACATTGTAAGATATGACAATATAATAATAATTTATAAATTATTAAGGTTGCATGAGGGATGGGGGGGAGAGGGAGGGAGAGGAAAAAGGAGGAGCTGATACCAAGGGCTCAAGCAAACAGCAAATGTTTTGAGAATGATGATGGCAACAAATGTACAAATGTGCTTTACACAATTGATGTATGTATGGATTGTGATAAGTATTGTATGAGCCTCCAATGAAATGATTAAAAAAAAGAGTGTTCATTCCACCACATAAAGCAGATACACTTAATTCACACCAGTATCTTCAGTAAAGGCTTCAGGGGAAAAAAATGAAGCACGTGTTTAATTCTAGTAGACACGTGGAAGCTACAGAGGCAAAAATGGGGACTATATATTTCTTAACAAAATTCTCACATGCTTGTGTTGAAAGATATGGTTTTTTATTTATTTATTTATTTAGGTTGTTTTTATGTCTCTGAGATGGGGATGGGGGAGTCAGGCCATAAAATAAACCAATTCTTTTCTAATCAATTTTTCCCTCTAGGGGAAAATTTGACAACATCTGGAGGCCTTGGACAGTGAAAACTGTTAAGCCTTTGGCTACAAATTAAAGAGCTGGCAATTCATGCCCATCCAGGGACATGGCAAAGAGACCCCTGGTGATTTGCATTTAAAAGGGAAGAGTCATGAAATTACTAGGGAGTACAATTCTTCTCTGCCACACTTGGAGTTGTTAAAAGCCAAAACTGACTCCATCACCACGGTTGGCTTTCTGGTTTGGATGCATTTTGAAGCATCATAACCTGTGGTGGTGATTCTGCTGGCCTTTAATGACTAGAAGCTCAGGATTCTGGTGAATATCCTACTATAATCAGGACAGCACACACCTTACTAGAAATAGTTACCTGGCTGTAAATTTCTAGAGCATCAATGTGGAGAAATTCTACCCTAGGTGTTTGCAAATATTTTTAAAGCTCTGCTTCAGATAAAAGATATTGTGGACTTTTAAACAAGAGTAACATTCATATTTCTAATTTCTGCCTTCCCCCAAGCCATCCTAAGCACTGCCATAAACTGCAGGCATTGCATACCAGTTTGCCAAGCTGTGCTGGCATTTTTGTAAAATGCCTTGGATTTTCTCTGACCTTTCTGCCAGGGAGACAACCTTGCATTCCGTATTCTTTTGGATTCTTCTTCTTTTTTTCTTTTTAAATCTAGGGAAACACGTTTCTTGATTAAGTGAAAGATCAAGTGTATCTTCTTCCTAAATTAATGGTTCTCTTGACCAGAATGCTCACTCATTTTTTAATGCTCCGAAAGGAAATGTGCACTTTCTCAGACTCCATAAATCAAAACCAGTATTCTATATGCACCATTTAAATGGAAATAAATCATAGCTTCTCTGTAATATCTTTGCTTTATACTGCAAATATATAACTCTGGGTATGTTCCCGGGATTTGGTAATACTATTGTTTCCTCTGAATCTCAATTCATTATTGTTCCATCTTTCCCCTAATTAAGCCTCTTTTGAATATATGCAAATTAGGCCTGTCTAACCTCATCCATTTTTTGGTGACTGCTTCCATCCTTTCGAATTCTCAATAAACTTTCTTATTCAATTTATTTATAAACAAATGCCAATCAATTCATATTTTATTCTTGGCCATCTTAGTAAAAATTACATTTAGCATTCAAAGAGTTTTCCTTTGAGTGTTTGTACGCATATAGTTATATCATTTTATCTCACTCCATTCTTTTTTGCTTTTCTTGTTGTCAGGTTTTGATCAGTTACTGAAACTTAATCATTAAATAAAGAAATTGATTTTGAAAAAAAATAAAAAAAGAAAAGAAATTGATTTTGTTCCAGAAGTTACTGAAAATATAACTAGCATATCCACATTTCCAGGAATATGATTCTCTTGAGAATCTAATGACGAATTGTAAATATGTTTTAACTCATATGTTAACTTGGGCCCCATGCTTATTAATGCTCTATTTAGTCTTAGCAAGAAGGGTATGAGCACTGACTCGTGCGTTACATCGGCTGCCCCAGAATGAGGTACACAGCTTAAGTGCTCTGCTTTGGTTGTCTTAGGGAGTTGATACGATGAGAATTAGTCATCTTGAGAATGGGACAACATTGTGGAAATGAAGTAATTAAGACAGGGAAAGGAGAAGAAAGAATTGTTTTAGGCCTGCTGGAGATCTTTCACAGGAGCCTGCACTATCAACAGTACAAAAATCATCAGCCATTCGGAGAGAAAAAGACAAGGCTTTCTACTCCGGGTAACAGTTAACTCCCAGGGGCAACGTGATGACAGTGAGTGAGTGAATTGATAGATTCCTCACACATAAACCAAATCAAACAAAACAACGCTGCCCTCCAGTCAATTATGACCCACGGAGAGCTATTGGGCAGGGTAGAGCTGTCTCTGTGGGGGTCTGAGACTGTAACTCTGACTGGGAATAGAAAGCTTCTATTTTCTTCAGCAGAGTAGCTGGTACCTTTGAACTGCTGGTGTCATGGTTAGGGGCTTAGAATGTAACCACTCTTTATGTACATTGTTCTGTGTGTGAACATGTGATTTCAATTGTCCTGGGGATATTCCTAGAAATGGAATCACTGAGTTATACAATAACTCTATGTCTAACCTATTGGGGAGATACAAGGCTATGCTATTTTACATTCACACCAGTAGTGTATAACAAATTAATTTCTCCACATCCTTGAAAACATATGCTGTTCTCTATCTTTCTCATTGTAGCTATTCTAGTTTGTTTCATTGCCATTCATCTGTCAGTTTTTCATTATGTAGCAACTTGTGTGTTGCTGTCATGTTAAAATCTATATCACTGGAGTTTCAATAATAATCAGGGTCACCTATGGTAGCTAGGTTTCAAGGGCACTTCTAGATTAAGAAATACTTGGATAAAAGACTTTATACTTCCAATAACTTGTCAATATAAACCTTGTGGAAAAGAGCAGAATATTTTCTGACTCACATTAGGAGGCATCAGGTGCTAGAGGAAGTATTGTAGTTACATAACCTTGTGTCAATTTGGGATTTGAGAGGATTAAGAGTGAAGGGGTGGGGGGTGGAGCCTAGTCTGTCAATCGGATCACAGCCAAGGACGCCTCTGTGTGGGCAAGGCCTTTTCCTGAGAATTCTGGGAATTTCTGAATTTCTTTGTTGGAGGTGGGAGACAGTCTCTCTCTCTCTCTGGCTCACTCTCTAAGAGACACTGTACTAACAAGATTCATGGTGCTACGCCCTGGGAGCTGGAGAAGCCACATGGACCTACCCTGATGCAACCAGACCTCTGGAGCTGGAAAAGCCACCTAGAGACCCCTGCCAGTGCTGAGATGCTTATAACGCCGCTGGATCCACGAGATTTCCAACCCACTGGCCTGTGATCCTCTTGCATTCGGGATCATTGCATGTATTTCATGAGTTTGAAGTGGTCTTTATAGATTGGTATAAGACATATGGGCTAATATTGGACTTATGAACTTGACCTGGACTGGGCTGGGACGTTTTCTCATTATTCAATTGTTCTTGTATATAAAGCTCTTTCTTATACACATATGAATGTTTACAAATTTGTTTCTCTAGTCTACCCAGACTAACACAGGATGACACTGTAGTGATTATCAGAATACTCATAAATCCACACATACAAAAAAATACTGGAAATGGAGCCCACCATGGAATCCCTAAGCTCTGCCTGGTTAGGTAAGTCTTGCATGAAATTGTTATAGATAAACTGACCATCTTTATCTATGGACTGTTGAGGAAAGTACCAGCTTTTATGAGGTTATTAGGATAATGGAAAATATGTATCACACATGTGACACAATGATTTGAGAACTGATAAAAAGGTCACTACCTGCAACTAGTTACAGTCAAAAGAGAATATTTTCACTGAAGTCAAGGACTTAGTGTAACAGGACTGAGCACTAGACAATATAGCAGAAGAAAGTGTTTTGTGAGGCAATCAAAAACACTATGGTTTAGGTCGGGCACACATTAGTCTCCAAACTAACTTTGCTTTTCAACAGTTTAAAAAGGTCTTATGCAGTAGATTTACCCAATGCGATGAGTCTTTTGATTTCTCCATTGCTGTTTCCATGAGTGTTGATTATGGATCCAAGCAAGATGAAATCCTTGACACCTTCAATATTGTTTCCACTTATCATACATTGCACTGAAAAAAATCTGCTGCACAAGTTCTTTTTAAAGTATTGAGAAGCAAGGATGTTACTTTGAGGGCTAAGGTATGTATGGCCCAAGCCACGATCATTTCCATTGCCATATATGCATATGAATATTAGACCTTAAATAAGGAAGATTGAAGAAGAATCGATGTATTTGAATGATGGTGTTGGAAATAATATTGAAAGTACAATGGGCTGGTCAAAGGACCGACAAGTCTGTCTTGGAAGAAAACCAAATGTTACTTAGAGGGAAGAATGGAGACATTTCTTCTTATATTACTTTTGCGTGTTGTCAGGAGACAGCAGTCCCTGAAAGGGGCATGGGATTTAGGAAAGTGGAGGGGCAGCAGAAGAAAGGAAGGCCCTCAATGAGACGAATTGACCCAGTGGCTGGCTACAACATTAGGCTTCGGCGCAGGAACAATTGTGAGGATGGTGGAGGTTGGGCAGGGTGTTGTTTTGTTATGTAGAGCATTGCAATGGGTCAGAATAGATTCTATGGCACCTAACAACATCACAGTGTTAACTGTTGATTCCCTTGTGAGGATTTGGACTACTTTACAGAGAGGCGAAATTCATACTGAAGGCTGCAATCCTTGATTTCATCAGGAAGTGCTTCAAGTCCTCTTCACTTTCAGCAAGCGAGGTGGTGCCATTTGCATGTCAAAGTTTGTTAATAAGCTTTCTTCTAAACTTGTTTCACCATCTATCATCTGTCAGTTTATCAAATTGTGGGTTGATTGTTACTGTGATTCTGGAAACTGTATTACTTGTATTGCAAATGCTAGCAGGGTCACCCAAAGTGAACAGGTTTCAGGATAGCTTGCAGCCTAACAACAGACAAGGAAGAATGAATTGGTTCCCCATTTCATAAGTAGCTGCTGAAAACCTTATTCATAGCTTCAAAACATTGTCAAATACTGAAGGACTGATGAATGGAAGCACATCATTGTCTTAACTAGTGCTGGAGGATGTGCCCTTGGTCAAAGGGCACTCAGAATGTGACTGAGGAGAAGCTCCATTCTCATAGTGGAGTCTACCATGGTGACCTGAGTTGCATACAGCCTTTGCATGTGGAGCCTTCATTTGATGATGGGGCATGACTCAACGTGTGAAGATAGATCGGCAAAAATCTGCTCATGACTTGTATTTAGGTTAAAATTTAGCAGCTTATCACTGTATCTCCCTTATGATCCATTCAAATTTGTTTTAACTTTTAATGCTTTATGATTCTCTTTTGATTAAATGTTTTATTTTTACTTTTTAATTCTTGTTTATTTTTTAATGTGTTTCTGTATATGAAATCCAGGATAGGTAAATCTATAGAGACAGGAACTGATTCATGATTCCTCCGAAATATGGCAGGGTAAGTTGAGGGGAAATGAGAAGCCAATACGACGAGAACAAGAATGACGAAATGTTTTAAAATTGATTGTACAGCTCTTCTTTATGTGACTGAATTATTGAACTATATGATATGTGAATTATGATCCAATAAAACTGATGAAAAAGAAATCTGTGAAACATCAGAACTTGGAATATACAAAGTATACATCTAGTAAATTTGGAACTCACCGAAAAAGAAATGGAATGAATAAAGACTGATAGTGACTTGAAATAGCAACTTTGAATAAAAAAATTGTAGAATTGCCTGTGTCAGGAATAACACACTTAAGAGGAATGGCATTGCAATCATTGTCACAAAGGACATTTCAAAGTCAATCTTGAAATACAATGTTTCTGTGATAGAATTATATCCAGTGGTGTAATTTAGCCAGTTTGAACCAGTTCAACAGAATAAAAAACTAAATTTCTGTTGTTGTTGTTCAGTTCAGGTAACTGGTTGTTAAGGTGGCAATGGTAATCATGGTTCTCTCTAAGGTGGGTGGCTAAGCAGACACTTAATGTGAAAATCATAATTTTACATTTTTAGTCCTTTTAAACATTCATCTTCACATCAGTGTATGCCAAGTGCATATAACAATACTCCTTCTGTCCATAGGCATTAAAATTTAGAGAAAACTATGCTTGTAATTTTTATTTATTCATTTCATAAAACTCATTATAAATTTTTTGGAATACTATATTTTTATTCCCTTGAATTTATTACTTCAGTAAAGAGAAGATGTGCCAAACAATCAGAGGTTGACACTCTGCCATTCATTTCATCTTTGTGTCATACTCCCAATTCTCACAAGATATTGTGAGTGAATATGCAATTCCTGAAAGTGTTCAAAAAGCTAAACCTATTGCCATAAAATTGCTGCACAGTTGTTCAGCAGAAGCAGAAAAGGTTCTTTTTTTCATAGACAAACATAATGTGTTCACTAAAAAGAAGTCACCTGTTCCTAAAAATCAAACTGAATGACTGTCTAAGTGACCTTCCTGTCAATAGATGGAATCCTCCTCCTTCAGTAAAAAGATGATTAAGGAAAAATCATATAGGAGATAGTGCTTGGATAAAAACGAAAAATGAAGAATATTACAAGTGAGGATGCCAATATGGAAGCAATATGAAAATATCTTTGAAAAAGAGTTTTATTGTTTTGCTGTCAAGTATTATTTAATGTTTTCATTAATATTTTAAAATTATTTTGTATAACATAATCTAGTCTTATGTACCCCTTTTTGTTCTTTTTAAAATAATAACTGTATAAAATAATAAAATACCTTGCTGAATATCATTTTTTTGTACTTAAAATAGTCATTAGGACAGCAAACCAGTTATTAAGTTATTAAAATCCTACCACTATTATATCTATGTGCCTTCAAGGAAATCCAATCATTATACTTAGTTTAAAATGTATGTACTAACCACAAAAGCTAGTGATGAAGAAATTATAGACTTCTACCAATCATTGAGTTAAAATTAATCAAACATGCAATCAAGATGCATTGTCACCTATTGGTTATGGGAACACAAAGTTGGTAACAGAGAGGAAAGACTAAAAGTTGGAAAATACCGACTTGGTGATACAATTGAAGTTGGAGATCAAATAATAGACTCTTACAAGACTAACAACTTGTTTACAGCAAATACCTTTCTACAACAACACGAAGGGCAGCTATACACATGGATTTCTCCAGAAACCGAGTTCACTATATCTATGAGAAGAAAAGATGGAGAAGTTCAATATCAGATACTAAAATCAAACTGGGGAAAATCAATTGCTCATATTTAGAATCAGGTTAAGCCTGAAGAAAATAAAAGCACATCTACAAGAGTCAAAACAGAACTTTGTCTAGCCCACCTGAATTTTGAGAACATCTCAAGAACAATTTGACGCATTGAATGTTAATGACAAGAGCTGATGAGCTGTGGGAGGACATCAGCATCATCATTCACGAAGAAAGCAAAAAGTCATTAAAAAACAAGAAAGAATTAAAGGATCAAAATGGGTGCCAGAAGAGACTCTGAATCTAGCTCTTAAGTGTAAAGTAGCTAAAGCACATGAAGAAATGAAGTCAAAGAGCTGAATAGAAACATTGAAAGGACATCTTGAGAAGACAAAGTTCAATATCATAAGGAGATGTGCGAAGACCTGGAATGAGGAAACCAAAATGAAAGAACACACTTAACAGATCTGCAACTGAAAGAACTGATGAAAAATGTCAAGCCTAGATGTGCAATATTCAATGATCATATGGGAAAAATATTACATTGTGTAGGAAGCTTCAAAAGGAGATGGAAACAGAGACTGTGCCAAAGTGAACAAGGCCACATTCCATGAATTCTGGAGGTAACACAGCAAGAATCAAGGGTGATGATGGAAGAAGTTCAAGGTGCACATGCAAGCAAAATTTTGCCAAACATCATCGAACAATAATTGCAACAGTACATTTTCAGGGAGCTCCCAGTGGTTCAGGCTGGATTCATATGCAGGAATGGTAAAAGGGATATCATTACTGATGTCACATGGATCTTGGCTGAAACAGAGAATATCAGAAGGATATGTACTTATGTTTATTGACTATGTCAAGATATTCAACTGTGTGGATCCTAATAAACTACGAATAACCTTTAGAAGATGCAGAGTTCCAAAACACTGTGTCATGGACATGTGGTACTTATACAAACAGAACAAGGGAACACTGCTTTTCTTAAAATCTGGAAAACTGTGAGTCAGTGTTGTAGTCTTTCACCACACTTATTCAATCTGTGTATATCTTCAGTAAATCATGAGAGAACCTGGGTTATATGAAGAAGTGCATGATATCAGAATTGGTGAAAAGTTATTAACAACCTGAGATAAGCTGAGGACACACCCTTTCTTGATGAAAACGAGGAGGACTTGAAGCACTTGCAGATGAAAATCAGGATTGCAGCCGTCAGTATGTCTTTAGACTCAATGTAAAGAAGACCAAATCATTCACTACTGAACTAATAGGTAGCATCATGATAAAAGGAGAAGAAGCCAGAATTCTGAAAGATTTTTGTCTTACTTTTATCCACAACTAGTGCTCCTGGAAGCAGCAGTCAAAAGATCAAGACACATTGCATTAGGTAAATCTGCTGCACAAGACCTTTTTCAGAATATTAGAAAGCAAGGGTGTTATTTTGATGCCTAAAGTGTGTCTCATCCAATACAGGGTAGTTTTCATTGTCTCAGGTGCATGTGAAAGTTGAACATTGAAGAAGGAAAACCTAGGAAGAATCGGTGCATTCAAATTGTGGTGATGGCGAAGAATATTGAAATTACCATGGACTGTTAGTCAGGCTATCCCTGATTTTGTATAACATACCTAGGCTAAGGTGGTCCTATTTGGTAAAGTTTATTATCAAGAAGTAGGTAAGATCCATGGCATCATTACAGTTAGGATACCCCGTTTATATGTTGATACTCATCCCATTGCCCCCTGTTTTCATTCAGTATAGGCTTGTTGAGAAGCAGGGACTAAACACCCAGGCAAGGCAATGCTCAGTAAGAGTGCTATCCAGTTCCTTGGAATCTATCATTGGTGCTCCAGTTTATTGTTCCTTATCTTAGTAATATGTATTGTGATACTATTAATAAATAATATTACAAACAGTAATTTTCTCATAGTTTATACTTTAGGAGGTTTGAAATACCAAATTCAGGATGTTATAACTCAAAAGAAAATCAAACTCACTGTCATTGAATCAATTCTCAGTCATAGCGACCCTATAGGCCACACTAGAATTGCCCCTGTGTGTTTCTGTGATGGTAACTCTTTACAATGTAGAAAGCTTTGTCTTTATCCTTCAGACCTGGCTGATGGTTTTGAACTGCTGACTTTGCTTTACAGTTAGCAACCCTACTCAACCAGGCCTCCCTTATGCCTTCTCTAGGGTAAATATGTCTTTTTGTTGGCCTTAGATTAAGAGCCTTATGTTTTCAGCTTTTGCTTTCTGATTCTTTGGAAATCCCTATTTCTTGGCATCTATCTTAGACAATCTCTACTTCTTTCTCTTTCTTGCTTAGACTATTTTATATTTCCAAATAGAGACTTAACTCTACATGATCCTGTCTTATTAACAGAACAAGGACAGTTTATTACCATATTGGATTATAAACACAGATGTAGAGATTAGGATTTACAAAACATATATTTTGTGGGAAAGTGAGAGATGGAGAGCATAATCCAATCCATAACACCACTGACCAGATATGATGCTCACTGCTGATATGTATTATCAGGTCAACTAGAACTATATCATGAATGATTCCAGTGTCCTTCATATATGAATAGCCTGACCTAGAGGTGCATTGGCTAAATCTATTTCACAATCCCTTTTTCATGTGTTGAAGAGCAAGGATGGAACTTTGGTGAGTAAAGTGTGCCTGACCGAAGCCATGCTATTATCAATCACCTCATATGCATGTAGAAGTTGGAAATTGAATAAAGGAGACTGCAGCAGAATGGATCCATTTGAATTACAGAGCTTGATGAAGAATATTTAAAGTACTATGGACTTCCAAAAGGTAATCTGTATGGGAAGAAGTACAGCCAGTGTGCTCTTTAGAAAGGAGGATGAGAAGAATTAATATCATGTCTTTTGGTCATGTCAGGAGATCCTGGAGAAGCACAGCATGCTTGCTAAAATAGAGGGATGACGGGAAAGAGGCAGACCCTCAGTGAGATGGATTGGCAGAGTGGCTGCAGCAATCTGCCCAAACATGAGAGCAATTGTGAAGCTTGCACTGGACCCTGGATTTCACTCTCTTGTCTATTGGGTCACTGTGAGTGGGAGCTGACTAGATGGCACCTAAAGACACATATAATTCATAAGACTAGTTACCATGCATTGATTACTGAACATTACCTAGTACTATGCTGAAACTTTATATTCCTAGAGACCCAATATGATAGATCCATCATTATTGTCAATTTAGTTGATGCAATGGAGATTCATAGAGACTAATTTATTCACTCAATGTTACACATTCCTGAAATTACAGACTTAATGTTTGAACTAGAGCTGTTTTGTTTTAAAACCTTTGCTTTGAACCACTTGTCATTAAACACCAGCCCTAGTGTCCCTGGGCCCAGTTAGCCTCGACCCAGCAGTGCGCGCGCATGTGTGCGCGTGCGCGCACATACACACAAAACAAGCTGATATTTTACTTTCTTCCTCATGTTGTGTTTCTATTCTTCAGTGCTGTTCTATGTTTTCCCCACCAATATAATTTAACTGTTTTAGCACAGACCAAATTCAATAACTTTCATACATACTTCCCTAATAATTTAATACACCCAATCATAAAACCTATTCATTCAATAAAAGCTTCATGGAGTCTTTTATTAGGCACCAGATGTCACTTATATGCTGTGGACCAAGGGTGAATAAAACATCATGACTGTCACACTAGTATAGCAAGAACTTTCAAAAAAGTATGAAGATAGAAATAACATACTGGTGCCACTGTAACATTGAGGGTATGGCACATTTTAAACTCATAGAGGACACGTTTCGATGCCTGCTTTATTCAACACGAATCACCAATGACTGCACAGGGCCTGGGAGATTGTGGTTGCAAAATAAACTCACACTGATTTCAATTGAGTAGAAAACCTGTTGGTAAAATTGGGGATTGATGTTCGAATTAAATTCAGGATAGGTTTTTGGCCCTGAAAGGCAGACATCGAAAGTGCACTCTATATCTTCAGGGCCTATAAGAATCACCTGGGGATCTTATTATATCAGTTGTGGGGACTTGCATTTTGTCCTGAAGGCAATTTCTGAAAAGTTTTAAACAGAAAACCGTCAAAGATGATATTGGTGATTTAGTAAATCCCCAAAGAACTCCTGCAGCAAGAATATTAAAATGGAAATACAATTCAGATGAGTAAATTAAATAGATTACTTTTTAAAATATATTAATCTAGACTAAACTTAATAAAAATACAAATGTGTATAGGTAAAAAATAGTAAACGGTGTAAGTTTAAAAGGAAAGAGTGGTTGAATAGATATAAATTCTGAGGGTAAGAAGGAATGAATATTTTCAACTGAATTGTAAATTCTACTAACTCTTTACAAATGAGAGCTTACTTGGAAATTAGATATTTTGAAGTTAATTTTAAAGTCTGAGTGAGTTTTTTGTGGAATGTTTAAACTCAGTATCTAACTAAGCAGGACCTCTGGCTGGTACAATCAACAGTGTGCCTGGCTACAAAGAGAAAGGATGGAATTCAAGTCCAAAGGCCTGGTGATATATTTCTGAAAAATATTCATCCTTTAACATCTTAGGGAACATAGCTCTACTCCAAGACACATAGGATCAGAACTAATACTCAGGTTTACAACTGCTGTTTGTATTTTTCATTCTTCAAATGTTTTCTGAAAATACAACCATTTCATGATTATGTATATTAAGCTCTCAACTTGACTTAAATTTTCTTGAGGGGAGGAAAATACCTTATACTTTATTTCTACATTTTTTAATGGCCTCTGTATTTGAGCTATAAAACAGTATATCTTCAAAAATGCATATTGAATAAGAGAATCCGACCTTCACCCATTGCAATAATACTACAACCCCAATTGGTTACATTTGGTAGTTCACTATGTTTAAAAGTCATGTCCAATGTATATCGGTGTCTATTATTTCCAAGTTTCATTGTTGGTTGGATCATAGATAATTCCCCTATTGCAACAGAAAAATAGTAGTAATTTGATGATGTTAGTTCATGATGATATCAAGTTAGCTGATGATATCAAGTTAGCTCGGAGCCATGGTGACTTTATGCATAACAAAGCATTTTATGCATTTTAAGCAAAATGTTTCCTGGTCCTACAGTATGTTAATCAAATGAACCCTTGGATTTGTTGTGGTAGTAAATCAGCTGTTGTGTCAAATGATCTAATTGAAGGTTTCCTTAACTCTTGTTGGTCTCATACATCATCAAACATGATGTCCTTTTCTAATGATTGGTCTTTTCTGGTTGTGTGCTCAAATTGAAGGAGTTGAAGTTTAAGAAGCAGTCTGAACCCATGTCTTCTGAGACACATGTCTGTATTTTTATGATAGTTCCCAGTTGTGGTGAAGTAAAATCAATGACTTGTGACTCCTCTATTTCTCTATAATTCCCACCAAATGATTGGGCTGGATCATGAAAATAAGATGGAGAGGACTCTAACTTGGAGATTGGTTAGGGTCACCATTTCTCTGGATCTAAGAGTCTTCTCAGAACAAGGAATAGGGAGAATCCCCAGGTCCTCACATAAGGAGAGCCAGAGGAGCATGTTCCTGAAGTGCTGGCAGTTGTAGATCGCTGTGTGAAATGGCAGGCAGCAGAGGCCATGCCGTGTTGAGATTAGGGGCACCAGAATTCAGCAGCTGCACCATGGAGACCATGCAGCATTGAGGCAGAACAGTGGCTGGTCATCTGGGGCCATAGAGGTAGAGGTCAAGGGACTGTATAACCAAGGGATTAAGGACTAGAGAGATACTCTACTTTCCTCAGCTCTTGACTCAGAATAAGCATTGCTGTGGACTAAAACCTGTGTCCTAAATATTTTCTGATCTTGGCTTGTGGTACCAAGTCCATTTCCATAATAAACCCCTGTGTTATTCTGGGAAGAGTAGAGAAACAAATTCATAGACTCTCATATGTGTACAAGAAAGAGCTTCATATACAAGAGCAATTGGATATTGAGAAAACATACCAGCCCAGTCCATATCAAGTCCATAAGTCTGATATTAGCCCATATGTCTGACACCAATCTAAAAATCCCCTTCAGATTCACAAAGCACAGTCAATGATGCCGAATACAGGACCATCACAGGCCAGTGGGTGGAAAGACCTGTGGATCCAGCAGCTATGGAAACATCTCACAGCTGGCAGGGGTCTCCACATGGCTCCTCCAGTTCAGGGCACTAGCGTAGTTCCATATATCTTATCAGCTGCAATATCTCTTATGGAGTCAGCCTTCATCCTGCATCCAGCGAGCTATTTGTCTCCTTAGCGCCTCCAAATGAGGTCATCAAGCTGCAACCTCATTGACAGGCTAAATCCCACCCCTTCACTCTTAATCCTCTCAAATTGACAACAGCTTGTATAACTACCACAACTCCCTTTATTGTAAATACTGTCTATAAATACTGTACAATATTATAAACACTGTCTTTATGGCCATTGCAATGGATTATGGAAGCTAGCAAACAAGTAGAGAGAAATGGGAGGAACCAAAGTGTCAGATAGTGTACTGGCTTGGGCAATGGACTTTTAGGTTGGTGGAGAGATGAATTCTATATCTCCCTACTGAAATGAGAGCAGAATAAATGTGGCCTATGCATCATTTTCTCAACCATAGGTTCAACATTATTTGTCAGTAATTTAAGCACATCCATTCTTCCACCTCTTTCAATCTGTACTTTAACACTCATACACATATGAGAAAAATTTTAAAAAGCATGACCTGTGTCACATGCACCATATACATCAAGGAAACACAACTACAAGAGTTGCAAACTTCAGAACTTTGTTCCAGAACAAAGAATCAGAGTAAATCATAAACTATTCCTCCTGAATGATTTTCTTTCTTAGTTTATGTCTCACTAAGTTTTCTGAAAATTCGTATTAATTTCTTAACTTCATTCATTTTTTCCACTTCTTAACTTCAATAAGAAGTCCATTATTTCTAATTTACTAAATAAACTAGGTTTTAATCTCATATTTCTGATTCTAATTTCAATTACTGCATAGCACAGGACCATGCAGTGTTTCATTTTGTTGTGCACAGGGTCACTGTAAGTCAGAAGCAACTCAGTGGTATCTCACAACAACATTCTCAAATTTCAATTTATACTAGCAAGGATAATGATTTTAAAGGGCAATCCTTTCATAAATTATCTTTTAATTAAAGGCAATATTTTAAATAAATAAGGTGAGTGAATAAAATTTGTTTCCACATAGTGCATTTATTTGAGAGTTTTACTATTTTCATGTGGCAATCTATGAAATTCTCCCAATTGTGCTCTGAACTCATTTATCTTTGGTTATAAACTAAGTCGATGTGTGTAAGGTCCTTATATATTTGTGGACCAGCATTTGTTTTACTTAATAGCAACTCCTATCAATTGTATATAGACTTTCTCAGGGCTTTTCAATCTTTATGCAAGCATATACACAAATCTTACTCCGATTTCATATAACAGATTTGTTTTTCCCATTCTAATTTTTTATTGCTGATGTGTTTGCTATATACAGATATGGTTATTTCTATTTTATTTTAAAAGTATTTTAAATACTTTTTTTATTTTGATGAAAACTTACAAAACTTGTACCAGCTCTAAGATTGTGAAATTGATCCAACTTCATTTATTTTTTAAATGATGAGACTGTTTTGTCAAACTCAATTACTGAATGTTTTGCTTTTCCAGTGTAAAAATCCCATCCTAGAAGACTGCCTTGTTTTTATTGAGGCCTCTCATTGTGTTGTCACTGGTCACTTGAAGCTTTTGAGATCTTACAAAATCTTCATCAAATAATGAACACTAGTTGGGGGGAAGAAAACTTGTTACTAAAAATAAATAAGCTCCTTCCCAGATCTTATCCAGAATAAATACTTATAACATTGATAAAAGCAACAACCATTAGAATATGGCTGGGTAACATCCCATTTTACAATCATGTGCACTAAGGTTCAGAGCCACCACTTGTCTGTCAATTTGTCAATAGTGGTACCTTGCATGCTGCTGTGATGCTAGTAGCGGCGTTACAGGTATTTTAAATACCAACAGGGTTACTTTCCCACAGTGAACAGGTATAAGCAGAGCTTACAGAAGAAAATGGACTACTAAGAAGAAATAGATCGAACACTTCTAAGGAGTTTCCAAATGAAAATCATATGAATAGCAGCAAGAACATTGTCAAGTACAGTGCTGGAACACAAGATGCTCCGAGAGGAAGGCATTCAGATGTGATGGGTGAAGAGCTGCCTTTCCAAAGCAGAGGCAAATAATGATATATATGCAGAAAATATGCAGAAAAGGTTTTTGAAACTTTCTTTTGCTGTTGGGGCACGGCTGAAAATGAGAAGAAATAGCTGTATAAACCTAATAATTGAAACTGGAATGTATGAAGTATGATTTGGGTATCATAGAAATGAAATGAGATTCATACCCTAGGTACTGGTGAGTTGAACTGGATTGATATTGACCATTTTGAATCCAAAATCATACTGTATACTATGCTTGGGATGACAAATTCAGGAAGAATTACATCAAATTCATCATGAAAAAAAGGACATTTCAAGATCAGTCTTGGAGTACAATGCTGCTGTGATAGGATAATATCTATGCATGTACAAATATATCCAATTAATACAAATAAGATTCAAATTTATACACCAACTACTAAAGATAATGATGAAGAAATTTAAGAATTCTACCAAATTCTTCCATCTGGTATTGATCAAACAGGCAATCAAGATGCATCAACAATTATTGGGATTGTAACGCGAAAGTTGGAAGCAAAGAGGAAGAATTGGAGAATAGTTGGAGAATATGGCTTGCTTACAGAAATTAAGCTGCAGAGTTCACGGCAGATTTTTGCATGACCAATTAATTATGTCTTCATTGTAAATACCCATATACGTGGATTTCTCTGACAGAGTGCAAAGAAATTAAATTTATTACATCTCTAGGGAGAGGCCATGGAGATCAATATCAAGATCTAAATCCAGACCAAGAATTAACTGTGTAACAGACCATCAATTGCTTATGTGTAAATTTGAGCTTACGTTGGGAAAAAAAGTGAAATAAAACAAGTCCACAAGAGCCAAAATATAGTCAGAATACTCTGTAAGAGGGAAAATTGCAGGACTTAGCCTCTGGTATAGGTGAGAATTGTCATATATTTATTATTTTAATTTAATTATTAAAATAAAATAGCTAGTCCATTGATCTGCAGGAGGTTCTGCGTTGAATATATTTTATTGATTTAATATTTGATAACTTACTTCTCTTTTCCATTTTTAAGCTTTAAGCCAGATATAAATGCCCAAAGAGATATTTGAGAAAATACTTTTCAAATAATTTCATATATTTCACATTTCAATATTTCAAAAGGCTATTATAACTGCCTGCCTCATTGAATTTAAGTGCTCATCCTTTAGTCACATACTTGATATTTGTCCCTGGACATTGCTTCCACCTTGACCCTTCTGGAGATCTTGGTTGATTTTTAAAGCATGATCTACCAGTCTGGTGAATGGTGTATTTTTCTCCTACATTAAATAAGGCCTTAGGCAATTCTAAGGTTTTCTTAACTGGGTCACTTCTTAATTTTATATCATTAACGCTCTTTTGATCTTTCTTTTATCCTTTCTGTTTTCCAGTGCTGATGCTGAATTCCCTGTTTATTTGTGCACGTTTGTCAATTGAACTGGGACCTTTGTGGAAGTATGATTGAGTTGAATGTGAGAAGTTCATTTTTATTTTCAAATTTGTTATTTGTAAGAAGACAGATAAGACATTCATTATTTTGGCATCTGGAGATTAAGAATTATTAAGGAAAAATATTGGCACTATTATTTTAGTAACTCTTTTAGTATATGTGAACATTGTTAATCAAAGTACACCCATCAAATGCATTTTTTATATGGCACTGCATGGAAGTTTATATGTGTCCAAGAAACATACTTAATATTCTGAAAATGTCCAATTAATACATGGATTCATGGACTTCTTGCAACAGCTTCTAAACCTTCCTTTAGAGACCATAGACTTTAGAATAGGAACCATAGCTTTTAAAAATATGACTTCCAATTTGGAATTTCAAGGGGACTTATTATCTGAATTAACTCTTATTCCCTAGGCTATGGAAGCGCAATTGAAAATTAGCACTTTAATGCATAAGTGATTCATAGACTAAATTACCTTTTCAGCCGCTAAATGTTACCCTAGGGATCTAAAATCCTTACCATGGTTTCCCAAATTATCCAAGTTTTATCCATAAAGAATTCTAAATTCTAAAGAGATACAGTTAATTATTCAGTAAATATTTATCTTTGACTATATATCTTGAAGTGGTTGTTGTTATACATCGGGGATAGACCAGTAAACATGTTGATATTACTATGCCATTTTGCTATGTGAAACTTGCAGGGAAATGGCAAAATTGGATATGACTTTTCCTTTATTATCTAGGATAAAATAAGGAGCCTTTTGGAATTGAGTGCTATTTGCTATGTGGGATACTGTTGGGCTGGAAACCCCACAGGTCCCCAGTTCGAGTTGGTGGCGACCCCGAGTGAGCACACGAGTCCAACTTGATGCAAAAGCAGGAGGATTTATTCAAGCGCGCTCGGGCTCCCAGCAGACAGCACAACTGTGACAGCCTACTGGAGCCCCAACTTAGGGCAGGGTACAAGCTTTTAAAGGCAAAAACCACACGCAGGTGGCCAGTAAATTTCTGTTGAAGCTACTTTTTCACGGAACTGAAAGCAGAATGGAACATTTTGAGGTTGGCTGGGGTTGGGTTCCTGGAACTTGCAGTCTGTGGGCAAACAATTCAGCTGGGGCTGGGTTCCTGTGGTTGGCTGGGGGAGCTGTGCTTGCAGGGGGAGCTGAGCTAGGTCTTGCAGCAGTTCATCAGAGGGTCGCGTTCCAGGAATGAGGAAGTGCATGGGGTGTGCCTGTGCGATGGCTTTCTTTCCCGAAGGTTCAAAATACTCCATGAGGATTGTCCTTACATCCCCCTTGTGATGCCTCTATTCTTTGGTACTCCTGGGCATCACTCTCTGGGTCCTCTCTTGGTGGGTGAGTTAGTGTGCCAACCTGGCCG
The DNA here is from genome assembly GCF_000313985.2 of Echinops telfairi. Lineage (NCBI taxonomy): Eukaryota > Metazoa > Chordata > Mammalia > Afrosoricida > Tenrecidae > Echinops > Echinops telfairi. The sequence goes on from NW_022111368.1 coordinate 38,100,760, forward strand.
ATAAACACGTGGGGTTAATTGAAGGATGGAGGGATAAATGGCTCCATGAGCCTCGCCTTTCTAGTTCTCCTGTCTCTTGCTTTGTGATGGTCACACCAGGGTGCAGCTGCCTTAGCAGTTCCCTGCTCCAGCTTGAAATGCTGACTTCCTGCAAGACATCCCTGAGGAGAAGCCATATGGACCTACCCGGATGCAGCCCTGGGTGCTGGAGCACC